>NC_086375.1:42046157-42655602 GCF_036588685.1 Mytilus trossulus | reverse complement strand
GTAGAACAAAATGTCAGGTTCAAATATTTGTATGGCCATTTAAATTTAGTAAAAAAGAAGGAACAAGATATATATGTAAATGAAATGCAGCCAAAAAAATCAGTAAAAATCAAAAGACATCTAAACCCCTATGACAACCAGTGTGGATAGCATACTTCAAGCTTGTAATCTGTATGTTAAAAAAAATGACCGAATTACTTTTCTCACATATGACATACTTACAAATAATAGGAAATTCTGTTTCAACTCTCACAATTTTTGTCAAAAGTTGACTAGCAAAATAATCTTATTTATCTGAATATTTCTGAAACCTTTAATATAAACAAATTGATTTATAATAATTTATTAATTTCTTCAGGTGGTAAGGGAGATAGAGGTTTGGATGGACTACCAGGATTTGAAGGTCGTCCAGGAGTAGATGGATTACCAGGACCAAAGGGAGAATCAGGATTGCCAGGACAACGTGGAATCAGTGGGGAACCAGGCAGAGATGGTCAGTATCTTTTATATGATTTACACACTGAAAACAAACTTGATTTCAGATATTTATATTAATTGCTTTTAAAATGGAAGAGCCATTCTTAACTTCCTTATTTTGAACAATTAAAAACTGATTTTTTTTTACAGTGTTTATAATATTGTAATAATGAGGAGACTATAGAAATGAAATGTTTTATTATGAAATACACTTTCTAGAAGATTTATATGAGAACTACAGACTGAAAAATGAATCTGTTTTATAGGCCCATGAAAGGTGTATCATGCCTTCAAGGCGCAGCTCTTTATTATTACTAGAACTATTATCATTATCATCATCATCATAATTTAGTAGGTCTTTGGGATATTTTATACCATATAATGACAAATATATTTTAAACATGCAGGCTTACCAGGTTTAGATGGAAACAGGGGAGATAATGGACTTCCAGGCGTTGGTATCCCAGGTGAGGCTGGTATTTCTGGAGAGCCAGGCAGAGAGGGTCTACCAGGAGGCAGGGGACCATTTGGAGCCAAGGGAGATGAAGGTGTACCAGGTTTCTCTGGTATGAAGGGAGAAAGGGTAAGAAAATGATATGACTATAGAATTTCAGAAATATCATTTTGGGAGCAGGACAACAGCCTTAGGATAAAGCATTCCAATACATAGTTCCCTCTCAAAGTCTGTTCTTTTTTGAAAGTCTGTTCTATTTTGAAAGAAAAGAAAAAGATGTATTCTGTAGGCATAACAGCAAGCTTTAATTTTATATGTGTAAACATTCTATTTCCTATCAATAAATATTTTAATGTTTTTTTTGTTGATATTTTTTTATGAAAGAAACTTGCTCTAACCCTCGTGTTAAAAGACAATAAGTACTTATGAAAAGTAAAGTGTATGTTCTTGCAGAAATTTTTTCAGAGGGCGATCAGTTACAATAAATCTATATTAACTTCAAATTTATGTTATAGGTGCAGCAAAAAATATTTGCTTTCATTTCAAGTATGACAATGTTTCATTTTTTTCATTTTTTTTTATACTTCGAAAACAAGTAATGATATTTGAATAAATATTTTTCATGTTACAGGGTCCAAGAGGAGACGCAGGGCGTCCTGGAGGACCAGGTCAAGATGGACTTCCTGGAATGAAAGGTAAGTACTGAAATAGATTTTGAAAAAAAAGAAAAATCCATTTGCAAAATAGTATATTTTAAAAGTAGATGAATTCAATCATACAAAAGTTCATCAACAAACTAATTTATAATTAATTCTTGATCAATTGTTATTCTATTCTTTATAGAATAAATACTGCCTTTCATTTCCCTGTTCATAGCCATTCAGAATCATTGTTTCATGGTACCCCCTGCATACCTTAGTCAGAAAAAATATGTTTCATTTCACGGGGTTGATCAGTTGAGTATATCTTGGTTGAGTTTGAAAGCAAATCACCATGATAGGTTTCATTATCATTGCAAAGAAATGATTGTATGTGATATATTATCTGTTTGTAGGTGAATCAGGTTTGGATGGCTTACCTGGTGTTGGAGGACCAAAGGGAGATTCTGGATTCCCTGGACAAATAGGTAGAGACGGTAGCAAAGGAGAAAGTGGACTACCAGGACTTAATGGATCCCCCGGTTTAGATGGACCCAGAGGAGAGAATGGACCATCTGGCTTACCTGGAAGAGATGGTAAGTCAATTGTTTATGGATGATCACAGAAATTCACAATTTTGAATGACAATATTTTCTTATACTATGATGAATGAATCCACAGTAAGATCTGATGAAGATGAGCTATATGATCCTGATCTGTGTCCTTAAACAAACTATTTTGATTAACTGTAATTGATCAGAATAATTTTTGGGGGATATTTATTAAATGAAATTTTCTTGTTAGAGTATATATACACTAACACAGTGTTTGGGCACCAATCTGGCATACACATTAGCAAGAAATACACATTAACAATGATCATGATATAAAGAGAATATCATATGGCTTTTCAATATCGCATCCTTATCAACCTGAGACACCAATATAATCCTAAGAGCTCTGCTCGAGGGATTATATTGGTTAGGGGTTGATATGGTGTGTGATATTGAAAAAGCCATATCATATACACTTTATTATATACATATACCTCATGTAGATGTTTTTATGTAACATGATGTCATACAGATAAGGAGGTTTGAAATGACGTCATACAGATTAGGGATTTGATAAAGCCTTTGCAACAGTAACTGCAATCGATGACGTGACGTCATACAGAATAAAGGTGTGATAAAGCTTTTGCAACTGTGCTGATATCGATATCATCACAGGTGGCTGATACAGCAAGCTTGCCAAGGACTGTATTACACATACTATTTATCTGTATTTACTACTAAGTATATAATAAACTAAAATAATTACCTTAGATGTTAGTTTAATTATAATACGTTATTCTGATTGGCTAACTGCACATCACATGTTATTCCGTAAACAATTGCATCATACAAATAATTTATCATGCATGATGACACGAGGTCCCACAAATAAAGTGCACAGTGCTTCCGCGCTTCATTCAAAATGTAATTCTGTCAACGCTTTTACACCCCAATAAATTTACAAAAAGAAGTATTCAATTCTTAAAATAGTCATAGACATAAAAACATATCAATTGAGACCAATAAATTTTACAATGATCAATTTACACAAAAATAAATTTAAGACAATACAATTTAATAAAAAAAATTATCAATTGAGACCTATGATTTTGACTGTGTTGTAGGAGAACCTGGACTTCCTGGAATGAAAGGAGATGGTGGATTACCTGGATTTGATGGTTTACCTGGACCTAAAGGTAACCCTGGAAACAATGGACTCCCAGGTGTTTCAGGTATGTACATTTCTTTACATCATTATTTCTCTTTCTATCCTATTTAAAAGTTTTTTTGAAATTTGATGTATCTTCTTATATGTTCATGCTGACTTGGCCCAAATGAGTAATTCTATACACATGATACATACAAGGCAATGAAATCAATAATTAGTTACCAAAATCGCATTGACCCTAAAATTTTAAGTTTTTTTTTTCTCTACAGAACATTTCATTAAAAAACCATGAATACATTATTTATTTCCTGTTAACTGGCTTATGTATTTAACTTGGCAGTTTTTTGGTTGTCTCTCTCATATGAATGTATTTTTTTTTATAATATATTTTATCTTTTTTAATTAGGAGAGAAAGGAAATCCTGGATTCCCAGGACCTAACGGACAACCAGGATTACCTGGACCTAAAGGAGAAAGAGGTAAAGTCAGACTATTTATAGATTACTGATATGTCTTTCTTTAGTAAAATAGTATAGAGAACCATTATATTCTCATACTTTATACTTGACATATATATTAACCAACACCAGAGGGTGTGTCATAATGTTTTTACAACAACCTCTACCTAGGGCAAAGGTCAAGGTTAAAGACTTTGGTTTCAGTTGAAAACCCCATATCATATGGTAATGATACAAATGTTTTCCCCAAGTTATTCTCAGTGGGGCACACAGAGATGGCTCTCATCTCAATGACGTCTAGTTGCTTTAGATAATAAAACTAAACCTGCCTCAAACGGAAGCTGAATTTATCTTGAATAACAAAAACTGGTATTCTTATCCTCGACATATTGAGTGTGCTTTTGAAAATATTGTTTTATGCATACTTTATTTCATGAACAATTTGATACATTCATGTTTTTGGCAATTTAATTTCAACAACTATGTACTTGTTTGAACAGGTTTCAATGGAAGAGATGGAAGTAAGGGAGAGCCAGGAAGAACATCAGAGGGAAGCAAAGGGGAACCAGGTCTATCAGGCCGTACTGGATTAGATGGTTTACCAGGAATGAAAGGAGATGTTGGTAAGTATATAGTTAACAAGGACTAAAATAATTATAAGATTTTTTCTATTTCAAACTTTGACTGTTTCAAATTTTATCTGAACGAACCTCAAAAGTACACCCAAATGGTTGTGTCTGGTAGTGGGAGTAAAATTTAGAATTTCTTATAATCAAAACTGCTTCTTTTATTTCTTTTTTTTTTAGTTTTAGAAATTCAGTTGATGTCATAATAAATTACATTGTTGTCGCTGCAACCTCAAAAATGAAGTATTCGTATAGCCAGTTAAAAACGTCCATTGTTCATTGACTTCTTGACCAGTCAGAAACATCAAACACAAATATTCCTCTGATGTGACATCATTTCTGACTTTGTCCTTTATACTGATTTACTATGTTAAAAGTGTGTATCAGTAGTTCTTTTAGAAGTACTTGTAAGACTTACTTACTTATACACAACTTTGTAAATAAAATTTAAAGTGTTAAATTGATACTTGTCCTCTTTTGCTTTTCATGAAATAATTGAAACATGTTATTTGTAGGTTTTCCTGGTCGGGATGGATTCCCAGGAGCTAAAGGTGAATCAGGAAATCCTGGACTTGAAGGAATCGGACAGAAAGGATCACGAGGATTGGATGGACTACCAGGTATGTATCAATACATTACATATATTTATTTATTTATATGTCAATGTTTTTTTTGTAAAATTATTAAGGTGCAAGAAGATGATGAATGATAATTAAATTTTAAATGTCACAAGTAGTAAATTGTCAATGAGACAACAAAAATCATGTTCCCATTTATCACTTTTTATATTTTTCTTTACTTGCTATTTTAGGTAGTGCTGGTCTCCGTGGAGAATCTGGGGTTGATGGATTAACTGGGGTGAACGGTCGTAAAGGAGAATCAGGAGATAGAGGTCTCAATGGTTTACCTGGTCCTCAGGGTAACAATGGATTGGATGGCCGTAAAGGTGAGTTTGATATCCATAATCGGATACATGATACTGTAAATTCAGAAATTGTTGCCATTTTTTATACGACCCCAAAAAAAATTTGGGTTCGTATAATGGTATGATGTCGTCGTCTGCGTCGTCGTCGTCCGAAGACACTTTGGTTTCCGGATAATAACTTTAGTTTAAGTGAATAAATCTTAATGAATTTTTTCAGAAGGTTCAATACCACAAAAGGAAGGTTGGGATTTATTTTGGGGATGATGGTCCCAACCGTTTAGGAATTAGGGGCCCAAAAGGGGCCAAAACAAGCATTTTTCTAGTTGCAGGATAATAACTTGTTTACAAGTATTTCAATTGCTCTGAAATTATACCGCAATGTTTAAAATCACAAGTAGAAGGTTTGGAATCATTTAAGGGGTTATGGGGCCAAAGTTTAGGAATTAAGGGCCAAAAAGGGGCCAAAACAAGCATTTTTCTAGTTTCCAGACAATACCTTGTGTGTAATTGCATGGATCTCTCTGAAATTGTACCACAATGTACCATATAACAAAGGGCAGCAGGGATTAAGTTTTGGGTTAATTGCCCAAAATATGTAGGAATTAAGGGCCAAAAAGAAGCATGTTTCTAGTTTCCAAACAATCATGACAATAACTTGTGTTTAAGTGTATGGATCTCTCTGAAATCGTACTACAAGGTTCAATATTACAAAGGAAAGCATGGGATAATCCAATTGAGTTTGAGGGTTATTGCTCCAAAGGGGGGGGGGGGGGTCAATAAAGTGGGGGGATCTCATCAGTTTACCATTTTTTTAAGGGATTTTTTTTTTCAACATTTTTCAAATTTCGAATTTTGAAAAGTTTCAAGAAGAAATATTCAATTGCAATAGATGTGTTAGATCTTTAACCACATTAATTTTGTGGCAAAAACCTATATTATGTCAAAAATTTGATCACATTCAAAATTCAGACAGTATCAAGCTTGAATATTGTGACCAAATTTGCCCCAACTGTTCAGGATTTGACCACTGGGGTCGTATAAAGCTGCGCCCTGCGGAGCACCTGGTTCATTATTGTAAAAAATGTGACAGGGTTATAATCGCAATAATTTAAACTTGAATTTTGATATTTTTTATTTAAATTTCTCAATATAGCAAAAATTAAAATCACATTTCAATCTAAAATGCCAAAATCCCAATAATTAATGCACGCAATAATAAATGCATGCAATAATTTCTGAATTAACAGTATATTCCTTGGAAAAAATAAATCTAGGAGAACTTTCCTTCATTTGAAATTATTTGTTTTTAAATAATCCTATTTGGACTATGATTTGTTATTATTAGTTTCTTTCATTTTGTATTTTTAAAGAGAAATACATACTTAAAATCTGTTAACAAACAAAATTCATTTCAGTTTATCATTTTATAAAGTTAAGTGAGATCTTGAATGATGAGTTAATAAGAAAAGGAAGTTTGATATTGAATATAACATTCATTTCGAAAATAATTATAAGTACCAATTGGAAAAGTGTTTTGACATCAGACTATTTAAGAATCCTGACATTCAGTTGGTAAAAAAACAAACAAGATTTAAAAATGTATGATTACTAAAGAAAAATTTTACTAAAAATAATGTCAGAATCTAATGATGAGATATAGAATAGAAACAGTTTTTTTAATCAAACAGAAAGTATAAAACAAAATCTGTATATTATATTTGAATTACTTTTCCTTTACAGGTGAACCTGGTATTCCCGGTGGCTTTGGATCTACAGGTCAAAAGGGACAGTCCGGTTTGGATGGATTGCCTGGAAATCCTGGACCTAAAGGAGAAAGTGGACGGGACGGATTTGATGGATTACCTGGAGAAAAAGGTAAAATTGGAAAATTGAAATGAAAAATTTGGGACCAAAAAATGATAGATTTAAAATGAAAAATTCAGGAATCAGTTTCACAAAATATTACGACTAAGATTGATTGCAAGTCATGAACAATTCAGTATACTTACAATCATTCTTAATTTTAAGTTTTTTTGGTGAAAATGATTCCTTTAACAAGATAGAAATCTTCCTTGGCAATGGGAAAACTAGTGTAAAAAAATATTCCTCCCTTGATCTTTTCAATATGTGTACTGTTTTAGCAAGGACACTAGGAATTATAATAGCCAAGAAACAATATGGTGAAAAGTTAATCTTTTTACTACTTTTCAAATAGCAAGAAAACAAATGGTAGTACACTAAGTTTAATATTTATTTCCTGAAATCCATTTATTTATATAATATTTCCCAAAATAATAAAAAGATCTATAAATGAATTTTGAATTCATTCTTCAAACTTATTTTTTCTATATAATATATATAATCTGTTAGATTTTGAATCTTTAATTTCTCATAACAAATTAATTTTAAATGCATGTATATTTTTAACTCATAAAGTTAAAGAAAAATATATAGTTTATTAATATTCACATGAAAAAGTAAAATAACAAAAATACCAAACAGAAAAATCCCTTATCAAATTGCAAAATCAAAAGCTCAAACACATCAACTCATTATATGCATTATTTTCTTTGAAGGATTGAGTGGCTTACCTGGAGATAAGGGAGACAGAGGTCTACCAGGTGTTATAAATCTAGCACTATTACCTCCAGGTCCTAAAGGAGAACCTGGAATACCCGGATTGAGAGGCTTCCCTGGTCTAGATGGACAGAAAGGAGAACTTGGACTCAGAGGTAACATTTATAAAATACTGGAATATCTGTTTTTCATATAGTCTCAATATTTATGACATATTGAGAGGCTATTTTATTTTTGATGCTTTGACGCCTTTGCTAGACATCAAAGCAAAAAAATAGAATAGCCTTTCAAGACGTCATAATTATTTGGACTATTTCTGATAATTACTTTATTAGCAAGAATAACAAGTGAGCCTACTATGATCAGCTTATGAACTCGGTTTAACAAATAAATATTTAATTGTTAAAGTTTCGCCTTTCTTTAAGAAAATTCTTATTTTCATATTGCATTTGTTAGCAGTTTATAAAAAGAAAAATAATCCTTTTTCTCCTAACCATTCATTTTCAGATAAGCAGTCATGTCTAATTGGACTTGTGTAAATATTAAACTGAAGATACATGTTTCATAAGGTTTAAATGTAACATGCTTTGGTTAAATTATTACTACATGTACTAAAATGAATTATAAATCATATATTATTGGTCCTAATACATTTTTTTTATCTGCTTGTGGTTATAATGTTTTCATGTTTCCAATTAAGGACCACCTGGATTTGCTGGTACTAAAGGAGCTCATGGATTGGATGGTTTACCTGGTATGAAAGGAGAATTAGGACAGCGTGGGTTCCCTGGTACTCCTGGTCAGGATGGACTTCCAGGTAAGCTTCAATAAACTTATTTACACTCTTGGTATTTAGCTGGATTGTGTCTCTGAATAACCTTTTGACGTCAAGCAACAATCAATTTTTAATTAGTTTAAACATATTTATTTATAGTGGATTGGGAAACAAGTTTTGCAACTTATATTAATCCCTTTCCACTTTGCGGGTGCGAGTGCTGCCTTGTAGCGGCTTAGCCTACTCTTTTTCGAAATCTACAAGGGTGTCTTTTACGTGCAAGAGATATGGCTCTCTCTTAACACGGGTCAGCCATTTATCGTCCCTTTCCGACGGACTATCATCGTTTCCTCAAGACCATACTCGCAAATGGTGTCAAGGGAGAGCCGAAAATTCAGTCCCTGAAATTTTCATCCCGCAACGGGAATCGAACCAGGAACCTTTGTGTTAGTAGTCCGATGCACTAACCACTACACCACGGCTCTCACTTTTTTAATTTTTAATTATGACATCATGTTTTACAAATTGTGATGTCAAAGTTAGTTAATGGGAACTTGTGTGATATTAAGTAAAGGCGGAGGAATTTGCATACGTCTATTGTTTATGAGGTACACATTTTAGTACCAAAAGGAATATTTATTTTCATTGATTAGGAATTTGTTCATCTTAAACCATGAATTAAAAAACCCACAAATCATGCATGCTTGCACAAACCATGAAAATGGAAACTTACAAATAAAAGTGATGTTACAGGATTTGGTCTGAAACCCTATAAGAATAACCCTTTAATGCTGCAACAGCATTTTTCTGTCAGTTATCATACCCGTAGTCAGGGCGGGTTTGTGGGGTTCGGACGAAACCCCCCTTGAAAACAAATAAGCACTGTTAAAGTCAATGTTCTGTTCGAATTGTGACTTAAAGTCGAGTTTGTGAGTCCAACAAACCCCCCTTGGAAATTCCTGGCTACGGGCCTGGTTATTCTAGCTGTCCTCAAAAGAATAAGCAAAAGACAAGTTGTACCTTGATTATAACTACTGTAAATTCATTTATTTTTGCATGCATTTATTGCGATTTTGTCATTTCAGGCTTAAAAGCGATTATAATTTTTACGAATTTGAGAAAATTCCTGATTTATTCATATAAGAAACTTCAAAATGCGAGTTGAAATTATAGTGTGTACAACTCTTATACATTTTTCACAATAATAAGAAGCGTGCAATAATTTCTGAATTTACAGGATTTTAAGTAATGTTTTTAATTTTCAATTTAAGGTGCTCGTGGATTAGAGGGAGAACCTGGACGTTCAGGGTTGCCAGGCAACACTCCACCCGCTGGTTTCCTGTTAGTACGTCACAGTCAGAGTCAGGAAATTCCAGTTTGTCCAGAAAGACTTACCAAAATATGGGAGGGATACAGTTTATTGTACATTGAAGGAAATGAAAGATCTCAGCATCAAGATTTAGGTAAATTTTTGTCAGAAAGTTAAACAAAGAAAATCATTTGTTTATTTCTGTTGTTTGGTATCGTAAAAGGAGGATTTACTAAAAGATCTCAGCATCAAGATTTAGGTAAATTTTTGTCAGAAAGTTAAATAAAGAAAATCATGTGTTTATTTCTGTTGTTTGGTATCGTAAAAGGAGGATTTACTAAAAGATAAAATATATATTTAGATATGTGAAGTAAGAAAACTATAAAAAGATTCTATGATTAAAAATAGTAAAATAAAAAACAATGTTTGTAGAAATGTTTATATAGTTGATAGAATGGGGGAAAAAATGAAAACAAGGCAGGCATTAGGTTAGATAGTTTCAAATTCATATGATGTACAAAAACTATGATCAGACTATAGGTACAATACAATAAATTTCTTGATTTAAATTTGACCTTTGATATTTTAGGTTGGGCCGGTTCCTGTCTTCAGAGATTCAGCACTATGCCATTCCTCTTCTGTAACACAAACAATGTTTGTAACTATGCCAACAGAAATGATAAATCCTATTGGTTGGCTACAAATGCACCATTACCCATGATGCCTGTGACAGATAACGATATCTCCCGTTACATCAGTAGATGTGTGGTATGTGATGCCCCAGCTAATGTAATTGCTGTCCACAGTCAAACTTTACAGATTCCTGAATGTCCAATTGGCTGGTCAGGAATGTGGATTGGATACAGTTTTGCTATGGTAAGCTTTCCATTTCTAAGTTTTCAAAAAAAAAAAATGTGAGGGTCAGATGCTGGGAGAATTAAATTCTGATATGAAAATTTTTCATCACTAAATGAGGAGATGAATGTACCAGCAGTTTGATGTGGCAAGATTCCAATTTGAATTGAAATACATTTTTTTGCATTAATCCATTATCACTGAACATGAAAAATATGTTTTTTGTCTATGTCAGTAGTAAATGTATGTGTGTAAATTTATGAAAAATTTAATTATTTATTGTTATTACTATGACAAATATATAAAAAAAGAAGATGTGGTATGATTACCAATGAGACAACTATCCACAAAAGACCAAAATGACACAAATATTAACAACTATAGGTCACCGTACGGTCTTCAACAATGAGCAAAGCCCATACTGCATAGTCAGCTATAAAAGGCCCCAATAAGACAAAAGCATACTTTTAACAACATAGAAAATGGAGAAGGAAAATATGAATTTCAAAATTCAGCACCATGAAAAAGTGAAAGACCAATGTATTTGACAGTAAAAAGGATGGACAAGCACAGTGAATTATTGGAACACCATGCATGTCTTTGTTTATTATTTACATAACTACTTGTATGTGTTATAAATGTTAATTACATTTTTGGTTTATTAATTTGCAGCACACTGGAGCAGGACCTAGCGGAGGTGGTCAGTCATTGTCCAGCCCTGGCAGTTGTCTAGAAGATTTCAGAGCTACTCCATTTATAGAGTGTAATGGTGATGGTGGAAATTGTCACTTTTATGCCAACAAATACAGTTTCTGGCTCACAACAATAGATCAAAATTCACAATTTGCTAGTCCTATACCAGCAACTCTTAAAGCTGGAAATCTCCGTACACGTGTCAGTAGATGTCAAGTTTGTGTCAAAAATGTTTAATATGTCTTTCTAAGTGAACAATTAATTAATGATGGCTAAATATGTGAGTGATTGGGGAAATAGTTTTATGTGTGAATGGCAATAACCATATGTGCCTTACTATTTCAACGTTGAAATTATGCTGCAAATAATAGTTCAATATAGTTTGATATGCTCAAATGTTATTTCATTTCTGTGATGTATAAAATGTTCTTTCTCACTGCCAATTTGAATATGAATACTCAAATTTGTCTCGTTATTTAGATCTGTAGATAGCTAAAAAATCTTCTTTTTTTTGTATATATTTTTGTCATGTTTATATTTGTTGTTTTTATAAGTTTTTGAAGTAACAACAAACTATATGTCTTCACATTTTACATAATGCATGATTTTTTTTTGCTCTTTAATTATATGCCAGAACATATGTGCCAAAAAAGACAAAATAAGGATTGTGCCAGATATACTTTATAAGTGATCATGGTTTCAAAATTGAGATCCATTTTTATTTGAAAATAGTACCGGTAATAAATTCTTATTTTTAAAACATTAATTGAATATAAAAAAGATCAGTATTTGAAAAGGTAAAGGGAAAACTATTTTTCAACTAAAAAATTTCTTATATAATGTAGTGTTGTCATTGTTATCAAATCAGCTATTTAGATTAAAAACATGAGAGAAGAGCCACTTTAAGTTAAGTGGACCGAAGACCCGGCTTCTGTCCAGAAAGTAGCAACAGTTATAGGCCTCCGAACAAAATTATATAAATTATACAATAAGCCGGTATTGTTATTTAATGAAAACCATTTCTTAATGAAATATTTTTTATGGTCTTATTTTTATGAATTTTTTATACATTGGTTGTATTTTTATTCAAATCTAAGTACATTATTGATTATTTTAATAATTAGAGGCCAATGAGGAAATTAATGTGTGTAGTTCATAATAATATACAGTCTTATGTGACATAAGAATTTATGGCAGAATATTTCTGTTGCCTTTAATGTTACATTAATATTATACTTCATATATGAACATTTTCTTTTCTTTTATCATATTTCTGATAATGTTCGTTATTTGTTTTATGTGAAAGTCATGAACAGTGCAGGACAAAACATTTTATTTCATTCTGCTAAAAGTTAGAAAAAAGCAACTGAATATCAATAACATAAGAATTTTCAAAAATTATTTAGAATAAATTTAGATTTATAATAAAAATAATGTATTTGTTTTATACAAATCAATTTCATTGTAGATTCTTGCAATTCAGGGTAAAAGGGTGGAAAATAGGGATTTATTTTGTTTTACAGTCAATTTTCAATGTACTCTAGTCAATAAATTCATGTTGCTGAATAAATTCTTCTTTTTTTATTTTGTGTTCTAATTATTCCATTTGAATTCTCAAGTGTATCTAATACTCAAACATTTTCTTCTATTATCTCCCCTTGATAAATCCTATGTCAATATGCTAACACTGGTCAGTGATAAATAATGGTTGCATTTAACAAAGATAAGGAATCTAAACTTCTCCAAAAAATAAATATACAAACAAAGGCAAACATTAGCACGTTCTTTCATTATCACTGAACTAGTATTTATTTGTTTAAGCGCCAGCTGAAGGACGCCTCTGGGTGCTGGAATTTCTTGTTACATTGAAGACCTGTTGGTGACCTTCTGCTGTTGTTTTTTTCTATGGTCGGGTTGTTGTCTCTTTGATACATTCCCCATTTCCATTCTCAATTTTATTAGCAATAACACATACCTGGTTCACCATGTATAAAATAAGGAGATGTGGCATAATCAACAATGAGACAATTATCCAATAGAGACCAAAATTTTGTGGATTTTATAAGCAACTATAATATCATCAATGGTACCAATTTTCCTGCACCAGATGCGCATTTCGACAATACATGTCTCTTCAGTGATGCTCATGGCAAAAATATTTGAAATCCAAAGCTTATATAAAAGGTGAAGCGCTATAATCCAAAAGGTCCAAAAAGTATAGCCAATTCTGTGAAAGGAATTAGAGCTTTGCATGAGGGAGATACATTCCTTAATTTATAATAATTTCTAACATTTTGCAACAGCAAATTTTAATAACACAAAAAATCCGTATTTTCATACCAGTGCGGGAGTACTGGCTACTTGGCTGATGATATAAAGTAACCATACAACCCTCAAAATTGAACAAACAAGAAAACAAGAAAACCAACACTGTGATTAATAACAAAACAATAAAGGAAAAAACGTTTGACAGACAACCAATTAATAATAAATTTTGGTTTGAAAAATACTAGATGTCTAACATCTTGAATTTGAGACAGCATCGAAATGTAACTGCCAAAATAAACTGAAGTTCCATTTATCAGTAAAATATGGAAAAATGAAGAAAGAATTTTGAAAATTGTACTCTGGAGACTGTCTTTGATTGTTAAAAGGCAAATGGCAGAATGTAGGATTGCCATATTAAGTAAGTTAGTAAATTTAATTTTAAAATTTAAGTTAACATGAGCTCTGAAGAGCTCTACTGACTTAAAGGGTCATTGTCAAACAGACATGTAAAAATTAAAATCATTCTATACATGAAATTTAAATTGACTCTCTTGTGGTATCTGAGAAACAGGTATAATCACAAAATTGCTGTCTTGCTTCCACGACAAAATGTTGCATGCTCACAATAATCTAAAAACATTTCCTTTACTGTATCTGCATTCAAATGTACCATGACAGAATTTTTTTTACATAAATAAGGCTGTTAGTTTTCTCAATTGAATTGTTTTACATTGTCTTATCGGGGCCTTTTGTTGACTATGCTCATTGTTGAAGGGCGTACGGTGACCTATAGTTATTAATGTCTGTGTCATTTTGGTCTTTTGTGGATAGTTGTCTCATTCACAATCATACCACATCTATTTTTTTATAGAGAAGTTTCTGTCTTTCTGGAGTGCCCTACAACCCTTAAGGATAAAAAACTTTGGATAAATATATCTAACATATGTTTACATTTTTAATACTAGTAGACAGGGTTCACATTACCTCATCCTCATTTCTGTGAGCAAGGTAAATTTTGGTGAAAAGATCCATTTCTCAGAAAATATGAGCTCCACTTCATAATAAAGAGTATTTTTCAGTCTAGCAGGGTTCAACTGACCTTGACCTCAATTTCCTAGTTCAATGGTCAACATTGAGAATTTGTGGTTACATCTGTTTCTAAGATACTATAAGAGTTCAACTTTATTTGGTGTATAGAATAGATGCAAGGTGTCCATGTTAGTTTGACCTTGATTGACATCACTTACATGGTTCATATGTCAATTTTCTATTCACACCTTTTTCACAGGTCAGGGGCGGATCCAGCCATTTTAAAAGGGGGGGTTCCAACTATATGTCCCCATTCAAATGCATTGATCGTCCAAAAAAAGGGGGTTCCAGTATGTCAACTATATTTGGTATATAGAATTATTGTACGGTCACTAGAGTGTGGCAGTGTGGATGTCAGTCTGGAAGTGCTATTATTACCTTGACCTAATTCAAATAATAAATGATTGTGTGATTATATCGGGGGGGGGGGGGGGGGGATTGTGATAAAATGATTACTTGGACACCCACACAAGGAACTTAGGTTATTGAAGTTTCACATAACATCTAAAGCATTTTTTATACGACCGCAAATTTTGAAAAAATTTTCGTCGTATATTGCAATCACGTTGGCGTCGTCGTCGTCGTCGTCGTCGTCGTCGTCGTCGTCCGAATACTTTTAGTTTTCGCACTCTAACTTTAGTAAAAGTGAATATAAATCTATAAAATTTTATCACAAGGTTTATGACCACAAAAGGAAGGTTGGTATTGATTTTGGGAGTTTTGGTCCCAACACTTTAGGAATTAGGGGCCAAAAAGGGCCCAAATAAGCATTTTCTTGGTTTTCGCACTATAACTTTAGCTTAAGTTAATAGAAATCTATGAAATTTTGACACAAGGTTTATGACCACAAAAGAAAGGTTGGGATTGATTTTGGGAGTTTTGGTTTCAATAGTGTAGGAATTAGGGGCCAAAAAAGGGCCCAAATAAGCATTATTCTTGGTTTTCGCATAATAACTTTAGTTTAAGTAAATAGAAAATAATGAAATTTAAACACAATGTTTATGACCACAAAAGGAAGGTTGGTATTGATTTTGGGAGTTTTTAGGAATTAGGGGCCAAAAAGGGACCCAAATAAGCATTTTTCTTGGTTTTCACACCATAACTTTAGTATAAGTAAATAGAAATCTATGAAATTTAAACACAAGGTTTATGACCATAAAAGCAAGGTTGGTAATGATTTTGGGAGTTTTGGTCCCAACAGTTTAGGAATAAGGGGCCCAAAGGGTCCAAAATTAAACTTTGTTTGATTTCATCAAAATTGAATAATTGGGGTTCTTTGATATGCCGAATCTAACTGTGTATGTAGATTTTTAACTTTTGGTCCCGTTTTCAAATTGGTCTACATTAAGGTCCAAAGGGTCCAAAATTAAACTTCGTTTGATTTTGACAAAAAATTAATCGGTTGGGTTCTTTGATATGCTGAATCTTAAAATGTACTTAGATTCTTGATTATTGGCCCAGTTTTCAAGTTGGTCCAAATCGGGGTCCAAAATTAAACTTTGTTTGATTTCATCAAAAATTGAATAAATGGGGTTCTTTGATATGCCAAATCTAACTGTGTATGTAGATTTCTCATTTTTGGTCTTGTTTTCAAATTGGTCTACATTAAAGTCCAAAGGGTCCAAAATTAAACTTAGTTTGATTTTAACAAAAATTGAAATCTTAGGGTTCTTTGATATGCTGAATCCAAACATGTACTTAGATTTTTGATTCTGGGCCCAGTTTTCAAGTTGGTCCAAATCAGGATCTAAAATTATTATATTAAGTTTTGTGCAATAGCAAGTCTTTTCAACTGCACAGTATTGCGCAATGGCAAGAAATATCATATTGCAAAATATTGTGAAATAGCAATTTTGTTTTTAATTAGAGTTATCTTTCTTTGTCCAGAATAGTAAGCAAGAAATATCTAATTGTAAGAATTTTTTTTATTTGGAGTTATCTTTCTTTGTCCAGAATCAACTTAAATCTTTGTTATGTATACAATATACAATGTATATTCACTTTTTACTACCAACTGATAAATTAAAATAATCTTTACCATTCAGTGATAACAAGCAGTTTTTTTACATCTTAATATTTTATGATGTATTTAAATGAGTAGTAATTGTTGCAAACTCCATTAGAAATTTTAATTGAGATTAGTTTTGGAATAAGGGAAAGGGGGATGTGATTAAAAAAATTGGGTTCAATTTTCTCATTTGAAATTTCATAAATAAAAAGAAAATTTCTTCAAACATTTTTCTTGAGAGGAATAATATTCAACAGCATAGTGAATTGCTCTAAGAGAAAACAAAAATTTTAATTTCATTAGAACACATTCATTCTGTGTCAGAAACCTATGCTGTGTTAACTATTTAATCACAATCCAAATTTAGAGCTGAATCCAGCTTGAATGTTGTGTCCATACTTGCCCCAACCGTTCAGGGTTCAACCTCTGCGGTCGTATAAAGCTACGCCCTGCGGAGCATCTGGTTTAATATTCAGTTTGATCTGGGACTATTATACTAAGGGAGCTACCATTTGATTTTTATGGGGGGGCTAGGATGAAAAATTGTGTCCTGCCTTTTTTTTTTATTTGTAATCTCTGTCCTGCCTTTTTATTTTTCAGTCTATTCAGTCCTGCCTTTTTTTTTCTTAGCTTATCCTGACTTTTTTAAAACAATTGTCATCCTGCCTTTTTTTTTTTTGCCAAGTTACTCATCCTGCCTTTTTTTTTTACTCAAAATCCTGTCCTGCCTTTTTTTTCAAATTTCATCCTAGCCCCCCCATAAAAATCAAATGGTAGCTCCCTAAAATGTTAAAATGTTTTTTTTACTTTTAGAAAGCTTTTTTAGTGGATTACTATTGCATACATATAGAGTATACATCAGGAGTAACCCCTACATGTTAAATGTATGTCCCACTTTATACTTTATACATATAATGTTATTTCCAATCAAGATGACGCATTTTATTATTAACAAGACATCTACATCTACATCTACATCATACGACGATTCATCAGCACATTGATGACTATACGTCGGCGCATCGCGAACAGACACTTAATAAAATATAATAACTAATTTTGTGCAATAATTCAAAAATAATTTTGTGCAAAAACAAAACAAAAATTAACGCATTTACATTATTTACAAACAGGTTAGATATCTAAATATACTGACTCTGGATCAGTATTTTAAACTGATCCAGGGAGTTAACGCTGATGATGTTTTGTGGGAGTGAGTTCCACAGTACAACAGTGAATGGAAAAAAGCTGTACTTGAAATAGTCTGTTCTTGTGCTAAATGTCTGGTATTGTAATGGATTAGTGAATCTGGTGTTTTTGACTGGCTGTGGTAAAAGGTAAAGGTTTGGGTCTACTGCAATGAGATGGTGAGAGATTTTGTAAAGCATAGTGACTCGATTGATGTTTCTGCGAGTTTCAAGTGACTTCCATTGAAGATGGTCAATCATGGAAGTAACACTACTGGTGTTGTGGTATCTGTTGGTGACATAGCGTGCTGCCCTTCTTTGTACTTTTTCAATGTTGTTTTTTTGTTTTTGGGTGTGAGGTGACCAAACTGAAGAGCAGTATTCTAAATTAGAACGTACCATGGATTTGTATGCCAAACTTTTAGTTTCTTCCTGGTTTATTTTCAAGTTTCTTTTTAGAAAGCCTAAGATCTTATTTGCTTTTGAAGTAATATTATTTATGTGTGTATCCCAAGACATGTTGTGAGAAAGGGTGATACCAAGATATTTTGCAGTGCTGACGGATTCTAAGATGTGGCCTTTTAATACATAATCATGTTTGAATGGTGACTGTGATCTTGTTACAGTGAGGGAGTTGCATTTTTCAGGATGGAATTGCATACCCCAAGTTTTTTCCCAATTGGCTAGGCAGTTTAGATCGTTTTGTAATATGGTACAATCTTGTTGGTTTGTTATGTTTCTGTATAAGATACAATCATCTGCAAACAAGCGTGTTTTTGATGTTACTGCTGCAGGTAGGTCATTAATGAAGATGAGAAAAAGTAGTGGACCCAAGACTGAGCCTTGGGGCACCCCACTTACCACAGGCATTTGACTAGATACCTCTCCGTCAAGGGCAACCTGTTGCGTCCTGTTACTAAGGAAGGCTGATACCCAATTCCAGGTATTTCCCCTTATGCCATAATTATCCATCTTCCTTAATAACTTTTTGTGAGGTACCTTGTCAAATGCCTTGGAGAAGTCTAAAATAATAAGATCAATTTGTACACCATTATGGAGGTTACTAAGTAGTTCATGACTTAAAGTAAGTAGCTGTGTTTCACAGCTGCGTTTTGATCTGAAGCCATGCTGATTGTCCACAAGGATGTTATGTGTGTCCAGATGTTTTAGTATGTTACTTACAACAATGTGTTCGAGCAGTTTGCAGCAAATGCATGGTAGAGAGACAGGTCTGTAATTACTGGCCAGGTATTTTTCGCCTTTTTTAAAAATAGGGATCACATTTGCCTGTCTCCAGTCTGTTGGTACATCTCCTTTCAAAAAAGATGTGTTAAAGATGAAAGCGAGATGTGGTGCAAATTCTGGTGCAAATTGTTTAAGAATTCGTGCTGGTATTTCGTCTGGACCTGTAGCTTTAGATGGATCAAGATTTTTCAAAAGTTTTTCTATGCCATTTGGTGTTACATGTATTTCTGCCATAGATGGATAGTTGTCGGAAAGAGTTGGTATTTGTTCTTTATCATTTTCAGGTGTAAAAACAGAGTGGTATTGTTTATTGAGTATTTCAGCTTTTTGTTTTGTGTCGTCTATCAGCATACCTTCAGATCTTAATGGTGCAACTCCTGAACTGTCTTTTTTGGTGGACCTAATATAATTCCAAATTTTTTTCTGTTTTTGCGAGGTTTGTAAGCTCTCGTCGTAACAAATAATGTTTTCCAGATATGTCCAGTAAGCTTTTCTTGTCTCTTTCTGAAGCAGCTTTTTTGTTTCCCTGTACTGTTTATTTATTTTACTATGTGAGTCTGTTTTCATTTTTTTGAACAATTTGTTCCTTTTTCTTATCAGTGACTTTATTTCTTTATTAATCCATGGTAGTTTTTGTTTGGTGTTATTACCCAGTCAGCAGACTAACAGTGGGCCAACGTTGGCAAATGGTCGGCCCGTTGGTTGACCGTTGGTGTTGGCTGCACAACATTGGCCCAACGTTGGCAAATTGTCGGTCCGTTGGTCGCAAGTTTATGTTGGCTGCACAACATTGGCCAAACGTTGGCAAATTGTCGGTACATTAGTCGCACGTTGGTGTCGGCTGCACAACATTGGCCCAACGTTGGTCTGTTGTTGTAGATTCATATTATTATCTCATGTTGGTTATAAATAATCGGGCAAATGTTGGCATTATGTTAGTAGCAACATAGGGCCGATATGATTTTTTTTTAATAGAATTGATTATATAATATTTTACGCTTTATTTCTCTTGGGAGGCGGATAATTTCGATTGCAGCAGTCTCTATGAAAAGTTAATGTTATACCGAAAGTGTTTATCAACTGAAATTACATTTACAACTCTATGTTGGGCCAATGCTGGCCCAACGTTGCGTGATCATATATTATACTCTATATATAAGTCAGGTAAGATTCATACTGGAATATCATTACTGTAATAAAAAAAATGTATATCGTAAACATAGATTGCCTGGTTAAAAATCAAAATTTATTGCAATCATTATTTATAATAACTTTATTCATTAAACTTTGTGAAACATAATAATAGCAATTATATGCAGAGTGATATTTGATACAGCCAGTCTGTTAATCAAGCCCATTCTGATAAGGTTGACCATATGTTCGACAAATTTCAAAGATAGTTGCTATGGTAATTAAGTTTATAGGAAATCTGAATGTAATGGGATGGTCACTTTTGTGATTATTTCCTGTTGTGTATTTGTAAGAAAGCAGTGATACGAAGAAAACAAAAAGAGAAAATCATGTCATCTGAGATTCAAAGAGAAAGATAGTAACATGTAAGTTGTAACTTTAAAAAATCTGATATATATATATACGATTCAGAATGACAAATGCAATATAATGTTTTAATCTGAGGAATGTTGTTAAAAATCAAAACATATATTAATTTTTATCATTTTATAATGCTGATCTTGAAGTTTATACGTTTCGGTCGAAATATTTTCTAGATTTTTTAATCTTTTCGATCCAATTAATTATCATGAAATATTTGCCACTGAACATTAGTATCTTCAAACAAATGGTAAATTACATAAATATATAACCACAACATGTATGATCATTACTGAAGTTAATGGAATAAAATTGTCTTAAGATGTACCTTATTCCGTAATGTTTCAAAAATGTGGTATAATGGTTTCTACCTCATTAAAATATAAATGAATTTGTTAGTTTTGTTGTATTTCTAAATCGCATGCAAACAGATACGATATATTTGTGAAACCTGATCATATACACACTTGAATGTGTAACAGTGTTTTTATATATCAAATATATAACTGTTCATTAATACACATCTAAATTATTCTTTATATATCATGTATATTACGAATATATAAAGTATGATACCGAATTCTGAAATAACAGTAATAAGGGTTTGTTATACCCACAAATCCGTCTAATACTAATGAATTTCTGACCATTAGACAAATAACTAATATAAAAAAAATGGTTATTTAAGATTTTATTTTGTATTAAATAGTGTTTAAACTATTTAGAATATACATTAATTTATATTACATATCTAGAAGGGAGATAACGCACGCATGCATTAGACAAATACGCAATTCAAGTTTAATTACAACTTTATTACAGAGTCGGTTAGAAAAAAAACATAGCTGTAAAGAGTCTTCGGATAAGGAGATAGATGATGCAGCTAAAGATTGGCGGCGCTTAAGTCTTGACAGAGAAGGTGGCAAGAAACAGAGAAGGGAAAAAAAGAATAACATATATAAATAATCTGAATGACACTTTTGAAGTTCAAATTGAGGAGGACACTACTCGTGGTGACGACCAATAATATCAAATTTAAAATAAATAAAGTTTCATCTTCTGAATAATTTAATTTTCATTCTGGATCTCGAACCAATACAACTAAAATTACATCTCCGAAAAAACTATTTGTATGATCGCCTAACCATAAGCCATACGTCATTTGTTCTATTAAAGAAATCGAATGAAATTGATATGAAAAAAGAAGATGTGGTATGATTGCTAATGAGACAACTCTTTACAAGACACCAAATGACACAGAGTTTATCTGGTCGATCCATCAAACATTGCCAAAGAAATATCTTAAATTCACACATTACATAAAATTAAACAGTCAAAGTTCATGAAAAAAACAAGGACAGTAACAACAATGTGTAATACAAAATTCAGAATTGCTACCTTAAACTTTGGCAGTTTGGAATACAAAAAAAGATCAAATGCGCTCCGGAGTATTTATCATATACAGCTCCTCATGCAGCATCCATTGTAATTTGGTTGAAACAATAGACCAACGTATTGCCAACATAAAAATGAGAAATACCTACCTTGGACCAACATAGTGCCAACATAAGAAAAGATATTTCTACGTTGGTCCAACGTTGTGCCAACATGGATTTCGTTTTTCATACAATGGGCCAACGTTGGCTCTATGTATTGCATATAACCGTACAACGTTGGGCCAACATGCAGCCATCATGTTGGGCCAACGTAGGCCCACTTTGCACTTATACGTTGGGCCAACGTTAAAATACAACGATGGGCCAATGCAATGATATACGTTGTGCCAATGTTGGGCCAACATACTTATGTTGTCTGGGTAATCATTTTAGTAGGGATTGACTCTTCCATGGTTTTTAATACCTTTGTTTTGAAATTATCCCAAAGTTCGTCCATTATGAGATTTTCTAGGTTTGTAGTATTGTTCAGATGTATGTCATTTAGCTTTTCTTTAATTTGTTCAGTATTTGCTTTATTGTATAGGAAAACTTTTCTAGGTGGTTTTTTTGCTCTTCTAGGTTTTAAGTTGGATTCAATATAAACAATTTCATGATCGGAAATTCCGGGAATTACTTCAGTTTTATTTACTAGAGAGCTGTTATTAGTAAAAAAGAGATCAAGTGTGGACTGTGATGTTTCTGTGTAATGTGTTGGTTTTGTTACGACTTGTTCCAAATAGTTGTCTTGGCATAAATCTATAAGTTGTTGACATTGTTTTGAATTGTATGCCTTCTGTTTAATAGAGTAGTTGTTCCAATCAATTCCGCCAAGGTTAAAATCACCACCTAGCCAAAGGTGACAATTTTCACTACGTTTTATTCTGGAGATAGATTTTCCTAAGTGTGATAAATATTCCTCCTCAAGACAATAATGTATTGAATATATTTAAGTGTAAAATTGCCAGTCAAAACGTAATCCAAAGTAATAATCCAATCTTCTTCTTCTTCTTCTTCCGAATACGGGAGTAGACTCCTAGGTAGGAGTGTAAAACTTCCCGGAACTTGTGTGCTATGTACATATGGACTTAATTTAAAAACAATATGACAAAGAAAAAACGTTATCAATAACATATATACATTATGTACAGTGGCTTTAAAGTTTAATAAGTTGCTGTGGATCCTTCAAGTGTTAGAGTGGATATGCCACTTTTGAAGGATTCCAGGGTGTCAGACATACCTATTGCTTCAGGTAGTGAGTTCCAGTCCGAAATAGTGCGAGGATAAAATGAAAATTTATAGAAATCTTTATTTGTGGATATTTGCCTAAATTTATGTTTCCCCCTAGTGCGTCTATCAGAAATTGTTAAGTTGTCCTTAGGAACTTCCACTAACCCCCAATTTATTTTATACAGCATAGTTAATCTAGCCTTCTTCCTTCTAGATTCTAAATTTTCCCATTCCAATGATTTTATTAAATTTGAAACTGCTCCAGGTGATCTGTCTTTATAATCATTAAAGACAAACCTGGCTGCCTTACGCTGTACCTGCTCAACCTGAGTGATGTGTTGTTTTTTGTACGGATCCCAGACAGGGGAAGAGTATTCGACGACCGGACGGACAAGTGATGTGTACGTAAGGTTTTTAACCTTACGTGTGCAGTTTTTTAAGTTCCTACGAAGAAAACCTAAGGTCTTATTTGCCTTACAAGTAATATTGTCAATATGCGTTCCCCAATCAAGATCATGGCTTATAGTTACGCCTAAGTATTTGCTGTCTTTTACTGCTTCTAAAATATGATTATGTAATATATAATCAAAAGTTGAAGGTTTACTTTTTTTAGAAATATGAATTACATAACACTTCTCAGGATTAAAATTCATTTGCCAATCCTCTTCCCATTTTACTAAACTAGACAAATCTTTTTGAAGTAATTGTGCATCAGAACTATTATTTACATTTCTATATAATAAACAGTCATCTGCAAAAAGTCTTGCATTGCAAGTTACATGTTCGGGTAGGTCATTTATAAAGAGTAAAAATAATGTTGGGCCTAAAACTGTTCCCTGAGGGACACCAGAATCAACTGCTAATTTTGAAGATTTTACACCGTTTAATAGTACTTGCTGTTGCCTGTCAGCTAAAAAGTCATTTATCCAATTTAAATTTTGATTTCTAATACCATAAAATTCTAATATTCCCTTATCAACACAACGTAATTAAAACGTTTATCTCCCTGTAGTGTTAGGTACCACCTTAAAACAAATATATAAAACAAAATCTAAGTATGGCTGCGATTATATACGAAAAGATATTTACCTGTACTACAACTGAAGGGGTTGTAACCGGAGAGCACTAATTTCATTACAAAATTGCTTGTCTCCACCGGGAATCGAACCCGGGACCTCTGTGTTACAAAGCAGCGCGCTAACCGACTGAGCTAAAGAAGTACTTCCTTAGCTCAACCGCTTACGGCTGACTAAGTATCTACTAAATTTTCTAAGGGAAGCAATCCCGCCACACTTCCCCCACCTCAAGAGTCATTATACTCTATAATGATGATATTTTCATCTTTTTTATATTTATATTTTAACCTGGCTAGGTAATTCTTCTAACCGTGGGTTATTCTTGTTGGGCGCCAATAATGGTTCATTTCGAATATAATAAGTCTGACTGTACAACAAATGGAAGTTTTTAACCACCTTGACTATACAGCTCTTGTAAAATGAGTCTGTTAAAAATATTCCTCTCTTTTATTCGGTAAACAGACTATATCACCGACTGGTGGCTCACCCCTGTGCACGTGCGGCTGTGTTTATAGCATATACATATACCTGTACATTCAAGTGTGAAGACATATCTATATTTAAAGTCAGATCAGCTGAGCACACTAAATATAACTATTCACCCGTAAATATTTATAATTAGACACGTTTTCATTAGAATGGAATATCTTATCAATACGCGATACGAAAAGTGATCTTGAGGTCATGGGGTCCGGCAGTTCTAAGGCCTCAATTGCAGCATCAGCACCTGAAAGGTAAGTATATTTTATTTTCGTCATATGTAATCTACACGTGTTGATTTTTTTGGAAATCGATACACCTTTATTGTCAATTTATTTACTTGTAACTAAGTCAAGTTGTGTACATTAATTGTTACGAAAATGACAGGTACACTCCACATTTTTATACAGATCATTGTAATTGATTGATTGATTGTTGTTTACTTTACATCCAGTGGCAAATATTTCACGAATAGTTAGGACTGAACAAATAAGTGATTAAGAAAATGAGTAGGCATGATTTTAAAAGAGCAGGAAATGTTGGATAGACCTATCAACAGTGGCGGATCCAGGAATTTTCATAAGTGGGGGCCCACTGACTGATCTAAGAGGGGCCGCTCCAGTCACGCTTCAGTGATTTCCTGTATAAGCAATCAAATTTTTTCCCAATAAGAGGGGGGGGGGGGGGGGTTCCGGGCCCCTGCCCCCCTAAATCCGCCTCTGATCAGTGAGTTAAATTTTAAGGTAACAGAAGAGAGTCTGTGTGTCACTCCTGTCAGCCTTCAAGAGCCAATGTATATCTACAAACCAGATGGGGTTGCCCAAGACTTGCTACAATTGCCTTTTTATTATTTCTTTCTTACTAATTTATATGTTTACTGATAGGTGCCAGCCTACTGGTTGCCTTTGGAGATGTCAGTATAATTGTAATTTCCTAGTAAGAGTAGTAAAATTATTAAAGGGGCAAAATTGAAAAATAAGAAGGAAAAACATAATTAGGAAGGGACATGTAGCAAGTCTAGGGTTGCCCCATCACCAAATCAGTTTGTTTGACTACTATTGTGCTTTTATTTAAGGACATAGAACCCTCCTTTATAAATGACTTGCATGTGTTGGAATTCCTTTAAAAAATGGCTGAATCCACCTCCGTTTGGACTAAAACATGAATTTTCTGTTGGTTCCATAGCAAATTTGAGTAGTATTCTCCTAAAACAGATTGAGATAATTATAGAGGTTTCATTTTATGTGCTTAACTGTGCTTTTTGTAAATTATCTTTTGAAGTTCTTACAAAGTATTTTGAATTTTTGATAAAGATGTCACAGGCTGATCCAAAAGGGGGCTGGGGGCCCGTTTTTTCTAATTTTGTGGTCAGTCAGAGGCCCCCACCCCTTACAAAAAGTTCTGGATTCGCCACTGGATATTCACACAGAATCTTAGGCACAGTAAATTGTTTATCAAACAACCTGATGAATGTGGTGATGAATATAGTGGTATATTATGTACTTCAAAACAATTGAATACCATAGAAATTTAAAGAAAGTATTGTCCCAATGGTTTCTTCTCCATCTTTTTTCAACAAAAGTTCCATTTTTTCAAAGTCCTAGAATGAAATTCAAAACAGTGTGGCTGTGGCTATTGATTGACACATTAAATTCATCCTGGCATTGACTTGGACAATTTAGGGGAACGTTTGTATGTAATGACCACTGCTCACTATGCACTTTTAAAAGACTCTTAAACTATGGGGTCACCAAAGGTTCTCAACACCTAAATAAAGTAATTCGAAAAATCAATCAGAAATAACACGATGTTTTGATTTATATCAATTATATAAATCAAAACATAAAGATTATTCCTGATTAATTTTTCGAATTATTTTATAACTAAAGGCGTTTAGAAACTTTTTGTGACCCCACAGTTTAAATGTCTATCGTAGGTATGTGGTGAACAGTGGTCGTTACAGACAAACGTTCACATAAATTGTCCCAGTCAATGGACGAATTTAATCTGTCAATCAATCGCCACAGCCACACTGTTTTGAATTTCATTCTATTTCAATTATAAACCCAAACAATATTACATAACATATACAGGGAAATATACCAAAGAATTGAAGAAAAAAAAATTGGATTCAAGACATGCTGCTAAGTAAATATATTTAAAATGGTGAAGAGATGCAAAATGAATATTGTTCAAAATAAAGTGTAATTACTTGGAAATCATAAATTTAAACTTTAAATGTGGGTCAAATTTGGGATTTGAATGACACAAATTAATCTCATTTTTTACTACCAGACTTAGCCTTAATAGAATGCATAGAATGCACAAAATTGTTTATTACCTATATATGATTAACTATATAAATAGGTAATTTTATTTG
Organism: Mytilus trossulus; assembly: GCF_036588685.1. Taxonomy (NCBI): domain Eukaryota; kingdom Metazoa; phylum Mollusca; class Bivalvia; order Mytilida; family Mytilidae; genus Mytilus; species Mytilus trossulus. The sequence goes on along the minus strand of NC_086375.1, from coordinate 42,628,147 downwards.
GATAAATAAACATATATCTAGTACAAATGTACACTATGTATACAATGTAGAGTCTTTTAAAAATACAATGTAATATTTTGAAATCAATGTAATTTCCACAATGAACAGGCTATTATTTGAACTTGGAATTATTTTTAATCATGGAGTTTGCTTGATTTCTTGTAATTGAATTTTTTATAAATTCCATGTTTATTCTGTACTGAAATGTTCTGTGCTGCGCACATCACTTTCTATCACAAAGAAAATAGTATATTTTCAATAGAATGTACTGTGCAGTGCACAACACTATCTAACCAAAATACATTGTACAGGCCTGTAGCCAGAAATTTCCAACAGTCACAATTCGAAAAGAACCTTGACTTTAACAGTGCTTATTTGTTTTCAAGGGGGGGTTCGTCCGAACCCCCCCCTGGCTATGGGTATGTTGTATGGAAAGTATTATTAACCGCTCAATAGATTATAATACCAAATAAACATAAAATTTATTAAAAATTATAAACACAAGAAATTATGCAAATTCCATGATTAAAAGTAATTCCAAGTTTAAATAATAGTCTGTTAATGTAACATCTTAAATACAATGTAACATCTTAAATACAATTTAATGTTCTAAATACAATATAATGTCTTAAATACAATGTAATTTCTAATATACAATGAAATGTCTTAAGGGGGTTCCTGGGTATATATGATTTTTTTTTTCTAATATAGGATTTCGCTATATTTTTTCATAAATGAACTTTATCATATACTTAAAAGAAAAATGAAATAAAAAAATGGGGTTACCGTTCATTTAAGCTAAAATCTGCTTCTGGAAGAAGCATACATTTTTGTTAATGTCCTTTTTTTCTGTTGAACTAATAGGAGAAAAAGAGGAAATATCAAAATAAAAAAATAACCTAATATAAGAAATCGCTTAAATTGTACAATTATTTAGTTTATGTACAGCTTATTTGAAAACAGTAATAAAAAATATAGGTCACAGATGAGTTAAAAAAGATATTTCAAATTTAAGGCCAAAAAATGGCATTTTTGAATCAAAGGGAGATAATTTGTGTACCCACGAGCCACCTTAAATAAGGAATTGTTTGGAAAAATACCATAAATTGCTCAAACTTTTGAAATTGTAATTAAAATTGGCATATAATTTAGTGTGGCAATGATATTTAAAGTTATGCTAGCTGTAGGCATACCTAGTGGGAAAATATATGTCTTATATATACCAAGTGCAAAATGCATTAGCAATGGGGTAAGCAGTAGGGAAATGGGTGTCTTCATTGAGTAATTTTGATTTAACCAATGTGTATGCAATGAAATGTAGAAGGAAAAGTCAACCATATCCTTTGGAAGAAATGATGAAATACATTTCTGTGTCAACATAAGAAAATCATTCACAAATGAAGGCTAATGATCATCTAAGATACCAACATTTTATGATCCAAAAAGTGTTGAAGTAAATCATTATTTTTGAAGCCCTATCTTATTAAAAAAAACAAAAAACATTTAGGTGTTTGATTGTGCCTTACTTACACTTTTAACATGCGGAAGTAAGGGCCGTATTTATATATATCTACATACAAATTAAGATGGGAATATCTAAAATAATTTCATAATCATACCATTAGAATCAAGACGAGACAGTCAAATTTTTGCAAAAGATAGTTTGGATATATCAAAAGTATGTTTAAACTCTTAAGTCAATGACAACACCATCTCCAAAAACAAATAGGTAATGAAAAAAACCAACAGCATACAAAACATTGCAAAGAAAACTTTCAAGACTAAGCAACACAAACACCACCAAAACCCTGTGGTAATCTCAGGTTCCCTGGAAGGGTCGGCAGATTCTGTTCCACATGTGGCAACCATCACAACATAAAAAGGAGAGAGTTATTTTTACTGTCTAATGTTTTATGTAGGGTAGAGAATAAACAGCCCTTGTCAAAGACAGTTCAAAACAGTAGTAAGCCAGCTCCTCAGCAGAATGGAGGACAAGACAATGGACCATCCAGCAAACAACAAACAGTGAAAGATCAGAAATCAACAGTTCAAAATGGCCGTCCTGTTTATGAAAAGGAAAAGACAGATTTTGAACTTGCAAAGAAAAGGATATCAACTGCTGTTAGCCGGAAAGCAAATGTCCAGAAAAAATTTAACCGTGGTTTTAGCATGGCAAAAATTCAAGCAAAGAAAGAGAAATGTACAAGTAATCCAATTTTGTTGGGAGATATAAATCAAAAATTTCCACCAACTGCCAAAATTGTCAGAATATTCACCAGTAGTACATTTACAGGTATATTTAGATATTACTCACAAAATATGAAATAAAATATTTGATTTGTCTTATTGAAGTTACAGTAACAACAAGATATGATTTGAAAGCAGTCAATTTGAAGTCACATTTATTACAAGATATGATTTCATAATAAATAACTTTTTATACTATTGATTAATAAAATATTTGAATATCTTTTATTATTGATTAATAAAATATTTGAACTTCTGAAAGGTGCAAAGTCACTATTTACATATATTAAAATCATTTAAAAAGATAAATTTAGTTATACCAAAGAAAAATATACACTATTTTCAGTCTGTTAATCTGACTAAACATTTTGGTATAACAAATCATTTTAATTTGAAATCAATGTGCCCAACAATGACAACTCAGTAAATTATTAAACGATTTGATGACAATATATAACATGTTATTTGATTAAATTTTCATATCCTATAACAATGTTTCTTTTGTATTTTACAGATTTTTCACTGTTATAATAATGTTTAGAATTCTTAGTATATTTATTTTATCTTTAGCCTCTAGGTTTTAGAATTGATACAAAATATACCATTATTAAGTTTCGTCAATATGAATGAAGTTAATGAATAGGAATAAAATGAGATATTGGGTAATGCCTATGAGAAGACAAACAAATAATACAAATATTAAAAAAAAACATGATTTATTTAGAATAATAGAAGCACTGATTATTAAAAAAAGGATAAAGTAGTGCAGAAACTATTGAAATAGGACTTTTAAAACAAGATACCAAGAAGTGATACAATGAAATAATAAAACTAAGAAAAAGATGTCAAGCAAATAGTTTTAAATTATCTTTGACATTTAAAATATGAAGAAAAGACATTTTCTTTATGATCCCTTAAAAATGCTTTAAATATATCAGTTAAATACTTTTATATTCATTTTGTAGATACAAAATATGAAAGGAATTCTTGGATGGTTCATTCTTATCCCAGAATTCAATCTTTTTGTCGTGATCATGGTTACGAGTTCCAGGTTGTTGATATGAGATGGGGAGTCAGAGATGAAGCTACAGATGATCACAGCGCTGTAGATCTTTGTCTCAAGGAGTTGGAACAATGCCAAAAACTGTCAACTGGTCCAAATTTTGTGGTGAATATTTTTATTCGGTTAAAACTGGATTTCTGTAACTAGATTTGTGATTGCAGATTTGTTACTGCAGTTTAATAATTGTGCTTAAATATAAAAGCTTTTTAAAAGTATTTAACTTGCCTATTGTCTTTCATCCTCTCTAGAGTCCCATCAAGAGTACTGATGGGAAGAGAGGTTGTAACCCTTTTTTTATGGATTTTAAATTCATTTGAATTGGGACATAAGGTTGGAACCCTCCCTTTGTTTTGGGTTGAGAACGCATCTTTTGAAAATTGCTGGATCTGCCTTTGAGTGGGGGCATTATCTGTATCCTAAGAACACATTATCCATTTATTATTTTGTTCAATTATTCACGAAAGTAAAAAAAATTTGCTTTGAATATTATTGAAACCTATAACCTGAATTCAAATAGGCCTAGAAAAGTGCTAAAATTAACAAGGATGCTATCTATTTACATTTAGGTTTAGGTAAGGCAGAGACCATCTGCAGTCTTCTAAGGTCACCTCAATGGTTATAATAAGATGCTGTCTAAAATACAGAGGAAATGTTGATATTTTATCCAAGCCATGCATTGTTAATATTTAATTTCAGAATAGTAATTTGGATATACATTTTAGTATGTTAATTATAAGTCAAATATGAGAATTTAAGTCAAATGAGTGAGCATACATTTGACATATTTAAATGTATCATGTTTCATGTAATTTTAACCCCCCAAAAAAGGTATAAGAATGTAGACATTGAATTGAAATATATGAATTTGCTAGGTATCTTTATTGAATATTGAGAGAGTTGTAATGGTCAAGGTTGATCATTTTGTTTTATTGAATTCAATTAAAGGATTTCAGCTGAAGGCATATGATCTAGAATTCCTATTTAAAATTTTATTTTAAGGACGCAGGAAATAATATCCGTACTTAAGTATGTAGTTGATTGCTTAATCCTTAAGAAATAATGTCATGTATAGAAATGTTATTTAAATTTGTTTTTAATTGATATAGAATTGCTTTAGAAGTTATATATAAATTTTTACCGAATTAAATAAATTACAGACATTAAAAGGCTTAATGCTTAATGCCTCTGTGAATAGCTAAAGTTTTAAAGAAAAACTGTTAACAGACATAGCAATTTCTGATTGTCATGTCTTGATATATATTATAAAAATCAGAATAAATAAGAAATCCAAATTTTATAGTCATGTACATAATTATTCAATGTTTAACCCCAAAGGTATGTCATTGTAGGGGTATTGTAAAATCCTGACTACTGACAAATAAAAAAGAAATAAAGAAAATTAAACACTGTAATAATACATTTTTTGGCCAACATTTTTTCAGAGTTTTTTTTCTTCAGAATAATGAAGTTAAGTTTCCATGAAAGTACATTTTATTTGTCAATCTGCAGAATATGACCAACAAAAATGAAGTTATCTACAGTACATGATTTAGGAACAGAAACAGTGGTTGTGGCTTTTTGGTTCATGTTGAATAGGCTCCTGAGTTGCTGCTCCTATCTAAAATCATAATGACAATCATATTTGATAATATTAATATTAATAATATTAGTAATCCTCTGCTGTATAAAGATGAACGACATATGTCTGTTCACTCATTGAACACCACAGCCCCTTTTTTGTCCAGTGGAACTTAGATATTGTAGGATGAATCTTTCAACTTATAATTACCGTAACAATCTATAGCTATCTGTGTTTTAGACTCTTTTGTCTCACAAGTATGGGTACAGAAATCTCCTGAAACAAATAGAAGCTAAAGAATTTGAACAATTATTACAAGCAATAGACTCTACAGAAGATAAAGACCTGCTAACAAAGTAAGTTGATATAGTTTATGTAAATAAGAAAAAAGTGTTCTGGGGTTATAATAATATTTTGGCCTTCTTGTCATTGGGAATTTTTCACACAATTTGGTCATAATTGTTTGGAAAAGTAGATCATTATTTTAGCAGTTAGTTATTGAGTATAGATGTCGTCTGCTAGTACAGATTGGCTTGTACTAAAACCTACAAAGGGATTTTTGAAGTGCAGTTTATAACTTTTATCTTGGTACTAATAATAGTCCTACAGGCTTAGTACATGACATTGATTGATGCAAATCTTAAAAAATTTACTAGTTGCTGTGATTCTTTTCCGTCACTTACTACAAACCTTACAATGAAAAAATACATGCAAGAGGTTTTGATGTAATCTATTGATAAAAGTGTTTTAAGAACAATATCTTCTGTAATTTTTTTTTTATAAAGATCATAATAAAATCTTGGGAAACAAAAAACAAGAGTCTAAAAACAAATTTTGCAGATAGTAGATTCATTACAAAATATATGAGCTGGTACAGATAGTGAAATTAAAAAGAGATTTATAATAGCCATTGGTGGATCCAGGGGAAGGGGAGTCAGGCGATCGGAACCCCTCCTTTTTTTGGACGATCAATGCATTTAAATGGGAGCATATAGTTGGAACCCCCCACCCCTTTACTCTGAGTTGGGAACTCCCCCTTTTAAAATGGCTGCCCCCCTGATAGCCATAGAGTGCAGATGAAATAATATTTATTTTATAGATGGTACAAGAAAGATGATAATGCTGTACCACCAGTGTATGTTCTACAAAGAATCAGTACACAACTTCCTGATTTTATCTCCACCAATGTGGATGCTAAAGATAAAGCTAAAGCTATATGGTGGATTGACAGTGATAAAATGCAAGATCTTTTAGCTACTACTGCAGAAAAATGTCTTGGTCCAGAGAAAGCAAGAAATTATTTGGTATCAGGTTAGCATCATGTCTATATAAAATTGTTAATTATGTCCAATGATTTTTAATAACTCTTAAAGAGGGATAGGACCTTTATTGGGACTCCGGGATCTGGTGTTTTTAAGCTCAGATTTCAGGATTAACTCTTTCGGAAACCGGGAAATCTCTTTTTGAATTTCAGGATGTCGGGATTTAATTTTTTGTAATTTTTGGATATCAGGATTTCGGGATCAGGACCCCTCCTATCCCCCTCCTAAAACAATAGCTGAAAATATTTATTAATATTGTTAGCACATTTCTTTTAGTAAAAAGAATTTTTCATATGAATATGTTATTTATACATCAGTCCATATGCATGTGGTAAAAAATGTACCAATGAGATGAAGACTATTGTTTTTTTGGTTCCTATTAGCTTTTCTGAAAGTGGTTCTTAACTACTAAATTTTGATTTAGTCTTTATAAATAAAATATGCATTGCTTATACCAAGTTTTATAAAAGAACTGATTTGAAACCTAATTTATTCTGATTACAGTAACAGAAAGGGAAGTACAGATGGGATTATTAGATATCAAGAATCCAGAGACTAGCTGTATATGGTTTAAACGTAACTTAGAGAAAATTGAAGATGACACACCATCAAAACCACTGTCAAGATATATAGGTAATGCAGATTTTTTTTTGTTTCGGTTCTTTAACTTTAGTTTGCCTCAACCAAATATTATTAGACACATATACAATGCTTATTACCTCAAAATACAGATTAAGTTTGATTTTTTTTATTTCAATGAAGCTTATGTTTAGTTTTAAAAAAAGGTTTTAGTGTTCATCAGCAGAATTTTTTCCTGAGTTATGTCCCTTTATAAATCTAGAAATATTTTTTTTAAGTTCTGGTGAAAGTATTGGATAAAAATTAGAATGATTTCTTTTGTTTACATTGCATTATCTGTAACCATTTATTCTTGAAGATTGTCAGGGTGAGGCGATAAAATGGAGGAAATCTCGCCAGCTTTTGTCAGAACTGAAGGATGAGAGAATGTCAAAAGTTCTTCCCTCCAAGAATATTGTACAATATAATGTAAATTGGATACAAGGAGGTAGGTTGCATATATTTAGTTTTATGTGCCATACCTTTTCTGAATTTATTAACTTGTTTGTTAAGAATCCAAAAATATAGAAATAATGAAATAGTAAATTCATATCTAAGTTATAAGTGTCTAAACTTTAAGTATTGCCAATGGAATTGTATGACAGACCTTCATTGTAAAAATTGTGATGGATATTCTAAATGATAATCAAATAAGGACATATGTTGTGCTCTGTATTCAAACAAGAAAATTAGCAAAGTCTCCTGGCAAAATCTACAATCTTGAATTGCAACTTTTAGAGGTAATAAAGAAATCAGCATTTTTAATAATCATGAAATTGACTATGGTAGAAACCTAATACTCAGTTCCAAGAATATACAAATATACAAATATTGTCTGCTTATTATTGAAAAGTCTTTCATTTGCATCTGATGTTGTTTTATGTTTTTTCCTATTTATTGATATATAAATGTGTATGACTGTATGCATGTAATTTTATCAGAGGGAAGATATAAAAGAGGTATTTGATTGTTTGAAACACATGTTTTATTTTGTGTGTGTGTATTTAAACTTTTCACATGCACCTTGTACAAAAATAATTTATCATGTGTGGGATGTTTGTGGCAACAATATAACAAAAGATCAGTGCAGAAAAAACAATAGCTTATCTAAAAATAGAAAAAAAATACAACTTAATATAACAACATAATTTTATAAAGAAATAAAAAATACAACACAGATCAAGAAATCACAGAACAAGAGGCCACATCAGCCACCAACAACTTTATACACCTCTGAAAAACAAGTGGGGAATCTAGGGGGCGGGGGTTGAACCCCCTTTTTTTTGGATAATCAATGCATTTGAATGGGGACATGTAGTTGGAACACCCCCCCCCCCCCCCCCCCCCTTTTTGTCCTGGGTTAGGACCCCCTTTTTAAAATGGCTGGATCTGCCCCTGAAAACAGACTTTCATTTCCATTTCCATTCTCAATTTTATTTCAAACAACAACAAACAAAAAATGAACCACATTAGTATTATAGCCACATAGATCTTATTCAACACTTGAGATAATTTCTCACATTTTATACCCCTGCTGCTCTGTGACTGGGGGGTTAAGTTATACCCTTATTCATCCCTATGTACATTTTTGAGATTTGTTTCTGTTCTTTAACTTTAGTTTGCCTCAACTAAGTAAATGGTCATTAAACATATACACTATAGTCCATATGCCAATTACCTATTTGATTCTGTTAAAACACACTTTTTAAACAAATTACTTCCCTTTGTCAATCGTCGTCTGGTTCTTAAGGTTACAATACACCATTAGATTTTATGGGCGCAGCCATTTTATGAGCATAACATGGTATTCAGAATTAAGAGTATGGCGAATCCTGATTGGTCGATATGTGCTCCCGTTATTTTTAATTTTTAGAGACTTCATGCACTCTGCTTTATACAAAAGGCAAAATAAAAATTATTCCGTAGCCCTAAAGGCACTGAGATGACTTTTCAACGCTAGGACAAGACCCGTATTTTTAAGGGCAAAATTGATAGGCATGGGAGATAAGTACAAAATACGCTAAGAAAAGCAACGCGACCCTATATTTTTTAGACCAAAAAATACTGTCCTAATAACTTTTCTTTGATTCTAGCAAGGTTTCGTTAAGAAAATCAACTTTCTAAAGTCTGTATCTTGAAAAAGGCTACCATTGTCGCCTATGGGGAAATTAATTGTTTATTTCAATCTATACAGCATCGACATTTCTTTAAAATAGTGCTCAAAAAGTGTCAAAAACATTAATTTTACTTGACATTTGATGTGAAACAGTATTGTTTGGTGACAAATGAAATATTGATTATCTAGTTTTTAAGCTATAGTCTGTTTCATATTGGTATTGCATTTTACCTTAGAAACAAGGGTGGGCTCGACTTTTGACTTACTGTGGAACGAATATGTCATTTTCTGAAGTTCTGCTGATTTGTTTGAATAGAGCAAGTACACGTCTAGAGTTTGTGAATATAAATCGATTTTTAAACATAACAATCTCGACCCAAGTGCTGTTATCGAAATTACCAAATTCAGCAAAAATGTACGGAAATGATCTCCTTCGAACATTGAAATGTTCACACGGATATCAAACTAAAAGAATAAAATAAGCATGCCATTTTGTAGTTAACAAACAGTTATCGATGTCAAAACACAAATATTAACACATATTCCATATTTTGAAATGCTATAGTCTGTTTCAAAAATGTACTTTTTTACGAAAACGGTTTCATTTAAAACTGTTGTTCAAAATTCACCGTAGTAGTTATATATTGGATTGGTTTTGTTATCAATATAATCAGTACTTGATGATATATAAAGAATCATTGGAGAAAGTGGGCATTATCTTCAGTCCCTTTTTAACAGAACCGCATTTACTCAAAAAAACTGATTTTTTTTCTTCACATTTTTCGACTGGGGTCACCTCCGATAAAAAATTCTGAAAATTCAGAGAGTAAAGCCAGAACGGTTTGAAGATAATTAATTTGTGGCATATATATTTGTGCATCTAACGCACTATGAATTGCACGATACAAGAAAGTATTAAATACTGTATAGGTTACAATACACCATTAGATTTTATGGGCGCAGCCATTTTATGAGCATAACATGGTATTCAGAATTAAGAGTATGGCGAATCCTGATTAGTCGATATGTGCTCCCGTTATTTTTTATTTTTAGAGACTTCGTGCACTCTGCTATATACAAAAGGCAAAATAAAAATTATTCCGTAGCCCTAAAGGCACTGAGATGACTTTTCAAAGCTAGGACAAGACCCGTATTTTTAAGGGCAAAATTGATAGGCATGGGAGATAAGTACAAAATACGCTAAGAAAAGCAACGCGACCCTATATTTTTTAGACCAAAAAATACTGTCCTAATAACTTTTCTTTGATTCTAGCAAGGTTTCGTTAAGAAAATCAACTTTCTAAAGTCTGTATCTCGAAAAAGGCTACCATTGTCGCCTATGGGGAAATTAATTGTTTATTTCAATCTTAACTGGAAAAAGTTGGCTTATGTCAATGCAAAGTAGGATGAATTGAAAATGATGTTTCTGTGGTTTAGCTAATTTTGCTTGAAAAAAAATAAATTCTGATGTCAAAAGTATTGAACTTCATAAAAATAAATGTCCCTTATATGGGAGACAACTGAATGCTTATGGCATGTACGGGTGTACCATCAAAAACAGATTTATTTCTATATATTTTTAGGTAGCGTCACTTTCATGGTTCTTGAGTTATGTCCCTTTTTGAATGGAAAAAGTTGGCTTATGTCAATGCAAAGTAGGATGAATTGAAAATGATGTTTCTGCGGTTTAGCTAATTTTGCTTGAAAAAAAATAAATTCTGATGTCAAAAGTATTTAGCTTCATAAAAATAAATGTCCCTTATATGGGAGACAACTGAATGCTTATGGCATGTACGGGTGTACCATCAAAAACAGATTTATTTCTATATATTTTTAGGTAGCGTCACTTTCATGTTTCTTGAGTTATGTCCCTTTTTGAATGGAAAAATTGCTGAATTAGTCATGTATTCACAAGCAGGGTTTATATCTGTATTCTACTTATATTTTTTTTTCTCCCTAAATAATCATAGAAAATATTTAAAAGTATTTTTAAAATAGTTTTATGTAATGAGTCTATCTGAGCATTACATAATTGATGTAATATAGTATTGGATTAAAAGTCATATCACTTTACTCTTATTATTCTTGAATTTTAAAGATAGACTCTACCAGATTGCACAATCTTAATAGTTATTAATTTACGAATGAAGGCTTTCTTGGATTTAAATTTTTATTGCCCCACAACAAAGTTGTTGGTGCCATATAGTTTTACCCTTGTCCGTCATTCCGTCATTCTGTCATTTCCGAAAATATCAATAAAATATCGTTCAAACTAAGTAATAAGTGATGCCAGTGTTTTTAACTTGTCATCTGTCACTTTACATTTGTCATAATCACATTCATTTCATCACATAAGGGTAAAGAATGCAAACAGGGATAAAAAATGGTGAAGATTGCATTCCCAATTTCACAAACTAACTATAACACTTCACATCAACTGAGTTGCACTTATACTTGTCATATTACCGGTATATGACAAAAAATATCTACTTTACGATTAAACTTATATTTGTTAAATGTTATGTAGTCAATTTATTGAGTAGTTCTAAAAGTTTTTCAGTCAGAAAACCTCCCCTTTATAACTGGTTGGCTCTGTAAGACTATGATTCCAAATACAGGAATCAATAGTGCATTTGTAAACTAACCTTAGATAAACATGGCCAAATGAGAGCGTAATTTGTTGTTTATGCATGTTTATATTTCACTATGTCATATTCATAATAAAACTAATGATTATCTCCCCTTTGCCTAAATTTGAACATTATTTTCAATTGTAATGCGCTCATTAGATATACCCTGTATTTAAATCAAATTTTGTATAAACCCATGCTTCTATTGTCATAAATGAATGATTAGATAAAATCTTATTCTTATTCCTTATGCTCATAATTCTATGGAATTTGTACAGCTCCTGATTTTAAAAATCAAATTTCAGTTTTTCTAGCATTTGTTGTTCTCATCTGCAGGTATAGATCCAGAAAACAAGGAACATGCTAAATATTTAAAGCAGATCAGTGAAGACCTGGTAACCAACATGCAGAATATGATAGATAGAGCTATCAAGGAAAGGGAAAAACAGGAACTAGTTGACACTTTGCTGGAGGAGTGTAAACAGCATATAGTATTCTGTCAGGAAAAATGTCGTGGTTTTCAAGGACGAGAGGATATTTTAAAGGTTTGATTTGATCTTTTTGTATTATGCTGGTATGTTCATTATTTTGATTGGGATATAATTATGTCATTGACTGATTGATTGTTGGTTGCTTAACATCCACTCACTTGCGGCATCCAGTGGCAAATATTGCATGCATGTTCAGGACGAAGTTATGCCATTGTATTAGTTGTAGATTTGAAGGCCCTATCAAGAAATTGTTACAAACATTACAGAAATACAAAAAAGCTACGGGTACTCTTTATTGCTTGACACATGATTTTGTGTTGGTTTTTTTACCATCTAAAGTACAATTTTTATTCAAGTATTTAAATTACATTATTTCAGAGAATAAAAGCCTATGTAACAGGGAATTCAGAAAATCCTTTGGTGATACATGGATTTTCAGGCTGTGGGAAGACTTCCATTATGGCTATGGCTGCTAAACTGACAAAATCAATGTGGAAAAAACAAGCTGTAGTTCTTTGCAGGTAAACTGAAAACTAATTGTTTGAATTTTGAATACTGTAAAGTACCATTATATTCAAGTGATGTTAATTTTCTTACATAATATTTGTGGACATCAACACGATTTTTGGTGCCCAAATGAATACATATGCAATGCATTTTATACAAACCATGACCATTTGTTTCTTGTTTCAAGAATGAGTTTGTTACAGTTGATGCATGTACTCACTGTGCATGTACTTCATATTGTAATTTGGGTTGATGTTATCATCCAAACAATGTTGTATTGATCTCAACATATTTCTGCCATTCTGACATGATGTGAATCTGTTAAAATAAATCTTACATGATAAACCAGACTATTTCTGAACTAAAATTTTATGGATGAATAAAAAATCTTACTGAGGTCTTTGTCATGGGTAGTTTTATGGCGGAAAACACATTTATGCAGAACTTTGTCATTTTTTAGGTTTATAGGAACAACGCCAGACAGTTCATCAATAGCACCATTACTTAAAAGTTTGATATCACAGATTCGTCAGACCTATGGGCTAGATAAAGCTACCTCAGAGGTAAATTTATTTCGTTAAATGCTTGCAAAGTTAAAACATATATATGTTGTATATTTTTTCCTGGATAAATTTCCTAAAATCTGTTGCACTACAGGGATTATTTTATATTAAATTATTTTTGCTACATAGATTTTTTTACCATTTCACTTCCATGTAATGAATTTTGTATGTTGAAATTGATTTTGAAAATATGGTCTTCAAATAAACTATTAGATTTGATCTGCATACTGTAAATTCAGAAATAATTGCAAGGTTTCTATCCCAAATTCATGTAATTGGTTTTGATGTTATATTTATTATTCTCATCGAATTTTGTCTAATGCTTAGTCCGTTTCTGTGTATTATATTTTAATGTTGTGTCGTTGTTCTCTTATATTTAATGAGTTTCCCTCAGTTTTAGTTTGTTACCCTGATTTTGTTTTTTGTCCATGAATTTATGAGTTTTGAACAGCGGTATACTACTGTTGCCTTTATTTATTATTGCGAAAAAGGCGACAGATATGTAAACACAATAATTTAAACTCTTATTTTGAAAAAATTTATATGAATTAAATAGGATTTTTCTCAAAATCGTAAAAATTAAAATCGCATTTAAGTCAAAAATGACAAAATCGCAATCATAAATGCACACACTAATTTCTCTGAATATACAATATAAGATTTGATCTGCACATATTTCTTTCTAATATTGTTGACCATTGACATACTAGTCTGGCAAGATTGGCAACAAGCAATCAATCCTCCTGCATTTCTGCCATTCTAGTAAAGAATTATAATGAGATGTTTTATATACAGGAAATTCTTCACAACATTGAGGTGCAGTATACATATCCTTAATTTGTTTGTCTAATGTTTAATTCCTGATTAATACAGCCCCCTGATTATGTTTCATGTGTTGTATTTGTATAAAGTGTTTTATGAAAAAGTGCTAATATCACAGAGGTTTTAGAAATCTTATTGTAATACAATATGTGCTCTATAAACCAATAGAAGCACATTGAAAAAGAAATTTTCAAGTACAAATTATTGTAACATTGTATTTCCTTCGGTTTGAAATCACATATCCTTAACAAAAAGATTTCACAAGCACCTGTGCTTATACTAATGATAAAGTGTTACAGAATTGCATCTGCATTTAGAATTGTGCTTTTGCTTTGTAAACAATGTACTTTAAAGATAATTGTCCGTCCTAATGCTACAGTTTGACTCCATGTTAGAAATATTGAAAACGTTCCATTTTATGTTTGAAAACTTTTATTAATATTTCAGATACAATTATATTAATGTTATAACATTATTCCACTTTAGTTTGTTTGCACTTAACCATGTACGGTAACCAATATGTCATAGGCTGTCAAAAATAAAATCAGCTATGTATTGACAAATTTTTACTTAGTTTTCCTCATCCTATTGCTATCCTTGATTGCTTTTAAATAAAAACCACAGCAGACGGCTTTGAGTATTTATGATCCTGCTGATTTAAAAGTGTAAGAATAAGCGCAAGAAAAAATAATTGAGAATATATCATCCATATATTAAAGAATGTCTGAGTCAGTTGTATATCATCCATATAAGATATATAAGTCAATCAGAAGCAAAGTCAAATAAACTTCAGGTATGCCTTTTATAAATGGCAGGAAACTTAGTAATTATGGTTTATTTTTTATACTGATCAGTTCAAAACATTTCATTCATTTAAACTGTTAACATCAAAATTTTCACTTCAGCTTCATAAACATGATGTCAATGTAATTTTTTCCTACCTTCAGCTGAGTTTCTTTTGTCCAAACAAATTTTTATGTGTAGGCTGTACAATTTATATAGGCTTTGATTTTGTAATCCTGGAACACAATTTAATTTTTTTATTAATACCAGTAAATGTAGTTATTTATTTCCATCTTTTAGAGCATAGAGGAACTTAAGGAGGACTTGATAACATGCTTAGGACTACCTCTAGCAGATATACCCCTAGTTATCTACCTTGATTCTCTTGACCAGTTAGATGCTGCTAATGGTGGCAGGAGTTTATCATGGCTGCCCGAAGATTTCTCTGCAAGTGTCAAGATTATAGTATCCACCTTAGAGGATAGGCAATATGAAGCCTTTCCAAAACTTGAGGTATGATTTCAGATACTATATAATCTAGACTGTGTTCATAAAATGGGAGGGCATTCGAAAAACAGGGCTATAAAAGAAAATGACACTACTGGTATAAATTGTGGGTGTCTTTGTGCTTTTATAGATTCACCTACATGGGAATAATTAAACCAAAATATTTGAAGTTCAGGAGTCAATTTAACTTTTCTCTTTTGCAGACCATGCTTCCAGATGAGAGTTTTGTCCACATACCAGATCTTTCTGTTCAAGATGCCAAATCCATTATCCAGAGCTGGTTACAGTCACAGCATCGTATTCTAACATCAGCACAGAATAATATTGTTGTAAAAGCCTTCAACAAGTGTTCACTAGCATTGTTTCTGAAGCTTAGTTTAGATGAAGCATGCCACTGGAGTTCTTTCACACCACCTAATCAGACTGTTTTACAGAAAACTGTTAGAGACAGTATTAATAGTTTGTTTCAGCGTCTTGAAGTCAGATATGGAGATTTATTTGTTAGTAGGACTCTAGGTTATGTGACTATAGGTAAAAAAATTGTTCCTTAAATGTGTTTCAATGAAGAAATGAAATAAAGAAGTCTATATTTATATAAGAAGATGTGATTGCCAATGAGACAAATCTCCATCCAAGTCACAATTTGTAAAAGTAAACCATTATAGATCAAAGTACATGCTTAAACATAGAGCCTTGGTTCACTCTGAACAATTCTAAAGGGCCGAAAAATGACTAGTATAAAACTATTCAAATGGGAAAACCAACTGTCTAATCTATATAAAAAAGGAAAAACGAGAAACACGTATGAACCACATCATATGAATCACATGAATCATTTTTTTTCTATAAATATCTTTTATACAGCTTTGAATGGATTGTCTGAAACAGAGTTAGAAGATATATTGTCATGTGATGATGATGTCCTTAATGACCTTTACCAGTTTTGGACTCCACCAATCAGACGTCTTCCACCTCTTCTCCTTGTTAGATTAAAAACAGATTTACAGCAATATCTAGGTATAGTTTATTAGTATTTTGTACATATGGTACAGTATACTTTTTTTATGAAGAACATTGGATATATATCTTTAATTGCGTTATATTGCTTAGAAATAGAAAATTAAAGAGGTTCTGATGATGTTAAAAGAATAGAAAATAATAGGCCAATACTGGAGAAAAAAGGGACCAAGAAAATAGAGAAAAAATATAACAAAAAATATAACAGAAAATAAAGAATAATAGAAAATAGAGAAAATTGGCCTAAAAAAATAAAGAATACATAAATGAAGGACCTCCATCCAGACCATCATTATTCACTTTAATTATAGACACATATTATTTCAGAAGCCTATATCTTTAAGACTATCACTTTATCTCTTGTTTGCAAGACAAATCTGTGTGTGCATTCTTCCTAAGCAAAGATGTGCAACTCATGTCATTTGCATTCATATTTATTTTAACAGCTAGCTCTATATATTGAGAATTTAGAAATAAAATTATATTTGCAGTGGACAGAGGTGCAGATGGTGTGAGAGTGATATACTGGTACCATCGACAGTTTATTGAGGCTGCCCAGGATAGATATTGTATTAAAGGGAAACAGTCATTTCTACATTCTGCACTGGCTGATTTCTTTGCAGGAACATGGTCCAATGGTAAGGTTTGATGCCAATACGTTCTCAATATTTCTTATTATATAATTCTGTTCATGTGCCTTGTCAGAACAACTCCAAATTGGCTAGATGGATATTGGTTAAAATTAATGCTATTGAAGAATACCATGTTATAATGTGCAAATAGGAATATAATCGTCAACATGTCAAAGGGGAGGTAATCAAATACTTACATCAATATGCTAATAGTATTGCAAGACTGCACAGGGGCAAATCCAGCCATTTTAAAAACAGTGGGAGGTTCCTAACCCAGGACAAAGGGGAGGAGTTCCAATTACATGTCCCCATTCAAATGCATTGATCATCCCAATAAAATGGGGGTTCCAACCCCTGAACAGTTTGACAAACACTGATTTTGATCATGAGAAGCTTAATATTTCCGGAACAATAGAACAAGATAAAAATTCAAAGTTGATTTTTACAGAGTTATCTCCCTGTGCTGTTATGTATCACCCCAAATTATCGAAAATTATCATTGATATGGTGAATGTGATTATTTTGCACAAATGAATTTCGAATTGTGTATGATATATATATAAATTGTCACACTTATTTTACTGATTTATGTCATGAATTTACTACTGGCAGTTCAATATTTCATTTCAGGGCATAAGAAGCCTTTTGAAAATACAAAAAATAAGACAAAGGGTTCAGAGGATAGACTTGTTACAGCCCAACCTTACAAATTCAAAGATTCCTATAACTATAGGAAGTTAGGACACTTGCCTTATCATAGGATAAAAGCAGGACAACTAGAGAAAGCCAAATCTGAATGTCTATGTAACTTTAAATTTCTACAGACGAAACTTATAGCAATGTCATACAGGTAAGTATTAAGGTAACAGAGAAATCTTCTAGTATATCTTGTGTTCCAAGAGGTCAAAAAAGATTATTCATTACATTTTAGATTACAAAACAAGATTAAGAGAATTATCATAGAAGGCAAAGGGTCAAACTCCTCTTTTTTTGTTAGAAAGAAGGAAAATTTTAAACATAAAAATTGTTTTTGTTACTTTGTGAAACATTATTGAAAGTGGCTAAAATATAGTGTTTTGGCGAAAAAAATGGTGAAAAAAATAATAGAATTATTAAAGGGGAAACCCTGGTCATCATCCAGGAAAAATCTCCTTTATGAAATGGTATTTAAGGCATTAATTGAATTCATAGTTATTTATCATACATAATATTTCAGGAATGTGTTCAGAGATCTGAATCTTGCCAGAAATACTTTTGAGAATGACAAGGAGTTAGCTTGGATTACAGATGCCTTTAAATTGTCAGAATATGCACTATCACATGATCCTTATCAATTGGCTCCACACATGATTGACAGACTGTCCAAAGAAAAAGTAAGTGGTGTGGTATAGGGTTAGTCAAGTCCTATCAAGAAGTCATGTGATTTATTCATGTCTTGCTCTCAGTTTTGATATCAAGTTAGGTACTGTAAAAATTTTAATAATTGTTTGGATACAACTTCTCAGAAGTTTTATGTTTCATTAAAGTTGGGACTAGAGAAAGTATGGTAAGGACACCATATTAGATGTACCTGTTTGAATTGGAAAGTCATAATAATTCTTAATAAAACAAATAACATCTGTTGTATTTTTGGTTGACTGCCTCAATGACATTTACCCTTAATCTCCCTTTTTATACAGATAAACAGAAAAAAACAACTTTATAAATAAAATATGCCCTTGTGACCCTATACTGAATAGTTAACATCTAAAGTCTCTTTATTTTACTGTATTCATGTTTAGCAGCCTTTAAACTATAGTTTTCAGAGCTTTCATTGAGTGATGTCGACTAAAATATATCCCTTATTGGACAATTAACATTTTGTAGTTTTTAAGTTGGTTTATTGGGGAGTGTATACAAATGGATGGGGATTTATAATCTGATAATAATTTTGTAGATTGTCAGTAGTTTCGTTGAGCAGTGCAGACAGAGTGATGTCCCTTATTTGGCCAGTAGTGATGAAGTACTTTTAAAGCCTGGTGGAGAATTGATCTATACTATGACAGGACATATATCTACAGTCAAAAGTCTGGATGTGACAGCTAATGGCAGTACAGCAGTAACATGTAAGTATATTCCAAAACTAAATTGTATAATTTCTGATACATTATAATTTAAAATAACTTTTTCTTAGTTATAAACAAATAGATGGATTTAGACTTTTATGCCACTGCTGTCCCGAAATTAGTTTCCATTCTTTTAGTTTAAATTACCTCAATCAAATATTTGGAAACTTATACACAATGCTTTATTACCATAAAACACAGATCAAAGTTTGAATTTTGGTGGCATCACTTTAACCATTCTGAAGTTATGCTTAAACCAGGTGCTCCACAGGGCGCAGCTTTATACGACAGAAGAAGTCGAACCCTGAAAAGTTGTGGCAAGTATGGACACAACATTCAAGCTTAGTACAGCTATGAATTTGGATTGCAATCAATTTTTGACATAATATGAGTTTCTGACACAAAACAAATGTCAAGATCTTACAAATATTTTGCCCAATATTGTGCGATTAAAGATTTCTTCTTTTAACTTTTCAAAAATTTGGAAATTTGGAAATTTGAAAATAAAACAAATTGAAATCAACTACCACACCCATTTTTTGGCAATTAGTCCAAACATGACATTTCTTTATACATAATATACAAGTAGTGTAAGGGAGGTAAATCCGAACATACCCAACATTGTATGTTAAATGTTTTAGAATTACCCTGCTTTTAAATTGTCTTAATTGTCCACTGACCAGAAATACCTAGTTTTTCCCCTTTTTGCCGCTAATTCTAAAACATTTGGAGCCATTATCCCCCAAAGACAATACTAACCATCCCTTCATGGTATAGAAACTTGTGGTTTAATTAGAGAGATTCTTACACTTAACAAAAGTTTATAAGTAAAAATGTATAGAGATCCATGCACCAAAACACAAGTTATTGTCTGTAAACTAGAAAAATGCTTCTTTTTGGCCCTTTTTCCTACATATTTGGGAAAATTAACCCCAAACTGAATCCCAGCCTTCCCTGTGTTATATGGAAACTTCTGGTACAATGTCAGAGAGATCCACACAGTTACGCACAAGTTATTGTCTTGAAACTACAAAATGCATGTTTTGGCCTCTTTTTAACTATTTGCCCAATAACCCCTTTAAATAAATTCCAACCTTCAATGTATGGCATTAAACATTGTGGTACAATTTCAGAAAATTGAAATACTAATACAACATTTTGTCCTGAAACTAGATAAATGCTGTTTTTAACCCATTTGGGCCCCTCATTTGTAACCTTTGGGACCAGAACCCCCAAAATCATCCCAAGCTTCCTTTGTGGTTATAAACATTGTGTTAAAATTTTATTGATTTCTTTTAACTTATTCAAATGTTATTATCCGGAAACAATCTGTCTTCGAACAACGCTGACGACGACGATGCAGACGCCTCCAACAACTACGTGATACCGATATGCGACCATAATTTTTTCAATTTTTGCCGTCATATAAAAATATGAAACTTATTCACCCTGCTAATTACCCAAAGCTCAGATCAAGAACAATATAGGGTCATGTTTACCATTCTTGAGTTATGTCCCTTTGTAATGTTATATGCAAGCAAGGACATCAACTGATAACTATTCTTCATGCTGATGTCTATTATTTACAGGTGGACAATTTGGAGATGATGTCATCAGAACATGGTCTTTAATGAAAGGCAAACTTTCGAAAGAGTATGACAACTTACCTAAAGATCCGGAGAAAGCTTGTTTCGCTGACAAGGATAGAAAAATACTCATTCATTACCGTAGTGAAGTTGTCATCATCGATATTGCCAACAACACACGGGAAAATGTTCAAATTCCAAACATGTGTCAGCTTTGTATTTTTGGACCAGACAAGTCAATATTTGGAACGTTCATCATCAGGGATTGCACTTTCTATAATTCATCTGATGGAAAGTTACGGGAGAAAGTTTCATTTGATAAAACAGATGAAAATTTGTTCGACATTAGGTCTTGTACTTCAGGTATGTTTGAACAAATACTTTGTTCTGCGTAATTGTGTACTGGTTCATTGAAAAAAGTAAATATACCGGTTAATTACACCTTGTGTAAGAATCCTGGTTTTTGATTGGTTAATAGCTAGTGTATTTTTCACCAATTTAACGTTATCAAATGAATATTGTTCATTTTTAACGTAGCTGGGGTATATGCAAAAAGGATATGCCTTTTTTACCCTCTCTGCTGTGGATTTCCCTCGCCTTATGGCTCGCCATATTTAACATTCTCTCAACTGGTATTTTTTCGCAAATACCCCTCCTTAACATGATATATCTGTTCAATATATTTTGAATATGAAAATTGAATAGTTACTTGGAACTAAAATTATGGACCATTTGCATATAGAGTAAAACTGAAGTTGGGAAGACTAAAACAAATTAGAATCAAAATCTGAACATCCTGGCTCAGTCTTTTAACAGGAATAATGAAGTAAAGTCAACTCTATTCTTTTGAAAGGAAAAAATCAATTGTCCTTTAGTTATTTCATCTAACAAATGCTTTTTGGATTTGCTAGACACTTGACCTACAGCTGTTAATTTCTGTGTCATTTTGTCTCTTGTTGAGAGTTGTCTCATTGGCAATCATACCACATCTTCTTTTTTTATAATCATTTTTGTTGATACTTTAAATTATGAGAGATCATGTATGCTAAGCATGTCAACATAAGCAACTTCTTATTTTCCATTTCAGCTACCTCAAATTATGTAGCATTAACTAATCCAACAGAGGATCAATTCTATGTAATCGATATCACTACTAAAGAATTGTCTTCCAGTAAACGTGAGACATCAGAATCATACACTGTTGATGCCATAGTTATTACACCAAGCCAAAAAATAGTCATCTGTGCTTCATTCCTGGAATCAACTATAAGACTACATGAAATAAAAACACTTAAAATTATAAAGCAGATTAAGACTAGAGGTATGAATTGTCATCAATTGTATAAAGTTCCCCAGTAAGTTAAAAAAAAAACATTTAAAAATACATGTATATAGTTAAACAAAAGTGCTGTTTGAAATAATTTTATAACAAGTCAACACAAGTATTTGCTACTTGAATGAATAAACAAAACATGAAAAGTATCAAATTCAATATTTGACAAAAATGAATTCTTGTCAAAAGTTTGAATACAAGAAAACATCAGTCTTGCAGTAACTTTTTAGTATAACATTGATAATGATTAGTATGAGTCGACAAATGATAAGTTATGAAAAAAGATTTCTGACTGGGTTATCTAACTAATGCTACCTCTAATATACCATTTAATTTAATGATTTTTCAGGCTTTCAGCTGGAAATACTCTTATGGAAGACACTACATATAATATTTTATTTTATCACTAGAAAGAAGAAATATTTCAAAAAATCATTCTATTTCATATATTCACATGTGTATGCATCAGATTAAAAACATTTACATCTTGAATTAAAGCCCACCTAAATTGTATGCCACCTAGTTATAAAATTATTTAATTTCTTATTTTCAAAAAACAGATGAGCCATATGAAGAGATCAGTAATTTTCATGTGACAGGAGATGGCAAATATTTGTATTTTCCTTGCTACAGAGAGGTCATAATGATTGATCTGAAAGAGGAGAAAGAAACGAGGAAATTCCGGAGCCATCCTGATTCGATTACTGATGTATATATTTACTCTGCTGACAGAGCAGTAACAATTACCCAGGATCCTATAGTAAGATTGTGGGATATGACAGAAACTAACAAACCCAGTGATAAGGATAAACCTTTACAGAATCACCGTATTGTGTAAGTTATAATCATTGGTCATACAACAAGATAAGCTTAAGATAAGAGTCAATTCTCTTGTCTTTCTTTTCCTCATTTTTTGTTTTTTTTTGTCATGGCGTTTTAAATGTCCCTGTGGTACCTGTTTATCCCTTTTAGCCAAGTGAGTTTTCCTTATCACTTGGTTTCCTTTGTTGCCCGTTAACATTTACAAAAATCTTCTCCTATGAAACTATTAGGCTTGATTCCCAAAGATTCTTCAATTGTTGTTTCATGATAATAAACTTCTAACTAATGATATAGTATTATGTGTAATAGTTGCTATGGTTCTATCTTGTAAACATTTGTAATTTCAGGAAATTTAAACCCCTACCAAACTCTAGACATGTAGTTGTGATTGGAAACCCTGATTCTACACAGATGGATGATTACCACATGTATGTGTATGACCTTTTAGACAAATCCATTGTGCAGTCAACAGAACTGGTAAGATCATGTTATTTTTTAGCAAGCTCTTATTTCTAGTAGACCTCAGACCATATGTTTCAGTTAATCAAAGTGTTTGTCGGCACTGAAGGGTTATGATTGCTGGAATTTTTCAGTAGAAAGCAGAATTACATATTGCATTGTATAAAGCGTTTGATGTACAATATAATTGACTCAGCTAAAATTCTAGACAAAAGAAAATAATATAAATAGTAGACTTGACACAAGGATCAGTAAAAATAGTAGAGTAGACATATTTATAACTCAGTCATCTTTGAACCAGACCATCTTTATATGTTATCTGTTTAAACTGTCTGTACAATGCATTATATGTAAATTTTAAAAGAAAGTTATGGATGAAAAGAAAGAAGTAACTAAATATTTTTGTTCATTGTTGATGATTCCAGAATTTTGTATTTATGAATAGGATGAAGGTTCACATCTACTAGAAGTTATAGATGACAACACTGTACTTGTACTACCAATGAGTCTGAAGCCAAAGACAATTGATTTACAAACAATGACAATTAAAACTGTATTCCAAGGCAGAGTCTGTGACAGATGTAAACTATATAAAATGACCAATGATGGAAAAGGTTAGAATTCAATACTTTTAAAGTGCCAGTCTTTGTGAGAAAAATTATAAAACATGAGCAGAAAATACCCACCAAGCTAAAAACCCTTTTCCTTATCCTGAATTTTGTTTCTGCATTTCTGGTAATTCTGAAATTATCTAGTTATCTTTTGGTTAGAATGATAGCAAATTATGGAGTTATCTCCTCTTAATTGTTAATTTCTAGTGCATTTTAACCAAATTATTTCTTGAAATACCAGAACAGAGTAGAAAAATGCTTTTTTCATGCACTTTTAAACATTCTGAACTTAGATTAACTAAAAGCTGATTGATTCTTAGGCAGATTGGCACTTTTAAAATGTTTATGTGATTGTTTTGCAATATGCTTCACATGCATGACCGTGCACTGCAATATCTAAGCAGGTACATTTCATTTAAAACTTCTGTTATAACAGATAGTTGCAACAGCAGAATCATTAATTAATGTCAGCCAGAAATAAACTATGTCAAGATTTTCATGTTTTGAATATTCTTGTTTTGAAGCTGTTGTGAAAATTAAATTTTAGATTTACAGGGGTAAGGCAACATCTTGTGTGATTGTGAAGAGTATTTTGATAGAAAATGAGGTAGAATTAGTCCTTCAAAGTAAATGACATTTTGCAATGTAATGTTTTGTCACAAATTAATTGTATGAGCCTATTGTTTCAGAGTTTATATGTGTATCGAGAGGAAGAAAGAACATCAAGGTCTATAGTACCACAACTGGTAAAGTGATTAAAATACATAAATCTCCAGCTGACAAAGACCTCAGAATAGATAACTTCTTTGTAAGTATTGCCTTTACCCAACTGATTTTTATGAGCAATCTATTTTTGGCGGAATTGGGAGGAAAGGGAAATAACACAAGTTTAAATTGTCTCCAATGTGTCAGACTAGGATCCTTTCTTATATAACAGTAACAGAAAAGTTAGAAAATCTACAAAATTAAATCATCGAAAATAGGGCTAGAAAGGGCTAAACACAAAAAAAAGAAAAAGCATCAATGGAAATAAGTTGGTTTTAAGTATCAGACATTTTAAAAGTGACTAAGACCATGCACACTAAATCCTTCAGATTACAAAGAATTAAGAATTGATGATCTCTCCCTTAGAATGAGATGAGCCACCTAAACAACTATCCAGCTTTAGAAATAAGGACATTTTTTAACAAACAAAAAAAAATTATCTATACTGTCTATACACAGCCTGACAACTTATTGTATTATTCTTTCCACGATGCAAGAGGACAAACACATTTTGGCAGAATAATTTTAACAAACATTTTCACAACAAAAACATTTTATTTTAATTTCTTTTTATAGTTTACTTACATACTTACAATGAACTTTCACTTGCTATTAGTAACGTTACTTACCATTGTAACATTGTGACATTTAAAATTTTCAACCCGATTTTGTACTTCAGCATGATTTTGTGTATTGTTTTTATCCTTATGACGGTGCCCTACGCACCAAAACATGTTCATCAATAAATTTCTGCAGCAGTCCTTAAAGCGTTGTTGTTATAAGACTTTCTACATTTTATGTTTTTATCATAACGACCCTTCATACGCTAGATATCCACTTTATGGACTCTTTCGTACTACAGATTCATCAGGGTTGAGTTCAATATCGTAGCAGCTTGGTAGATGCTTTCAATATTTATGTAGCAACTAGTCTATAGCTACATGTTCAATAGTAAAAATCTACGTAGCACTACATAGCTGCTATGGTATTGAACGCGGCTTGGGCGCTGGTTCACTTTCGTTTGTAATTGATTATCTAGAAAAGTATGGGTTTGAAAAACTATCAATATCAACTGTATCACTATTAATAAATCAAGATGACATTTTTTTAATTGTATTTTAGGGATATTTTTTAGCATGTGTAATATTAATTACTTTCATCTATTTTTAGACCAATAAAAGAGGCAGTTCTATTGTGGCCAAAGCAGATGAAACTTTTATTATATTTGATACAGTAAATGATAGAACTTGTACCGTCACACCAAAAGATCTCAAAATGGAAGTACTATCAAACGTAGCTGCAGTATGTCCTAATGGGAATCATGCTGTTCTCTCTGCATGTAAGATTGTTACAACTGAGGAATGGGAAAGTGAACCTATTGGCTTTCTATGGAATGTTCAAACAGGTACTTTATAGTTGCTGTTGTCATTTATTGCAAAATTTTTATCAAAGGACATTCAGGCCAGTAGAAATGAAATGATTCTGGGACAAAGCAGTCCATCTGAATATCAATAAATCATCCCCTACCACAGGGCTTATTAGTATTTTGAAATACAGATTTTTATGCCCCAATTATTATGCCCTATTTATTGGGATTTTGTTTTCTGGTCTGTGCGACTGTTCCTCTGTCCGTTCCTTCGTCTGTTCATCTGCCCTCTTCATGTTAAAGTTTTTGGTCAAGGTAGTTTTTGATGAAGTTCAATCAACTTGAAACTTAGTACACATGACATGTTCTCTATGATATGATCTTTCTAATTTAAATGTCAGAGATTTAAACCCATTTTCATGGACCACTGAACATAGAAAATGATAGTGGCGATGGGGGGCATCCGTGTACTATGGATACATTCTTGTTTTGAACAGTCTAAGATCTCTCTATAGGTTAAATGCTTTATAAGAGTATACTATATAGTGTGAAATGTATTTTCCAATTCATCTCGCATCAATTTTCTGTCCGTTGAATATAAAAAAAGAAGATTTGGTATGATTGCCAATGAGACAACTCTCCACAAGAAACCAAAATGACACAGAAATTAGCAACTATAGGTCACTGTACAGCCTGCAACAATCAGCAAAGCCCATACCGCATAGTCAGCTACAGTAAGCCAGAAATGACAATGTAAAACATTCAAACGAAAAAACATATGACCTTATTTATATTCTATCACATAATGAACATGTATGAACAGTTTGTCACAGTTTTCTTAAGAACTGAACAGCAAGGATTTTTGTAATTTTGATTTATGCATCTGGTGAAGATACTAAAATGTTTGATGTATTTTGACTTACATTTTATTAAAGACTAATGTAATACATGTATCTATAATACTAAAATTACGAGGTCCAATTTGTCAGCCGTCATCACGTAAAAACGATGAATCAAAGAATTCAACTTTATATATAACTAATATAGTACAAAGGTGTAGATTAAAAATTACACCACTCCAGGCCCTTTTGTTTTCCACGTAATTAATATTGCCAATAATTAAGAAGTTCCGGGTCGAGTCCGATACCGATACCAATAGTATATTCATCTGTTACCTATTACATTATCTGTACTTTCCGCATTTGACAGGCGCACCACCAAACGGTGTATTCAGGATATGCTATAAACAAGGGGTCATAATCACAGGGTTGACACTACTAAATTGTCAAATTGTTACCTATTGTAGTATTTTAATCAGTAAGACTTTATAAGATAACAATATGAATACTAAAAATAAGGCGTATAGGTACAGTTTTCAATTTGTTAGCGGGCATGACGTAAAACAGCGAATCAAAGAATTCAACTTTATTTATAACTAATATAGGACAATGCTGTTGATTAAAAAAAATACACCATCCCAGGACGTTTTGTTTTCCAAATAATTAATATTACCAATAATTGATCAGTTCCAGTTAGACGGGTCAAACAGAAAGATTTGAAAGCAGAGAAAACTGTGATAACTATCTTATAATCGGCATTACTTTATCAGATGACAATACTAATACAAAAATAAGTCTTGCGCATAGTTAGATACTTTAATTCAGTCATGGACCCGCCATATCACGGGTGTGTTCTAGTATAACTAAAATCATGAAAGATTTTTTCTATTTATAAGAGAAGTCACTTCAGTTGGTGGACTCTGTTTATCATATGAAATATAAAAGGATAGACAG
Source organism: Mytilus trossulus (assembly GCF_036588685.1). Classification (NCBI taxonomy): domain Eukaryota; kingdom Metazoa; phylum Mollusca; class Bivalvia; order Mytilida; family Mytilidae; genus Mytilus; species Mytilus trossulus. The sequence continues at coordinate 42,600,410 of NC_086375.1, read as the reverse complement.
TCCTTTAACAGTAGCATTAGATGAGATGCAGTTCCTGGATGATGAGAAAATGGTGTCTTCCCATGATGATTATATCATTAGAATATGGGATGTTGAAAGTGGTAAGACTTTACTTATGTTCATTCTAATTAGAAATATTAGATAAGGTCAAATTTGTGAATGCAAATGTACAATAATGGTTTTTACATCTTTTGTGCTGGCTGCTGGAAATTTTTTGCAATGTATTTAGTGATAAGGGATCAGCTGATGGATAGGTCTATATTTAAAACTGAATAGTGTGATAAAAATGAGAAATTTATATCAAATGTACAAGGTTACTTTATTATATCATAAGTATCTGACACTGAACAGATATCAGTGGTTATTTCAGATGTATATATATATATATAGCCAAAGGTAATATCTTTGGTTAGCTTGCTTGTTAGCTAAGCTGTGAAGTCATTATTAGTTCAGGTATACTACCCTCCTTACAAAGTAGCATAGCCCAACAGACAGATCAAGTGGTTTTCTGTTGGACTAGTCGATTCTTAAAGTAGAGTAGTTTACCTAACCTAACAATGACTTTACGGTTCAGCTAACAAGCAAGCTAACCAAAGATATAACCTTTGGCTACACACTCAATGGAATCCACTGTAAAACAGCTGTCATAATTGCATTTGGTATTTGTCAAATATATATCTTTCAAACAAAACTTGCTCCTTACATAACTGCATACCTGATTTAGTGCCATATCTTCATGTATGACAAAATTATTTTCATTCAACTAAATTCAAGGTATTTACATTTTATGGTAAAAAAAAATGATCTGTATATGGAATAGCATGAAATAAATTTATAAAAATACTTATTTCCCAAGTGAGCCTTTAAACATAATACATGTTTAGTTTACATATAGAGCACAAATTAATGTATTTTTAGGAAAACTTCTGAATAGATTAACTGGACACAGCAAACAGGCCATGTTAACAGTACCATATGACGGACCTTACTTTTTGTCTTATGGGTTCATGGATGAAGAAGTCATCAAACTCTGGGACCGGAACAACTTTAAGTGTCTTTCATCATTTAAATTTGACACAACTGTAAGTTAGAAAGTATTTTTTCCCCTATAAAATTCATCTAGTCCCATAGGTATATTCTTATTTTCTGTAATAATGCAGTCAAACTAGATATTAAATATTTGTCTTATTTATAAGAAAGTGTAACTTTTACATTAAGAAAATGGATATATGCTTGTTAATACTCTATCACTCAAATGTATCACATTTTTTCTTTATTTAGATAAGAAGTTCTAACAAATGGATCTTTTTCTTAGCTTTTTTTTGTAAAAAAATATATATACATCACTACATTCCATTATTAATTTCTTTTCAGCTCAAAGGGCTTCATTTTTGTGAAGACAATGAAACATTTGTAACATCTACAGATAACCCTGTCAACATTGTGCACTGGAGTTTACATGGTGGAGGACATACTACCAAGGCTTTAAAGGATTATCCTAAATTACAAACGAAAAGTAAGGACAATTAAAATACTTTGTTTCCTGTTGCTATACTGACCGAACTTTAATTGTGAATATCTTTTAGGGCTCTGCATAAGCAAAATATTGAGTAAAATATTTAATGAAATTATCTCCCTTGAACATCTTATCATATTTCAACTGGGTTTTTAAAAACATTTGAGCCAGCTGGATTTTTTTTTATAAATGTCATATCTAGATTTTAGAACTTGAGGCATTCAGATCAACAAAGGTGTGTACAATCTTTCCATCAGTGGTTTGATCACTTCGCTTTAACAAAACGGGTAGTTTGAAAATGATTATCGAATCATAAACACCATAAGAATATATTTAAATTGTTTTAGATTATAACATACAACTTGAGATTGAAACTGAAGAAGACATGGAAGTTGAACTGGATGACCCAGATACTGACCCTGAAGAACCAGAGGATAGCGAAGAGGAATGCAGTGATTTAGAATATTAGAAATATTCTCTTCTGAAATGAACTATTTCATTCATATTTTAATTTATTTGAGTGCAAGTACAGTATATATATTATAAAATCTATAGTTGTAATCGGATTTAATTATCTTTGGGAATAGGAAACTATGTCTTTTATGTTTCAACCATTTACTCTTTTGTGTTAAACATCAAGGAGTAAAATTCTTGAAGTGTGAACTATCACTTTTCATTAGGCCAGGATTTTTTAATTTGTTGGTTTACGGATCCGCCGACCCGATTTTGCCGATTTCCACAATAAAAATAAAATCGACTTTTTAGGCTTTTTTATTCTCGCCGACCCTAACAAATGCATTGTCCCTGAAAAATAATTAAAATATCCTTTTTTAGCTCACCTGTCCTGAAGGGACAAGTGAGCTTATGCCATCACTTGGCGTCCGTCGTCTGTCGTCCGTCGTTTGTCGTCGTCTGTTGTCGTAAACTATTTCAAGAATCTTCTCCTTTGAAACTACTGGGCCAAATACTTTCAAACTTTAACTGTATGTTCCTTAGGGTATCTAATTTATAAATTGTATCCGAAGTTTTGATCTATCAACAAACATGGTCGCCATTGCTAAAAATAGAACATAGGGGTCAAATGCAGTTTTTGGCTTATAACTCAAAAACCAAAGCATTTAGAGCAAATCTGACATGGGGTAATATTGTTTATCAGGTCAAGATCTATCTGCCCTGAAATTTTCAGATGAATCAGACAACCTGTTGTTGGGTTGCTGCCCCTGAATTGGTAATTTTAAGGAAATTTTGCTGTTATTGGTTATTATCTTGAATATTATTATAGAAGAATCTTCTCCTCTGAAACTACTGGGCCAAATACTTTCAAACTTTAACTGAATGTTCCTTAGGGTATCTTATTTATAAATTGTATCCGAAGTTTTGATCTATCAACAAACATGGTCGCCATTGCTAAAAATAGAACATAGGGGTCAAATGCAGTTTTTGGCTTATAACTCAAAAACCAAAGCATTTAGAGCAAATCTGACATGGGGTAATATTGTTTATCAGGTCAAGATCTATCTGCCCTGAAATTTTCAGATGAATCAGACAACCCGTTGTTGGGTTGCTGCCCCTGAATTGGTAATTTTAAGGAAATTTTGCTGTTTTTGGTTATTATCTTGAATATTATTATAGATAGAGATAAACTGTAAACAGGAATAATTTTCAGCAAAGTAAGATTTACAAATAAGTCAACATGACGGAAATGGTCATTTGACCCCTTTAGGAGTTATTGCCCTTTATAGTCAATTTTTAACCATTTTTCGTAAATCTTAGTAATCTTTTACAAAAATCTTCTCCTCTGAAACTAGTGGGCAAAATACTTTCAAACTTTAACTGAATGTTCCTTAGGGTATCTAGTTTGTAAATTGTATCTGAAGTTATGATCTATCAACAAACATGGTCGCCATTGCTAAAAATAGAACATAGGGGTCAAATGCAGTTTTTGGCTTATAACTCAAAAACCAAAGCATTTAGAGCAAATCTGACCTTGGGCTATATTGTTTATCAGGTCAAGATCTATCTGCCCTGAAATTTTCAGATGAATCAGACAACCTGTTGTTGGGTTGCTGCCCCTGAATTGATAATTTTAAGGAAATTTTGCTGTTTTTGGTTATTATCTTGAATATTATTATAGATAGAGATAAACTGTAAACAGCAATAATGTTCAGCAAAGTAAGATTTACAAATAAGTCAAATGACGGAAATGGTCAGTTGACCCCTTTAGGAGTTATTGCCCTTTATAGTCAATTTTTAACCATTTTTCGTAAATCTTAAAAATCTTTTACAAAATTCTTCTCCTCTGAAACTACTGGGCCAAATACTTCCAAACTTTAACTGAATGTTCCTTAGGGTATCTAGTTTGTAAATTGTATCCGAAGTTATGATCTATCAACAAACATGGTCGCCATTGCTAAAAATAGAACATAGGGGTCAAATGCAGTTTTTGGCTTATAACTCAAAAACCAAAGCATTTAAAGCAAATCTGACCTGGGGTTATATTGTTTATCAGGTCAAGATCTACAATGTATCTGCCCTGAAATTTTCAGATGAATCAGACAACCTGTTGTTGGGTTGCTGCCCCTGAATTGATAATTTTAAGGAGATTTTGCTGTTTTTGTTTATTATCTTGAATATAATTATAGATAGAAATAAACTGTAAACAGCAATGATGTTCAGCAAAGTAAGATCTTCAATTAAGTCAATTTGACCAAAATTGTCAATTGACCCCTTAAGGAGTTAAGGACTTTTTTCGCAATTTGTTCATCATGTTGACTTACTTTAAAAAATCTTCTCCTTTGAAACTGCTGTATCAATTTCAGCCAAACTTAGGCTAAATGAGTTTCAGAGTATTTAGTATAAATTTTATATTTTATTTCCTTGTATGTCAAGAAACATAGCTACTATGGCTAAAATAGAACATAGGAGAAAATGATTTTTTTTTTGGCTTTTGAAGAAAATAGGACGATCCAAAAAACATTGAAATAAATTGAAAAGCCAAAATAATCATTGATGAGAGATTTAACAAAAAGAATTCAGGTGAGCGATTCAGGCTCTTGAGAGCCTCTTGTTTATGAAATGAAATGCATTAATCACTAACAGAAGTGATGACACTTTCTGTTGTACAAAAAAGAAACTTCCAGTTTACGTTTCTAAAAAAAGACAAATCAATTATTAATGACCTTGAAATGTTGTTTGAGCAAATAATTTTGCGGAACGAAACCTGTGTTTAAAACCAATAACACAATAAGTTCGTTTTCCTTATTTGTCACCAGTCTGTAAAATGCATGTTCTCATAGAAATAGACTTGTCCAAATCTGGACAGGTGGAAGTTCAAGACATCACGTTAAAGTACTGAATTTTAACAAATCATTTGATATTTTCTTGTTTCATAGATAATAAAAAAAAAATATCGTCCATTTGGATAAAAAATGGGAATTCATGACAACAGATTATTTAACCTTATATTCTCGTTTTTCCAGTGGACGAGTCTATTACGTTTTTGACAGACGTGTTGAAACTTATTTTCGTACGACGTTTTACATTTTTTCTTTATCAGTTTTCGAGCTTATTATTATTCACCGAGTTTTGATTAAGAGCTACTGACAGTAATCTGTTTTTCTTGTTTGTGAAGTGACGATTTAATTTCATCTTTGTCCGTCTACCCCCCTTTTTTTACCGGACATTTTTAGACAATGTCATGCGATGTTTACAGCTGAGCAGTAATATTTCATCAAACTAAAATTCAAGAATGATGACAAAATAGTATGACAAACATATTATTAGAAAGGTGAAATATATTTTATTTTGCATGTCTTGAAAGATATTTTTTTTTCTTTTTTTTCCCGACCGACTGACCCGACTTTTTCATGGAGAAAATCCGTAAACCAACAAATTAAAAAAACGTGGCCTTACTGTAAAAGCAATATTTTCAAAGGCATTGAAGTAATGAGTTCTAATAGTTCATAATTCTGCAGTCTGTGTTGCAATTTCTGAAGTTGTTTTTGTAAATTTTCTTTCACATTTAATGTTTTAGTATTTTTCATTTCGAATAAAGTTGGTTCAACTTATTTATGGGTTACACCTTAGGTAAAGGTAAATCTTGAATTTAATGTCCAACAAAGTACATTTTTATATATTTATATTATTTAATGTTTTATTGTGTCTTTTCATCAATCCTATCATGTTAAAGTCATAAGAAACGAGTGCCCGACGAAAAATAATGTTCTTCCAAATCTTAACCAATGCATACAAACATCATAAACTTAGTCTTCTGTGCTCGAATTTATCATTTTTTTCGTGAAAATTTCGTATAATCTCATTTTTTTTTCAACGGTCAGTGTTGTGAAAATATGGCAGGTAATTAAAGTTCGTGTTTTGAAGCTGAAGTTTAACGATTGTCACCTGTTTGTCAACAATTGACGAAAAAATAAACAAAAAAGCATGGAAATTGAGCACTTGTTTAACATGTATATTCAGATAATAGTTTATTTTAAGGACATCCATGCGTATTGTGGTCACCGGATTTTTACGAGATGGGTCACACTGAGGTCACCTTGCATACGGAAAATATGTCGGGAGAATTGCTTGCTGGAAGGAAGCAATTCAAATAAGTAAACTTCTAAATATGAATAAATTAAAGAATTTTTTTCAGAAAAAGTATATGTACATAAGTTTTATAATGAAAACTATCCATTGAGTTATAAAAAACATATGTATTAATTTTTTTTGATTTGAGGTTTCTTATGACTTTAACAGTTTTGATTAAGGTTGTGAACCATGAAGTGGTGTCACTTCAATTTGAAAGTTTCTACTTTATGATGTTAACTTTTTGAATACATGCCAAATAATTGTCTTGAGACCATGATTTCACAATCAAATGATCATGGAATTGTGAATTCGTGTGGATACATATTCTTATTTGATTTGTTCAGAATTAAACATCTGAATAATTAAATCCAATGGATTCAAATTAATACAAGTGAGGTATAGTTGTATATTACATTTCCATTTTTGTATTAATCTTGTTTAGAGTGGGCTCAACATAGATGTTGAAAGCTTGATCAGAATAATAAGGTTCAATATATATTATATTATCTGAATTAGTTTGAACAGAATTGGACACTAAAGTTTAATCCATAAAATTTATTTTGTAAATATTTATATATAAGAATTTTGTTAACAATTTTACAAGACTTTTTGTTTGGTCAAAATGATGCATTACCAATTTATATAATGTATGGACATGTTTAAAACTGTGACCTTTCAGTAGAATCTATGCAAAATTGGAATTTGGTAGAATTTTTACCTTAGAGTGTGAAATATTGAATACCAATTCTGTAGTAAATGGGACGGCATAGTTGTGTGTTTTATTTTTAATACTCAAGTGAATGGTATCTATATGTTATTTAATGTGCACAGTGTAATATGTAATATTTAATATGGTTAATTGCTTTACAATCAGCAATCTATCCATCATATATTTGTGATATTTTTCTTGCCGTCCATTTATAACGAATGTAAAATATTGTTACTTATATATACATCTATAGGGTATTTATTATTCAAGTTATATTTGAATTTGTTGTTTATAGATATTTTTTTGTCTGTTATTTCTTATATATGTTACTTTGTACTTTTTCAATAAAACTGTTTTACAGGTATTTTTGGTCTACTTTTAATCTCTTGACCAAGGTCAGTCTACATCTGTTTGGTTAAGTTTCAGAAATAGCTCCATTAAGGAAACTGCTGAACACACAATTAAATTAATAATAGATTGCACTTTTTTTCAATATGACCATTTGGTCATGGAATAATAATGACCAGTGCTAAATTTAGAAACGATTAATAATTTGCAGTTGTATAGATCTCCTGTAGTATAAATGTTATAAAATGAGCTTTCAATTTTAAAGGCTGATTTCCTTGTAAGAAGTCACCCTGTGGACCATTTTTGTTAAAAGAGTTGCTACAAGAGTTCCTAATGTGTAGAGGGCTTGACCTTATCTTAAACAAGGTCTCAGATTTAATGCACATACAAAGAGACACCACACTGTATCATGGATTTTACTGTCAGTAGAAAGAAAACCTAAGTGTTCATATTTCTATTCCCCAGTCATCCTTCATGGTTCTTAATGAGTTTTTTTTATTTCATACTACAGAGTTTGTGAGATCCCTTAAATGTTGTGGCATTAATTCAAAAGAAGAATAATTTTCAAATGAAAACTTTTATTTGACAAATCTGAACACTGATGTTTGAGTTAAAATATGACACTGCTTAATTACAAAGTCTTGGTCTACAACTTAAAAAGTCTTGTGTCAATTCAATAATTAGTCTTGTAACAAAACATTATGATAACTGCCGTCTTCTCTTGGCACCTGTGACCATCAGAATCACATTAGTATAGCAACGAAATGCTGAGGGGAGACTATCATTGACAATGATTTTCCTGAAATGTAAAATAATGAAAACTATTTCTATCCATCATAAAAATTATGTATCAATAATTAAATTGTATTGTGTATTATTTCAGGGATAATGTTACATTGAAATAAAATTACCCGATACCCTACAAATTTATCTGAAAAAAAACAATACAAATTTCATAGAATATGCCAAATTAACTGTTAAGCTGGTTTTACATTTGTGGTTTTAGCATTCTACTAATAAAATAATTGGAACATGAAGTGCCTCAGTGTTGTAAACTTGCTTAATTTTATACATGTGCATGCCAGTAAATACACACTTCTTGAGAAAACAGGGAAAAAAACAATGGCTACATACACCTCAGGAAGCTATGACTTATTTGCTGAGAAACTGAAATGTGTTCCTGATAGACATAATTACACTCTAATTTAGAGAGCGATATAATTGAAGATTTTTCATTTAAGAGATATTGAAATTCAACATTTTGCTGAAATATATATTTCACATTAAAATGCAGTGATGGAATGTTTTTACATTAGGTGCATCTGTTTAAATTAGAAAACTAGCAGCAAACATTATATATACATGTATATGTTTCCAAGATGATACATGTTAATTTGATATGAATATATAGATATAGGAAGATGTGGTGTGAGTGCCAATGAGACCACTCTCCTTCCAAGTCACAATGGATAAAAGTAAACCAGCTTAGAACTAGACTAACATTAATGAATCAAAACTTTTTTGAAAAGCTAGCTCACAAGGTTGAAAATCTATAGAATACATTCCGTCCTACTGGAAACATTTTTATGACTATATAAACAAACCAGTACTTGCTCGTATTCTTACAATGTTTTACTCCACACACTGTTTTGAGATTTCTAGATCACCATCAACTTTACATTTGTACATATCTTAGAAGTTGAACACATCTTCTTTAGTGAGATCTTCAGTGAGAACATTGCTATATATATCTATGTGTAGACTGAAGGACAAGAATCTGACATTTCATTTAGGCACATTCTCGAGTAACTCAACTTATATACAAACCTTTGAACACAGCTTCATTAGTGAGAACATTGATATATCTATGAGTGGACTGGGGGACAAACATCTGACGTCTCAGTAAGGCACATTCTCTATGTCCAGGCTTCCATTCTTTCCTGAAAAAAATATCAACATTGAAGTAATGAAGCTTACTTAAAATTTATTGGGAAATTTATCCTTTGGTTTTCTGTACTGCTACAACAATTGATTTCTAGTTGAAATAAAACATGATAAAACCCGGAGAAACATCAATAGCTTATTCAAAATAAATATATCTATAAATAAATACCTTCTCATCTCTGTCTCATTGACCTCAGTTAACCTGTCAATGTTTACTGTGTCATAAAAACCTACAAAATGGAAAAATAGATTTTTCAAGATGTGTTTTCTTCGCATTGCAATTCTTTATGGTGGACTGTTAAAATATACTGATCGATCAACTATTTTGTCTCTAGTAATACCTGGACTTCTGAGGAGTGCATATAGCATGTCCAGTAAACTTGCTGATTTGTTCAAGAATAGACACTTAAATTTTCATCAATCGATATTTGTACTTAAACATTTTATGACCTTAGTCATTGCAATAAAGCTCCACTGGTGTAATTCAATAAATATGCTAAAAATTAATTGTACATTTCAAAACATTCTCAATTATGCAAATTTCTCATTTATCACGTACAACTGCTTTCACATGGGATGCTTTCACATCACTTCACAATGTCAAAGTTTTACTCAACTTATAATCAAAATGAATTGCTCTTTTAGATATTATAAAAGTAGGAATTAAACTCATATCAAGCCTATACTACTATTACAACAACCTACCATTTGTTAAATTCCAAGTAAAACAAAAACTGGTCTGGTACATCTTGATAGAATTCTTGCTACAAAGTAATCACATTATTTTAAAACTTTGAATTTATGTATTGGACACTAAAATGTCTGCTAATAAAATGTACACCTGAAATTCCCTGAAGCCAAACAATAAAAATATCTGAATACATCATGAAACTGTATGTGAACTTTTGGAATACTTGTAACTAAATGCTGTATATTTTTAAAAACTTTTTAGTTCTTATTTTGTTAATTCCAAACTTTGAAACACTCTATAATAACAGCAACCCAAATATTGTCAATAGCAAAAACATCTGGTTTTATGGGACTATCCCAAGCATAAAACCTTGTCAGTGTTTTTGTTGTCATCAGATGATATAGTGTACAAAGTAAATCTTTTGTTGCCTCTGTTGAATCCATTCCGACACAAGTTGTAGCATTTATCTATGATTGATCAACCCTTTACTTCTACCTCATGATGTTATTTTTAATTTTTTTTTTTTTTCAATTTCTATCTGGCAAGCAAATACCTCACATTTCTTAATTAATAAATATTCAAGTTGAGTAATTTATAGTTCAGTGAACAATCTTATGGGTGCTATTTATCCCAATATATAGTGTTTATTATTATTATTATTATTATTTACACATAACATATACATAAACCCAGACACAACTGTTTCAAATATTTTGGTGGTTGTCATTAGTTTATGTCTGTTAAATTTGTTTTTTTGTGATTTTTTTTATATAAATTAGGACATTTATTTTCTCAATATAATTGTTTTATATTTTTTATGTCAGGGCCTTTTAAAGCCCACTATACAATATTGTTTTTTCTAACTGAAGAAGGTTGCACGGTTGAACTTTGGTGGATAGTTGTCTCATTGGTAATCACACCACATCTCCTTATTTTTATATATAAAGTTTAGATTTGATTATATTTTTATCTAAGTATTGAATTTAATAATATCTGCCTTACCATCTCTTTACTTTCTTTGGCAGGTCTACTTCTTCACGAGCATGTAATAACACAATGACTTTTCCAACAACTAAATTTCTATCTGCACATACCTGTAAGTAAGAACCAAAATCAACAGTCCAAAGAGGTGTACATTAAAAGTGCAAAATTTAAATCTTTGATGGTTGTTTGCATAAATTCCAAGGGAAAATGTCATTCATTTTCAGAATGAATGCAAAAAGCAAACATCTAGTCAGCAAAGACTTTAGTAGCAAATATAAGTTAAATAATTGTCAATAACCCTTTTACTTAACCCTAACCATGCGGTGACCGTCATTTGACGGGCGGACCCTAATAACTGTTATTTGGCTCCAATGGCGTTCCATACTTTTAGAAGTCCACTTTATGATACTTATTTTAAAAGTTATGCATGTTCCATCAACCTGAGGCTATCCATATTCACGTTTCTCATGTATAAGTAGCATTTTGAGCACAAATACGGACTTGGAAAATTGAAATTAGCTAAAACTTGGTTTTCTGGAGGGGTAGGCTTCACATCTGTATCTTACACAAGAAGTTCAGAGGCATAAAACTGGCAAAGATAGTGAAAACCCACGGCCATAAAACTACTGATCATTATTATTATTAAAATACGCATAGGAAACAACTACTTCCGGTTTTGGGTCCATTCGAAGACAAAAATCGGCAAAAATCGTGAAATTCAGTATTTTGGGTCCAAATGACCTTCTGTAGACTGCTGAATCAAGATCAGATTCACTCCGACCTAACAACTGTTGGGGTCAATTTGTTCACTAGGGTCCACTCTACACGCAGGCTACAGCTGGATACCTTAACCAGCAACCCTGGATCTTCTGGGTCAAGAGAAGGGGTGAAAAATCGGCAAAATTGACGATTTTTGCACCTGATGACCCATTTTGGGGCAAATTTCTGCCAAAAAAAATTGTCTGAACATGTACAGGAAGAAATCAAACATTTTATATTTGCCCTTAAATATTAAAGCAGTTACAAACTGCTGATGAGAAAGTTACCAAATGAAACAATAATCAAAGAATATGCATGATTATCTAGATATTAATTTTAGCGATTTTTTTAGCTTACATCAAGAATTTGCAGGTCATAGTTCGTAAATGAAACATAACGATGACCCCACTCTGCTTTTTGACCAATCACTTCCTCAAGATAATGCTCGACATCAAATGTTAACTGCACAACCTTCAAATGTTTCTGGAAAAAATAAAAAGCATGATAAAAATTTCAACAAACAATATTCAAATGTTTCTGCATTTATAAAAAAATACTAATAATTTCAAAACACAATATATATGAATATTGTTCTTCAGCTAGAATCCAGATAAAAATATCTATGTGATTGTCATAAGTAAGAAACCTTGTCAGTGGTCTAATGTCCTATCTTACAAATGATATTTTTGTTATCAGAAGAATTTGGTGTTTATAGTGGAGCATTTGATTGTTTCAAACTAATTTAAAAACAATTTTTATTATTAAGACTTAAAATGATTTAATATTTTGAGTTGACAGTCACATTGTATAATATACAAGTCATCAGTTGTTTTCTCCCCATCTAGATGACTTTTGATTAATTATGTAGTTCAAGTTGATGTCTCAGTAAAACATACCCAACATTTCCTTTTTACTCATATAAAATGTGTTTAAAAAATTGATTTAACATTCACATGTATGATTTATACAATACTTAAACAAGCCTCCATTTGTGGTGATTGAAAATATCTATCACATTTTTACAGTCCGCCTCTGTGTCTAACAACATTTTTACTATTTCTGTATGATTACGCTTTCCCTGTTGTGCCAAAAAGGACTTTTTATGTCATGGTAAATATATATTGTAGTAAATGCAACTTGAGGCCATACTGTTATGTGCAGGTAAGCTACTACATGTACATAGTAAATGGGTTTATAACTTAATACATAAGTTTTAAAACATTTTTTTGATTGCTATATTTTGTACAATCAATTATCAAATTAACCTGATTAACATCTTTTTTCTGTGAAAGTAAGAGTGATCTCCCCTCTGGACCTTGTACATCAACAGGTAAGACACTACGATAGGCCAAGTCTAAATCATCTGAAAGAGTTCAAAAAGTAAAAGATTTAAATATTCTGTCCACGTTTCATTGTTCATGACATGAGGCCAAAAAAATTATATGTCTGTTTCATGATTCCCGACCGACCCTAACTCAAACCCCCACCCCTGACACTAGATCTTTTTGTTCAATTCCAGAAAAAAACGTTTCCGGTCCGGAAAAAATCGTTTCGGGTCCACCAATAAATGGTGACCTTTCAGTAGCACTCAAATTTACCTATTTTAATTTGTTGTCTTAACTTAGATTTTCTATGCATGTGAAGTTTGTTTACTAATATTAGGCAATACACTTTTTTTTTATAATATAAAAGTACATTGTTGCTGTGTTACATAATGTACATGACAGAAATGTTTTTTGTTCATACTTTTTGAAAGTTAATTATGCCATTAGTTTTCTCGTTTGAATTGTTTTACAGTTGTGATTTCAGGGCCTTTTATAAGCTTTATAGCTGACTTTGTGGTTATTAAAGCTTTGCTCATTGTTGAAGACTGTACGGTGACCTACAGCTGTTAATTTCGGTGTCATTTGGTCTTCTGTGGAGAGTTGTGTCATTGGCGATCATACCACATCTTCTTTTCTATATTGAACAATTGATCAGGAACATGTTTAGTCATTTCAATATTTGAAATTATTCAATTCACCAATGCAAATCAAAATAATTTGAACATTCAATCAGGATTATATTATTTCCAGTTCAACATATGACTACCTCTTTCTAGAAAAGACAAGGAGAATTCTAACAAATTGTTGTACTTGCTACATGTACATGAATTCAGCTGAAATTTACAATTATCAATAAATTTGAGAATGGAAATGGGTATTTAAAGAGACAACCACCCAGCCATAGAGCAGACAACATGTACATGTAACTACTTGTCTATCTACTACAGATAATCATTATGCAAATTTTGTTCTTTTAACTTATGCGTAAAGGAAGCCAATCTTCCAATGTAACCTACCTTCAACAACCTCTTGTGATTCATCATCTTGTTCAAGAGACTGTGTATATTTCCTTACAGAAAAGGTGACTGTCCTTGAATCATTAACTTGTAACACAAGACTGTCTGTTGTACTTCTACTACTTGTGCTGTTAGACGGTGAGAAAAACGATCGTTGTGATGGCTGACGTGATTGAGAATTCTGGGTATTGGTCGTTATACGGAGAGGACTATGTGCCACTTGATTGTCTGAGCAGTCATAATTTTCTGACACATGTAAAGGACTAGATTTAGAAGGCAAGTAAATACTGCTTTGAACACTACTTTTTGAATCACAAGAATTTTCATCTTTTGGCGATCTTAAGCACCTGTCTTTGGAGATTCTATCCTGTTCAACCTCCATACTATGTATATTAGATCCACCATCATGAATTTCATGAATAACAGATGAAGAATGAGCAGTCAATACTCCATTTGATTGATTTTCATCCCCCATGCTTTCAAACCACTCTTGTGAACTCATGCCTTGGGATCCATGTTTACCATTCTTTCGTTGATTTGAATCAATGACACGTGGAGATTTTGGCGATTTTTGTTTGCTATATTCTTTTAACAAATATGCTTCCATATTCTCCTTCTGACTTTCATCAGAAAAATTTTTAGGCGAGGGAGAAAACACATACTCATGTTTACAAAATGGTCGCTTTCTACATTCACTACATAAATGTGACGGAGAGGCTGGGCTCCGTACGGCAGTATATTTAATAGTATCAGATATGACACCATCCGTAGAACCAGGATCATCCATACTTTCCACTACGGAACAGTCCATTCTACACATGGGTGAATGTTTACAAGAATCACCTACACATACAGAAAGAGCCACAATAGAATCACCAGTATTTACCACTGCTACTCCATCAATCTTTAATTGAGTTCTAGGACAAAACGGTGGGTAAGGTGGAGTCAATTCAAATTTAGTATGAAAGGCATATTTATGAGCAAGGCACTTTGATATCGTCTGTAATTCTTTTGGTGCTGCAGAAGACAAAAAAGTATATTTAGATAACAGTATATAATAAGTTGACATCTAAAAAATAAACAGTAAGTGTGCTAGGAATGCTGAATTTTATTACTTAACTACAAGGGCTTTGAAATGATTTTTTTATATGTGCACACAGGGTGACTAAGTTGAGCAAAGTTTTTTACCATGATTTTTATTGTTTGTTTTCTTCTTGTATGCTATGCTATGCACCTTCTAGAAGTAGTGAATAATCTTCCAAGTTTCATTACAAAACTTCACAGGTTTTGAAAGTGAAAGAGCTGAAATTATTTTTGACAGACAGATGCATGCATTCTGATTGATTGCCATAATAACAGCATATATATTCTTAGGAGAGAAAAAAAGAGTAATGAAGAGGTTTGATTCTTTACTAACATTAAATAAACAATTCACTATCTACTAAAATAGAAAGAAAATTTATTTTTAGTCAAAGGAACAAGATAAAACAAAGACAACAACTTTTTTTACCATTAGCTTCTATATTAACAATTACTTATAGAATTCAATATTCACCTAACAATTAACAATTACTTATAAAGAATTCAATATTCACCTAACAGTCAAGCAAATTGAACTTTTATGCACAAGATTCATTTTCAAATAGTTTAGCTGTAATGAAAGTAATATTGACCGATTGATTGTTGGTTGGTTTTTAATGCCACTTCTTGCACTTTTAGCTACTGTAAATTCAGAAATTATTGCGTGCATTTATTATTGCGATTTTGTCATTTGAGACTTAATTGCGATTTTAATTTTTACGATTTTGAGAAAAATTCTGTTAAATTCATATAAAATATTTCAAAATGCAAGTTAAAATTATTGCGTTTACAACTCAGTCGCATTTTTCGCAATAATAAAAACCTCACATTAATTTCTGAATTTACAGTATATTGTGGCAGTCACTCAATGTTTGTTGGGGGAGCTTGAGTACCCAGAGAGAACCATGAACCTTTGACAGGAATGATGACAAATCCTTGTTATTTAAGATAGAGTTGAATGCACCTTCCATGTTTAGAGTAGGTATTTCATGTACTCAACTAACAGGAATGTATTTATTTTTTGTTAAAGTTACCATCATGAATGGTATTCTGTTTTGTCTGGTATGTCCATTCATTTCATTAACGTAACGTTAAAAGGATAGACGTACAAGACCAACAAAATACTGGCCATCATAATATATAACATCATTAATGATTTGTTTCAAAATAATTCAATAAATATGCTCCCCTCTTTATGCATAAAGGAGAATAATTTACCTGTCTGAAGCAGCTGACAAAATGAGCACCTGAAGGAGGTAGGAAATGATGTAATTGTCATGTAACACTGACAACAACTATCTCTATCTTCACTTGGTAAACTGAAATACACAATGTTATTGTCATGAAGTAGCCAAAATGAGGTTTAAATTACTGGTACTGAAAATTCAGGGGCAACATTTAATGGTACATTATACAAATATTGGGATTCTGTAGGCATATACATGTAATAACTATTTCTCTACTTCTTTGTCAATTTATCCCTTTCTGCACCCATTGTATAAAAAAATTAATCCAGGTGTAATTCATTATTGGCTAAAATATTATTATGACATCAGTTTTCTTGCTTTTCTCTGTATTTCCTATTGTGATGGCATAAAAAAAGGTGACCATGCCTGATGGCGTCACATACGAAGAACACATCTTTTTGCAGATCAATCAAAAAGAAGGAATAAGTTTGCCTGCGTTTGAAATCATTAGAGTGACAGATTCCAGCACCAAATCTTGTGTAATACGATATTTATCCACTCTCAACAGTTAAATTTTAAGGCGTATGGATAAATATTGTATCACACTCGTACAGTGGTCGAATCTATATTTATCAAACTTCTTCTAAATCCAAATAGGTTTTAATCCCGAATTCCTGCATAATAAATGCTTATCCCAAAATCCTGCAATTAAAGGCCCAATCCTGATGTCCTGAAAAAGGTCCTAATATCACAATTGGAATTAGGACACGATCTGTAAAATTACAGATCAAGTCTACAAACTAAATGGTATTTGATAAAATAGCACAGTTAATGGAGTACTGAGCACTGGAATTTATATTTATTTAACCTCTGACCCAAGACTAGGACTTTAGAACTATATTTATCTAACCTCTGACCTAAGACTAGGACTTAAGAACTATATGTATCTAACCTCTGACCCAAGACTAGGACTTAAGAACTATATTTATCTAACCTCTGACCCAAGACTAGTACTTTAGAACTATCATCTTGCCACTGACAAAATGTGATAAATAAATCTTGTGTAACATCTTCTTCTCCAAATAGTCTTACTTCAGAAACCTGAAAATATTAGAATTGAAATGAATCACAATAAATAGATAAACATAGGTTTAATTCATCTAATTAATTAACCCTTTCCTTCATGGATACTTTTTTTTTAATACTTGATTTGCATAGGATTTTTTAATTAAAAAAAATAATTAGCTTTAAAGTATTAACACATTGCGAAAAACAAATATGTCATCAATGAAATTCAAGTCAGAGATTATCATGAATATCCTTTTTATATTAGATACAAATTTTGTTGAGTCTAATAAGAAAATTTCGTAGATGAGACGTTTCAACAGAGACACTCAACAGGCGTCATTATGAAGTAAAGGGGGTGGCGTCAAAAGGGTCATTATGGAGGAAAGGGTTTAACATTTTATTTTAGACGTATTTAATTTGAAGGAAAAAAAATTGTGTAATAGAATAATTAAAAATAAAAAATTGGGAAACTTTAAGTTACATAGATATACTCAAAATCCATCTAGATTTCTCATCATTGGACCTAAAATAAAAAAAGATTTCCAAAAAATGCCTTCTGTGTAACAGTGTTGACATGAATTGTCATTGATATAGTCATAATTATTAATAAGTTGTTTACATGCATAACTTTGAATTTATGGAAATATAAAAGATTTTCAACCCCAGGAATAGAATGCATTAGCTGTATTTGTAAAACCTTTTTGAATTGGTGTCCTTAATGCAGCCAATGCTTTTAAGTTTCATTCTTTATTTGGCCTTTTTAACATTTTTTAATCAAGCGTCACTGATCAAGTCTTTTGTACACAAAATACTTGTCTATCATACAAAATTTTAATCCTGGTATCTGTGATGAGTTTATAATTAGATGTCTAATATTTGATATTAGATTGTTATTTTTATTTTTCTTAACCTATTGCCTTACCATATGTAATGGACTATTGGGTATAAATCTCCACCATTGTAGTTTATAGACGTAGACAGGTAACGTTGAATGTTCTGCAGCAACCAGTAACTGACAGGAATAAGATACCACAAACTGTCCACATTTGGTAAATCCAAGAAAAACAAGTCTGTAAGATGCACATAGATATTATTTTTAAATTGTTATAAAAGTTTATCTTAATATACAGTGGAAGTAAAATTAAATATTGCATTGTACAGTATAAACCATTGTTTGCAGATGATGCAACAACAATTCTGGACAAAGAGAGATAACTCCAATTTTTAAAGATGACTTAAACAAGTGAAACTGCGAGCTACTGCTCACTGATGATACCCCCGCTGCAAGTGGATAATATTAATAGTGTAAAAATATGCAAGTGTTCGGTAAACAGGAACACATCACACGGTATAGCTGACTTATATAAATCCTGAAACCAAATTTCAGAAATCCTTGTATTATAGTTCCTGAGAAAAATGTGACGAAAATTTTCAACTTGGCTATCATGTGTAAAATCATACAAGTGTTCTGTAAACAGGAAGTTGTCAAGTGATCAATCTGAAGAGGCATCACACGGTATAGCTGACTTAGATAAACCCTGAAACCAAATTTCAGAAATCCTTGTATTGTAGTTCCTGAGAAAAATGCGACAAAAAATATTCATGGGACAGACGGACTGACGGAAGGAAGGACAGACAGAGGTAAAACAGCGGGGGTATTTTTTTTAACAGAACATAGATTCCTGCACTTGCAAAAGTTATGTAATTTTCTTGACAATGTATAACATCATTTTGTAACTTGAATATCTAAGTACATATTTCATAGATAAATTTCTAGAAATGTTCATGGATAGGATGTTTAAAATGTTATGCTCAATGCACTATATTGTGTGTATCTCAAAAGGAGTGATCAACCTTGGAAGATTTAGAAATCAAGTCAGTACTGTAGGGTTTGGATTGCATATCATGCAACAACAAAAAAGGAAGCAAAATCTTAGAGCAAATTTTAACCATTTGTGAACCTACTTCGTTTTGAAACCATGAACCATTGCATTGCATTAATTATTTATAATTAAAATACTTTATTATAGTGCAAATTTATAACTTGAGCACATACCCTTCTTCAAGGAGATCTTGAGGAACTAATGCACAAAGACGATAACACATGCGACGAGGAATGCTGTTGAACAGTCTTGCTGATGTTGATTTTCTGTGTTTCTTCAAGGATCCAGCAGTCTATAAAAAAAAGAAACTTTTATGTATAACACAACATTGTATAATAGTTATATGAACAGTGGCACTGTTCTACGTGTAATTGCTGCTTTAGAAACCTAAACAGCATAAACATAAAAGAAGAATGCTCTCTTCACCAAATTCATGTGTCTTTTTTGAGCAACCAATTTATTGTCTCCATAAAATGAAACAAATATGAAACTTAAGAATTACGAGTTCAGAATAAAGTGAAACCTTATGAAAACAAAAGGGTTGGTGCTCTTATGATTCTTCTTATAGATGCAAATATAATTAATATGTAAAACATGAACTTATAAACCAAAAAGGAGAAGATATTTAATGACTCTATTGAGGGTATTGGGACAGAAGGTGTTTGCTGTTTGTCAACAAAAAAATAGCCATGGGTAAATTTAAGTGTATGTTTGCCGACTTTTTGAACTCAATTATACTGTCATAAATCTAACAAGTTTGTGCTTGCATCATTTTATTTATACAGACTTTACAGTTATGATTTTGTACGAATGTGTTCTTGCTCTTTGGGTATAATTCATAGTACAAAATTCCTGCCACAAAGTCATATAAAAAAATCGACGGCTTTCTAAATCACAGAAATTTGTGCCATGCTGCAATTTGCAATCTTGGACACAGCGTATTACTTGTAACCCTTATCAAAATCAATCTCTATTCTCAGTAGACGATTTTGTTATCATAGAGCTGCAGAATCTTTTTCAATGACTCGAAGTAACACGAAAATCAAAATTTGATACAGGAAGTTTGGAAGTAAACAAAATATTTTACGGTTACAGGAAACAGAGATGAACAAAATCCAGAAATCGTAAATTTTCAAAATAAAAAAATTCGGGGCGGGACGATTTCAGAGGGGCAGGGGGGGATGAAAATCTATCAATTAATTCTAATTGGCCTTAGGCACTTATTTTTTTAATAATATTTAAAGAAGATGAACAATGTTAGTCCAGAAATATTCTTGGACATGATTTGACCATACAATGTATATTAAAATACCAGATTGATGTATAGTTCTAATCTTTGGGAAGTTTCTTCAAATAATATATTTGCCCTTTTGTACCAGGTGTTTTTTTACAACCAAAAAAAAATTTTTATCACTTGAAATGTACCCCTCATAAAAGGGATAGACATTACATTGAGGTGTTACCCCTGAGGGTTGTTCCAGATCTGATTAATGTCATAATCTGTAAAAAAGATAATTGATAGTCTTAGTATAATCATGGAAGTATTATATTGACAGGAACTCCAACGAAAATTAGCACATTCCTATCCCACTGATTTCTTTAAGAAAATAAAAGGTTCCGACTCAGTTTGTCAAGTACGTGATACATAAATGTAACTCCTTTGTGGGGTATCTGCGATGCCACCTTCGCCTGTTCTTTTAATTGAAGATGGTCTCATCACGTGATTTGATATCGATTGTCTTATCTACCTTCCAATGTAAATAAACACAGAAACTCCCATGGTTATTTGTGAATAGCCACATGAATAACAACACCTGTGTCCGTTCAATAAATGAAGAACAAAACTGAAAAGATTGAAAAAATCGGTCCACATTTAACAGAATAACATACATGACATAAGAAAATTAACTGCATTCGGAAAGAGGGCAAGCTTATTTTTATTTTTGTAGAGTATGTTTTAATCATTGGAACTTGGAAATCGGGAAATATCTGATTATGAAAATATCATGATTCTGAAGTAGAGTGTTTGCAGAAAATAATGGGATGCGTGTGTAGTGTGCCAGATATTGCCAGATATTGCCAGATAACTCAAATTTTAAGTTGAAGATTGGAAACTTTTATCGAGTGTAACACAAATACTTATGGTTTTGTCTATCGTAAAATATCGTAAAATGTTATTAACTTATTTATCAAATATGTTTTAAGGACTAAAAGAGGTTAAGAATTACACGCATGTGATGACCTCTACATACATGTAGCAATATATCAGGTTACGAGACATGCAGATTAATTGTTACACCTTATATGATAATTCCAAAATCTTAATTAAACATTCAACCTACATTGTAGTCTGAGATTACTTTGAAGGTGACAGATTTATTTTTACAGATGATTTTAAATATTTCTGGATGTATTTAAAGAGATCACCATGATGGGCCCTAAGCAGTTTATTTTTATTTATTTTTTATCATGGAACCCAAATAAGAATTTGTTTATCTGTTTAAAAGTTTAACAGTTCTGAAACATCTTACACCGTATGCTAAGCAATTTATGTTTCTGTTTCTTGTATAATTGCATGAAATATTTGCCATTGGACTATTTTTTTTTATCAGAGCTCTTTTATCCCGTACCCCCCCTCCCCCGGGCCAACTTTTTTTATTAAATTTTTGTTGGAAATTCTTTCATTAAAATATTTGTCAAAGTTAGCAGTAAAACGCGATAATGATTACTGATAAAAACTTTTCCGTTTACTTTACATGAGAATTTTATGATTTGCAAGCCTAACATGTATAAAACAGTTACACGTGTTTAGCCAACGGCCCTCTCATGAATAAAAATCTTACTATTTTAAAATTGATTGCAACTTAAACTGAAATGTTTTTACTCTTCAGGTTTTTAGTTTTTCTTTTTTTTTATTTGGTGAAAACAGTCGCGGGGATTTCGTTCCTCTTCTTTTGATTTGTTTTTAAGCAGCAATACCCGTAAAAACTGACATATTTGTCATTCACATGGTCGGTAAATGTCATTTCCTTGACAATAAAGTACACATCCGGTTATTTCGGTATGTTCCGTAATTACGATCATTCACGAGGTTCCAAAAATTTGATCAGAAACCATGCATCCATTGACATGTTGAGTTAATTAACAGATACTTAACGAATTTGCGGCATCGCACTATAAACGTTTGAAGTCCGCTTGTTGGAGTTCCTGTCAATATAATACTTCCATGGTATAATTAACATTGATAAGATTCTTAGCTTGTTGATCATTCGTTTTTAGAGGAAATGAATGCATTTCCCATAAATTTCTGGTCACAATGGTTATGAGTTTTGTTATAAACTGATAAACATACAAATCACATATGCATCACAGAAAAAAACCAAATTGTTTAGATACCATTGAAATGGTTATGTCGATCGACAATGGGTCAATAGATGCAAAACTCATTCATGAAAAACAACTCAAGATTGGTGTATTATTTACTTCAAACAAAAAATTAAGATACACAATTAAGTTGTATTTTTTTTTATGTTGCCTAAACATTGGAAATACATACTGACCAATCCATTATGTATCATGCCATGGGAGTAAGTTGATAACATAAGAACATTTATTTCTTTCTTTTTTCTGTAGACTTAGCTTTGATTTTTTATTACAATGTATTGTCAAGCTTGGTTACTCATAATTGTTTCTCAAGTCACTGAATGTATGATGTTGTTCCATACTAAAGCTGCTGACATTTGTTTACATTCAAATTCCAATGGCGTCAAAGCCATGAGACACTTTGAATTGTTATACCCAATCAAATTGCCTATTGTCAATTAGGGGATTTCTTTAGACAAAGGCAGTTAATTCATTTGTGTGTGTTATATTGCTTAGAAATTTTTTGTGATACATTGGGGTTTATTCTATGGGAAACCTCATTATTTATAGCCATGATATTTGATCTCAATTGAATTTTATATGAATATTTACCTATGGTCAGAATATTGATCTCTATATTGAACCAAATTTATATTTTATGAAAAATGTATGTATACATGCACTGTTTTTTTAACCTTTAACCTTCTCTGTATTCCTGAACAAAATATGGCATGAACATCGTTTTTTCCCAAAGTTTTTCTTTTGTCATGTTCATTTTGGAATGATTTTTCTTGCAGGAAAATCACATAATAAGTAAGGCGCTTCTCATGTTGGAATTTTTAAAATATAATTTGCTTCCAAAGCCTATTTTGTCAGCCACTAAGATTGATGTCAGATCAGGGCTTCCAAAATTTTTCTGAGCCAGCCGGAAATTTTATATCTGATCCGAATTTTAATTCCTAGGACAAAGTCACAAAAGGCAATTATGGTAATCAGATGGCCATCCCAATGATTGACATTAAATTAAAATCGAAATTAAACTTTACTTTGATATGAATTTGATGTTCTGACATAAACTGTTAAAATTGGCATTGCATCATTCACAGTGTGCACATCAACGTGCTCAAATCTGCATTAGACTCTTTATTTGTGCAAAATGAAGTTGTCTAGAACTTTATTTTTGTTTTTAAAGTCACATTTTTCAAAACCGGATGTTGACTTGACAATGGTAAAACATGGACCATAAACGGATACGTAAAATCCGTGTACGTTAACATAGAACTACTGAGCGAAGAAGCTCTTTCCAAGTTATTTCTTCAACAAAATACTTGAAATGAACGTTAGATACAGGTATCCTAGCAGGTATCAATGATACTTTTAGCATTTTTGAAGAAATGTAGGATGCAAAATTGAATTTCCTACCTGTGCACATGCGCACACGTGTTCTTGTTCATACAACGTAGTGCCGACGATTTTTCATTTAAAACCTTTTTAAATGATTTATCAAATCATGTTTATAAATGTATTTATTATATATTTTAAATCAATTAGATACAAGCTGATGAAATGTACGAAAATAATTGGGAATGGACCGATTAATTTATATGATGTCCGGTACTAAAAATAGTTTACCTGTCACCTGAACAGGTAGTTTTCAGCTGTCCAACAACTAATTAGCCTTGATTAAAATGAGAAAGTATTGAAGTAGGGGTTGTTTTGATAGTAATTAATCATCATGTCACTTTTATGACTGGAAATGTATGGCTGTTAAAGGCAAAATGTTGGGTCAAAAAGATCGTGAATTTATATGTTAAAATGACCGAAAAAGCCTTTGAAACTAAAATGTAGATGACCGTTTCATGCTTTGCCCAGCCGGTCTTTTACCGGATATTATACAAATGACCGGCATATATGACCGTATTGGAAGCCTTGTGTCAGATGAGGCTCAATGGATTGTACACAACACTGGAGGCCGGTAGTGGGATTTTCTTAAGTTCTGAAATGTTTTTAGACATTCAGTCAGGGGTACTACATGTTCTTATACATGTTAAATTTAAATTTTATTTACTTGAATAAGTAAAAAAAATGTACACATATAAGTAAATAAATAATGTTTCTCAAAAATTTACTTGTATAAATGGGATTTTCATTGTCCATGAAATTACACTTAAATGATTAGTTAAGACATCTGCAGAGGGTACACAATTCAAATTTCTATTAGAGCAAAGAAATCTTAAGAATTCAAGAAAAGAAGAAAGGAAGACTTATTTACTTATGCAAGTAAAAAAAATCTGAATGTCTAAGGGACATAACTTTAGCCATTTTTTTTAACCTATATATACAAGTAAATAAAATTCACTTGAATAAGTACATGTATCCTACAAATTTACTTATATGTGTACATTTTTTTTACTTACTTAGGTAAATAAAATTAACTTGTATAAGTAGTACCCCTGACTCAGATTTGAAACAGTTACAATTTAGAAAATTGGCATTTTTGTACAAAAGCCCTACTTTTGAATAACAATGAAAACATATCTTTAGAAATAATTTTTTATTTGGAAGAGTAGAAAAAACGTTATCTGAACTAATTTTGAACACTGTTAGCGTTGTGACATCAATGCAGAGTAATGCAGAGTTTTCCTGTGTGGTAAGTACAATAACAAAGTCTGAACAAACCAACAAGATGACGATTATTTCGTCCCCAATTACGGTAGAAAAATCAAAAATTTCGGGAAAACTAATGAACTCAAAATCGTGAACTTTTTTTTCAGATCTACTTCGGTTTCCGGTCTTGTTTGCATGAAACTTTGAATAAAATGTATATTTATCAACATAACAAGAAATATA
The DNA here is from genome assembly GCF_036588685.1 of Mytilus trossulus. NCBI lineage: Eukaryota > Metazoa > Mollusca > Bivalvia > Mytilida > Mytilidae > Mytilus > Mytilus trossulus. The sequence continues at coordinate 42,575,100 of NC_086375.1, read as the reverse complement.
GGAAGGAATTCAGCACCCAATCATTTTTAATAATTGTTTGATGTGAAAAAAAAACGTTACCTGCATTCTTTGTTTACATTGAATATGATGTCATAACTTAAATAACTTCACAACTAAATCCCTAACAACAGAACCCATATCGGAAACGTTATGGTATCTCCATTTTTTTTTTATCAAGATGTTTGAATTAAAAAAAATTATACAGACTTCGTCCCCATTCACAGGTAATGCCTGCCTCATATTAGAATACTATAGGATACCACTACAGATGACAGAATTTATATTGGTTTCTTTATATATACAGATTGTTATAGATAAAATTGATTTCTTTTCTTGCAATTTTTTGAAATAAACAGATTTTAATAATAAAGATACGATAGACCAGTCACTGAGTCAGTCTCTTTGTCAAAGCGAATAGTAGAACCGTCAGTAGAGACGAATTTTAACGATAAGAAAGCACAATCTACAAAAGATGCTTTTTAGTGTGCAAATAAATATCTTGTCAGTCTGTATTTGATTCACAAATTTATTTCTACCTCTCTTAATTGGAGTTTTTGTACAAAATTCATATCTTCTGGTTTTCATTCCTAGTCCCGCGTGGTCATGTTCACTAAAGTGTTTGTTTTGAAATGTGATCTGTTAGAAGAAAGTTTTACTCAGATAGGTTCTTGTATAGAACCAATCAGATACGACTAAAAATTAATAAAATGTTCAAACAAAAATAAACCAGAAAGTAAGTAAATACTTCATTTTAAAAGGGAATAGGACATGATTTAGCAAGCAAATCTTCCATGAGGTCTTCATACACTAATCTTCAAATAATCATTGCTTGACTTATGTGTTCTATAGACGTATTTACACTTGTATGCAAATTTGTCCGCCATTACATAACATCACACAGGTTCCCGTAAACTTTGACTTCATAATTCAAAATATTTGACGTCACAACTAAAAAGTGATTGTTGCTTGACGTCAAAAGGTTATTCGGAGGTGATATCAGGTCATTCGGAGGCAAAATACAGCTAAATACCAAAAGTGTAAATACGTTTATTAGACCTTTATTTTTAAGGGCATACGATACAGTTTTGAACCTGTATTTACAAGTTGATGAAAATTTACATATAGGCTATTTTTTACCCGATTAAATGATTAGTTTGTCAGAAATCATATCTGATATTCTTCCTCAGTCATAATTACGGTGGCAGAATGTGGCCAGAAAAGAAAATAAAATATTTTGTTCCCTCAAGATACTATGTCGTTGCCACAAGAAAGCTATCTCGTTCCCTCAAGATACTATGTCGTTCCCACAAGATAGTTTACTTGTTCCCTCAAGATACTATGTCGTTCCCACACGAAAGTTATCTCGTTCCCTCAAGATACTATGTCGTTCCCACAAGATAGTTATCTCGTTCCCTCAAGATAATATGTCGTTCCCTCAAGATATTATGTCGTTCCCTCAAGATACTATGTCGTTCCCTCAACATAGTTTTAAAATTGTATATGTTGTATCCTCAAGGTGATATGCCGTTCCCTCGAGATATTATGTTGTTCCCTCAAGATGTTATGTCGTTCCCTCAAGATATTATGTCGTTTCCTCAAGATACTATGTTGTTTCCTCAACATAGTTTTAAAATTGTATTGATATTGCTATGTTGAGGGAACGAGATAATTTTCTGGAGGGAACAACATAGCATCTGGAGGGAATGACATATCATCTTGAGGGAAACATAGTATCTCGAGGGAACGACATAATATCTTGAATGAACGATATGATATCTTGAGGGAACAAAGTATCATCTTGAGGGAACGACATATCATCTTGAGGGAACGAGATAGCTATCTTATGGGAACGACATAGTATCTTCAGGGAACAAGATAACTATTTCGAGGGAACAACATAACATCTTGAGGGAACGACATAGTATCTTGAGGGAACGACATATTATCTTTAGTGAATGAGATAACTATCTTGTGGGAACGACATAGTATCATGAGGGAACGAGGTAGCTATCTTGTGGTAACGACATAGCATCTTGAGGGAATGACATAGTATCTTCAGGGAACAAGATAACTATTTCGAGGGAACAACATAACATATTCAGGGAACGACATAGTATCTTGAGGGAACGAGATAGCTGTCTTTTGGGAACGACATAGCATCTTGAGGGAACGACAAAGTATCTTGAGGGAACAACATATGTTTTTATTCTCGCATGGCCGCATTCTGCCACCGTATAAATCTTATCCACGAAATAAACGAAAATTTCTGCTTTTACAAAAGATAGATATCTCGTTCTCTCATGATCCTATGTTGTTCCCTCAGATATTTTGTTATTCCTTCAAGATATTCTCTCGTTCCCTCACTGAGATACGAAGTCGTTCCTCGAAGGTGTTATGTCGTTCCCTCAAGATAATATGTCGTTCCCTCAAGATACTATGTCGTTCCCTCAAGATAATATGTCGTTCCCTCAAGATAATATGTCGTTCCCACAAGGTATTTATCTCGTTCCCTCAAGATGATATTTTGTTCCCTCAAGATGCTATGTCGTTTCCACAAGTTAGTTATTTCGTTCCCTCAAGATACTATGTCGTTCCCAAAAGATACTATGTCGTTCCCAAAAGATAGATATTTCGTTCCCTCATGATCCTATGTTGTTCCCTCATATATTTTGTCGTTCCCTCAAGATATTATGTCTTTCCCTTAAGATGCTATATCGTTCCCACAAGATACGAAGTCGTTCCCTCAAGGTACTTTGTCGTTTCCTCAAAATGATATGTCGTTCCCTCAAGATACTATGTCGTTCCATCAAGATGATATGTCGTTCCCTTAAGATATTATGTCGTTCCCTCAAGATGCTATGTCGTTTCCACAAGATAGTTATCTTGTTCCCTGAAGATGACATGTCGTTTCCACAAGTCAATTATCTTGTTCTCACAAGATAGGTATCTCGTTCCCGAATGATACTATGTCGTTCCCTGAAGATGGTATGTTGTTCCCTGAAGATGGTATGTTGTTCCCTCAAGAATTAGATAGATATCTCGTTCCCTGAAGATGGTATGTTGTTCCCTCAAGAATTAGATAGATATCTCGTTCCCACAAAATACTGTTACATATTGTTTATATTTTTTGTTTGAAACCTATAATCATTTTGTTTTATGCTTATTGTTGATATTTTAGTCCATTATCATACACACGATTTCGTTTACCATCGATTGCGGGTTTCTACAGGTAATGTATATTTCATTGTGTTTGTATACTTTTCCGCCTGATAATAGGTCTTTTTAAAGTGGGATTTTTGTCACCAATATTTAAATCAAATAAATAACATATCATTTGTGAACATGTTATTTGTATAATAGTTTGCTGATTGTAGAATGAAAGTTTCCATTGTCATGTGAAGTACTTACTTATCACGAGTTATAGGATAACTACATTTTGTATATTGGATCCTATAATCTGCATGTCCGTCAGACAGGATTCACCAGACCTCGACTTTGAATCATTTTATGGATGAAGGTTAAGTTTTGCGGTCAAGTCCGTATCGTAAAACTATAGGATAGGATAACTGTCTATTGTTATGATTGAAAGGTCTAAATTTTCAACTTCAGCAATGTTTCAAATAACATTGACCTCATTATCATGCATCATTTGGCGATGTTCGTTGTATGTTGTTTAGCCTTTTTATATATACCTGTATGCTATAGCGCCACGGTATTTGATGTATGGTGTACACGTCTGTCTGCATGTTTAATATTTGACGTCAATTGAATTTGATCTATTGAATGATAGAATGATGTCTGTCTGGCTGTCGGTTAGGGTTCATATAATTTCGACCTTATGTTCCGAATTAACCATACATAACTTTTACATTGGTATTCTTTAGTCTGTAAAATGTAGTTATTTCATTGGAAATCAATCCACATCTGCTACGTTGTATATAAAGATACTTAGAACTTAAGAGAGCACTGTTGGTTATCGTTCAATCTCATTCTGCCTGAATTGAACTAGACCGATTATCAGAGCTGATTTTTTCACACTGACTTAGGCACGTTTTAGTTGTGTTTTTTTTTTAACTTTGGAGGTGAAGTGTTAATTTAAAAAAAAAATGATAGCTTTAATATGTTCTTTCTTATCAAAATAGTCAAAGGCTTCAACCAGTTGCAGGTATATCAAGTGGTAAAAGAACTATTGATTTCTGATTACTAGTATTGAGTGTGGTCATGCATTATTTTTCACGAGCAAAATAATGCGTTGCCTGATCTTTCACGACCAAGTTTGATGATTGTTTCATATACAAATCAACTGTTTTAAGGGAAGAGCATACTTTCATTTTTCTGTACTATTAGATACACCAACGATTAAGTTTCAAATATATCATGATATATTGAAATATGACCATTATAGGTACCAATAGCGTTGTATTTTAAAAGTTAATTCCATAGACAAATATAGCGCCTTTTGTGGGGTTGTATTTTCTTCATAGTCCTGCATATTTTCTTTATCTTATTACACAATAATGTTGAGGAAGTTGAACCATTTTGACAGACATATTTTTTTGTTTGTATTTGTTCCGCGTTTTGAATATTAAGCGATTTTTTTCACAGATTCTGGACTAGAATTTACATTACATATCTTTCACGATCCGGTACCAGAGCTTTCATGATACTTGACCACCGTTAGATATTCTTTCACGATCATTTATCTCGTGAAACCGAATGACACCCGTGTTGATTATAAGATTTGCGTAAACAACCAAACAAAGTTTGCAAGCAAAACATTTAGATGTTTTATCAACATGGAATATTATAATAGCTCTTACTGTATCTGCATGTATTAGTCTTTATCCCAAGGGGGTCTCATTGGGGGGTTCCGATCCCGGATCCCACCCAAGTTCGATTAACTTGATATTCGTTCAACTTTGTAACCAAAGTTTAAATTATAAATCTCTATATATATATCACCATTTACATACATTGGATAGCGGAATTTGAATATAAAGGATAATACTTCTTTCTTTTCATTATTCCTTTTAAAAATACTCTTGTATGACGTCATCATCATATCAATATATTTCATAGCATATACGCTTACTGCTGTTCTTATTCTCTCCATATAAACGTAACCGTACCCAGATTGCACCGAGTATCCAAATTGCACCTATTTAGCAAAAATAGCAGCCGGAATCTCACAAGATTTTCTTAAGACTAAACAATTTGTATTTTTATGATTTGATACGTCAAAACGTCATCTTTTTAAAATTAGCAAATACAATATGTTTCAAGTATTAATTTCTGAAATAATGAAGATTAAGCATGGACAAATATCCAATTGTTCAAAATATTTGAAAAAATTAAACAAAAGCTCTGTTACTCGACTTTTAAAGATGCGAATTTAAGAATGGATGCAATCCATTTGGGTACTCCTCATTTCAGAATCATCGATGGTTTGGAGGTTAGTTCAGAACAATTTTTCTATGATTCTATATGGATTGAAAATCAAATTGGTCAGTGTCAGTGTACCTATATAATAAAGAAGGATAGGGCTACAAAATAAACACTAAATGGAAATTGTTGTCTTGATCATAAAGAAACGTAGTTAAAAAAAACCTGTCAAAATAGGTGCAATTTTGGTACCGTCACGTTAGACAGATAACTATGATATAGATTCTACCACTGCATCGAGTGTGACACGATATTTATCCACTCGAGACAGTTAAATTTTCAAATTTAAAAAAGAGAGGCTCGCCGAGTGTTTGAAATATTTAAAATTTAACTGTCGAGAGTGAATAAATATTGTATTACACGAGCTTTGGTGGTAGAATCTGTTTCTCTAATTGATTTTTAAATAATAAGCCGGCCAAAAAATCCTTCTTTTCGAGTGATCTGCAAAAAGATGTGTTCTTTCTACGTGATGTCATCAGGCATGGTCGCCTTTTTTTCATGCCGTAACAATAGGAAATTCAGAGGAAAGCAAGAAATTTGACGTCATAATCCGATTTTAACCAATTAATAACTGAGATCAAACGAAATATACGTTGGTTAATTTTTTTAAGCCATGGGTGCAGATAGGGATAAATTGACGAATAATTAGAGAAAACGAAATTGAAGATCTTTTAAAAGGCCAAAGACGAATGCTTTATTTTTGTGATGATTTTATGTGACGTCTGATGCTTTCGAATGATTATTTACTAGCTGGATCATGTTACCAAGAATCATCATTATATCCACCATATCCATGATCATAATTGTCATAACCGTAATCTGAAAAAAAACCCGACATATTTAATCACTATGTTTACACATGTTTACAGTACAAGAAAAGTTGAAAAATAAAAACAATAAAAATGAGTTTGAATATCATTTGAAATCAACAACTTAGTAAATATACATATCAGAAATGATTTAGGATATTTTTTAGTGGTAACTCATCTTTTTCCGTTCATTACTGGACTGCAAATATACCGCTCAAGTTAAGGTATCCAATGGTAGTTATTATTTGTCGTATGGCACGCATGATATAGAAATATCCGTTCATTCGGCACACAAATCAACTGGAGTAGTTTGATGCAAATCATCGCTTGACATACAAAATGTACACAGAAGAAAGTTCAATACATGAAAAGCACTTGATAATTCTGTAATATCGGTGAATAGACAACGAAGGGCTTAATGCCACACTGTCCCGATTTTTAAGCCGATGGAAACACGATTATGGAAATTTTCAAAATCGGGACTGATCGTATCAGATCGGGCTATTCGTAGTGCCATCTGTAACCATCGCAGAATCATCGGCCACTTTTCTAGTCTTCGGGGACAACTTCGGGAAGGGTTCTAAATTTTTTAACTTGTTAAAAAATCCCCGAAGCTGCATCCGATGTTGAGGGTTCGTATTGAGTTCCTATCACCATCCTCACCATCGTAATGTCACCGGGAATGCATCTTTGAACATCGTATTGCATTCGTGTTTCCATCGTTTCCATCGGTCAGTTTTTCATAACGATGTCTACACGAATGAATCACGAAGCTAACTGAAGGTTTTACGATGACAACACGAATTCGTGAAGACCTCGTAATCCCGTCGTGTTGCCATCGAATAAAAGTACGAAGACAACAAGATGGAACTACGACGGCAATAAATCCAGCTAAATGTAAGTTAATTTTCGCGCTAAAATACATTTAAAGTGCAATGCGCGATATGCACTGGTCAGTCTAATACGACAGTTAAGGGCATACGAAACAGTTTTGATCCTATATTTACAAGTTGACGAAAATTTGCATATAGGCTATTTTTTATCTGATTAAATCAAATATGTAATAAAAAATATACCTTCATGTGCTACTTTTTGAGTTAAATGAGGTCGAAATTTTGTATATTTGCTCAAAATTCGGATTTGTAGCCGTATTTTCGTTTTCGAAAGAAAGACATAACTTTTTTGTTTTAAAAGATAAACACAAATTGTTTTTGTTAAATAATTTGTAATTTCTGTATTTTATAAGCATTCTAAAAGTGTATGCATTTTACGTTCAGAAATTACTCACATTATCAAATGGTCATGAATTGAGAAAAAAACGTAATTTTTTGCTGTATATTTATCAAAATTAAAAAAATGCATTATTTACAGTTTTATAAAATTTGGTCTACATAATCTCCCTGCAAAATGAAAGAAAATGTATGTTATAAAAATGGGGGTTCATGCACTCGTTTTCAAATTAAATCAGTTTGAATGATAAAAATCAGTCGAAAAATGAATCTTTTCCCGATATGTCACAGTTTGACGTCGCGAAAACGTTCACAAAACATGGAGCTCATATCATATGAATCTATGAGAACAAGAAAGGCGACGGCGTTGTTTCTATTAATTCAAATGGAACAAGAAGAGCAGCTATTACGGGCTCAGGATTTACTTTTACAAGTAAAATATTATTTTTTTGTCAATTTTTCATATCAAGTAACATAATAAAAATCATAACACTGCAGGTAAACTTATATAGGGAAACCAACTTTTTCTTCATTATTCGGCATCGTAAGCTGTACACGACGTCTTTTAAGGTCAAGGAACAGTAAATGGGCTATGTCGCAGATTTTGCTAATAATTTGCATACAACCTTGGCTCGTTGAACTACAACTGAAAATCGAAAAGATAATACATTAATCTGTTTTATTATCAGAAAAAATGCAGATTGATTTCTTTAAATATGGGTGAATATTTGTATAGAAAGCACATAAAATCGGAGAAAAACCTTCTAAAATTTGTCTTAAAATCGCAAAATCTCTAATTCCACTCCATAGATTTTTCTTAAAAAACTATATATTGTTTATGTTGACACATAAATTTCTGTTTTAATGATATAAAATAATCATAGAGTCACCGACTTCGTTTTTTGTCTAATAATCAATTTGTTACCTTGTTGGTTGTGAAATACGTCAAAAATTAAGGAATAACAGTACTGTAGTTGAAGAGTTGCTACCGTCAATTGTAGATTTGACGGTCGCAAATGCAGTTTTACTGGCGACGCGTAGCGGAGACAGTAAAACGGAGATTTGCGACCGTCAAATCAAAATTGACGGTGGCAACTCTTCAACTACAGTACTGTTATTCCGATTCTAATGCATTACAAAAAAGAAAAAATACGATAAAACTTGAAAAAATGTCTTAATTTGACAAATACAAAAACTTCCGCGAATCTTCATGAATGGTTTTGGCACAAAGATGTCATGGCTAAATGTGACGTCATATAAATGAAAACTTACAAACTGGAGGTTATAACGTTACTTGTACGCTTCAACTTCGGATAAAATTACATTAAAAAGGCGAATTCGAGGTAGGTGTTGTTTTATTTTCGATTATATAGTAGTAATCGAACATTTGTTGATTCATCAATTCAAAATGGCGGGTCCCTCCTTAGTTACGCCTGGTCAACTGTGGATTTGACGGCAACTTTTAGCCAATGAAAAAAATTGTTACATCCAAATCGCATTAGAATCAACCTTTTACGGCCTGCAAAGCGATAACGTTACGATTATTTCGACGTTTTGTTGGATTTTTTCACAAAGAACGCAACATTAAATGAAGTATACCGTAAAAACGAAGTCGGTGACCCTATCTTTATTTTGCATCATTAAAACGACAATCTATGTATCAACAACATATAGTTTTTTTAAGAAAAATCTATGGAGTAGAATTAGAGATTTGGCGATTTTAAGACAAATTTTAGAAGGGTTTTCGCCGATTTTATGTGCTTTCTATACAAAAGTTCACCCATTTTGTAAGAATTCAATCAGTAATATTTCAAATGATAATTCAGATAAATGCATTATTTTTTCGATTTTCAGTAGAAGTTCATCGAGCCAGAGTTGTATGCCAAATTTTACTGAAATCTGTGACATAGCCCATTTACTGTAACTTGACCTTAAACATCGTATTCCATCGTGTAGCCTTCGTGATCTCCATCGTATAGGCTTCGGCTGAGATATGAAGCTTAAATGCCCGTCTTCGGTTAACCTTCGTATGTCCATCTTTTTGCTATCGTATATAATTTCGGCACCATCGTATAGACTTCGTTATGCATCGTACTTGCTTCGGTCACTTTTTGGTATTTTAACGGGATCGGGACCAACTTCGTACGAACTTACAATTTTCGCATATAAAAATCGGGACAGTGTGACGCGGGCATTAGTGAAAACAAAACAATTATAAACAATTAAACGGTGCCCAGGAATTCTCGCAGTCATTTAAGCAAGCTCAGAGTACTTAATCTACTGGTCTAAATTCATGCCATATCAAGTTTTAAGACTAATATCGAATAAAAATGCGAAAGATTATATTAAATTGAAGAATGTTTAGGCATATATATTATAGATTTTAAAAAAATAAAAAAAATAGTGCAAAGCTATACAATTATAAAATTATAAAATATAAAAAAGTAAGAACATCCATGTGCTCTTACTATACATAGGTTCTAATGAAACTAAATTAAGGATCTGAAAAAAAAAGTAACGGAATCAAATAATTTCGTAACTCAAATTTTATCTGCATTGTTACAATGTTCATATTTATTAATTTATCCTTTTCAGGGAGAAGGTAAAATATAACTTACCTGGTACATAGATTGGTTGACCAAATCCAGCACGAGGGAATCCACCTCCAAAGCCACCACGATCAAATCCACGATCAAATCCACCATTATCACGTTCAACTAACAGGACATTTTCTCCTCCTCTGTTGCCACCATTAAAATTATTACCTCCTCCAAAAAAATTTCCACCTCCTCCAAAAAAATTTCCACCTCCTAAAAATTCATTCGCGATTCCAAGAGTTAGAAGGGATCCTAATAAATTTTGTCCTGAAGTTACAGCCAAAAAAGCACAGAAAACTACTGCAAGCAAGAAGGTCTTCATTTTAGCTGTGTTTCTATCGCAATCTTGCTGTCAAATGAAACGGACGGTGATATTCAAGAATTTATATCAAGATGGTTTTTTTTGTTTAAATAGATTATGTGTTTGGAATGATGCATTATATGTGTCCAATAAATTTTTAAAAAGTAATCATCAATAATGTTTATGTCTGTGTTTCATCAATAAAATGATGCATGGTGGTTAATTACTCGAGAATTTTTTATATTAAATCTTGGAAAGATATTTAAGTGGATTTATTTGGAACATCAAGTGCAGAAGAATCAACTTGTTTAGTATCTCACACTATTTACCTATGGATGATGGATAGTTGTCTGATTGGCAATCAGACCACATCTCCGTATTTTTTTTTATTTAAGGAATGACTGTAATATTTTTTCTGTTTATGAAGAAATAACATAAAAAATTTGACGCACACTGAATAACGCGCGTAGCGGGTTATTTAACAGTGTGCACCACATTTTTATGTTATTTCGAATAGACAGAAAAAATATTACAGTCATTTCTTATAATTTAATTCTAAATTCCATTTTAAACCGTAGAAAACCATGAAAAAACCTTGATGACGTCACGATCACATGACTAAATTATGTCTAAGGGCTCATAACAAAATAACGTCAGCCAATCAGAAGACGCGTTACATCCGAAATTAAATTATATAAAAATACGTTCGGTTTATTCCTTTCCTAATATGTTATCTCATCAAAATATTACATCCTTTTACCTGAAAGTTAGGTCAAGGTCAAGGTACATATCTATATTTTTTTTGGTGTTCGAGTGTGAATGATGAAAAAATGACAGGGAAATCAACCTCACAGTAATAACTATCATACTGTAGCGTTTTTTCTATGGTCGGGTTGTTGTCTCTTTGACACATTCCCCATTTCCATTCTTAATTTTATTTAATTATTAGTGACTTGGTACTCTGTTTTTTTTTTTTTTTTTTTTTTTTTTTTTTTTTTATCATATTCATATTTGTATAAGGCAGCATCTGTCGAAAACATTTTTTTCTTCCAATTTTAGCATTACATATAGTGGCAGCTGAGGGTGAAACAAACATTTTTTTCTCAGGGTCAAAAACAAGTTATTTTTTTCTCCAAAAACTGGAAACAATTTTTTTTTTTTTTTAAATCAATAGCCAACCCCCCCCCCCCCCCCCCCCCGAGAAAATCAAATGGTTACTGCCTAACAGTTATATAACTTTTTCATCCATTAGTAAATCATTCTATTCTACTATTCTAATCATGGATAGTGCAGTGCAAGAGTGCAAGTGGCATTCTTGATCTGTTATTGATTTATATTCCTCATGACAAAACATTTTCATATCATGTATCTATGTTCTTCAAACTATTTTCATGAGTATTTATTGATCAAATTAATATATAACTAAGCAACAAGGAATGTTAGTATAGCGAGAGAGAAAAAAAACCCCACTATTTCAAGATCTTACTTTCAGTGTATATAAAGTGCGAATCCAGCTAGTTCATTTTCACTATCATATGCGAGTATGTCTATTGTAGAACACAGGATCAGAGGAAAACTATATTTGTTTACGTTTCGAAAATACCAAAATAATTGATGATGCAAGTAATTTTTATTGTAGATTTATGTGATAAATTACGGAAGCCGATAAGGGCCATTCAAAAAAAAAATATTATGTCGTAATTACGACATAACATGTCGTTAAAACGACATAACATGTCGTTATAACGACATCGCTATGTCGTTATTTCGACATAACATGTAAAAACGACATCACTATGTCGTAAAAACGACATCACTATGTCGTAATTTCGACATAATATGTCGTAATAACGACATCGCTATATATGTAAAAGAATATGTATTATGATTGCAAAGAGACTAAATGACACAGAAATTAACAACTATAGGTCATCTAAATACCCTCAATAATGAGAAAAGCCCATGCATAGACAGCTTTAAAAGAGGACGAAAGATACCAAAGGGAGAGTTCCAGAAATGCTCTGTGGCAGACAGTGTTATTAACTAATTCTTAGCTCCCTTGGTTAAACTCAAAATTTCATATTTAATGTATTTCATTGTTAGATAATTTATATGAAGCTTAATAATTATATATTTGTTAAATTGCATAGCTTTTGCTATTTGAATTCATTGGTTAAATATATTCATTTGTATTGTAAAGTTTAATATTTGCATTTTCGCAAAATCTTTGGTTACCGTCTGTGAGAGTCTCATAACCTTGTCTGTAATGGGATAACCGTTTCGTGAGAAAAAGGAGACAAAACTTAGCGACACTGGTGCGTCATGTTCTGTACATTTACTTCCCCTTCAAAGCACCTAGGGTAACCGATAGATTTGGATTTGGGTTGCTGCTTAATCTTTAGTTTATTATGTTGTGTCCTGTGTACTATTGTTTGTCTGTTTATCTGTTTCAATTATAGCCATGGCGTTGTCAGTTTTTTTTATTTAAATAGAGGACTGAGGACTAACATTCGGTACAACTATGGCAAGACAAGAATTCCCCCCTCTAGCCCGATTAGGTTAGCGCATATGCTGCATGCCTTCATACTAAGGTGTTATTGTAGTGTTGAATGATTCATTTCTATTTTATTTTGGCTTGTAATGATATAAGTTGTATTTTGTTGATTGAATTATATATTGCTTTCTGTTTTTGGTTTTAATTTACTTAAGAATTGAATGCTCCTTTTTGCAACTTTATTGGGGTGTAAAAGCGTTGACCAAAGTTTAATTTGTTTCATTCTAAAAATGTGCGTACGGTCAACGCTTTTTCAACACTAATGTGAAAAGCCCCCGCAAAGTCAGCTAAAAAAGAGGGACGAAATGTACCAGAGGGAGAGTCCTCGAAATGACAGCTGTTTACAAAATTTAGTCAAACGAGTAAAAATAACGGTTTTAATAATGTGCAAACAAATACCGAAAAACGAATATGCAACACAGAAACAAATGACAACCACTGAATTACAGACTCCTGACTGCTATGTGATATAAATAACGACAACCGTATAGTTTAAATTTTCACTTTTTGAAGGGATAGGAATTTCAAAATGGTCGTCAGTGAAGGCAAAGTTTGTAGCGTATCGTTTTATTTTTAGAATAATGAACACTATGTGCAATCAAGCTCAATTAAAGTTATACACTTGGACCTCAGACTTGCACATATCAGAACTTTATATACTTCATCAAATAAAATGAGACCCAGTTGAATAGGGAAGCAATTCAAGCACCTTGGAGCCTCTCTAATTATGTTTGGCATGTACATATTTCTGTAAATTATGAAGTCCTGAATTTCCACTGCAGGTTCTGAATAAGATTCATTTTAAGCTTTTCCCAATAAAGACTATGTTAATTTTTGGACTCAAAGTGATCAGACACACGGATCGCTGTACATTCATTTGTACACACTTGAATCTTAATGTACTACTGAGGCTTGAGGGGAATTATAATTGCATTGCTATTGTTGGTTCATGTTGATACACATTAAGGTTGTCGTTATTATCATATAGCGGCCAGTTTGTAAACTGATGTGTACGGAAACGGCGGATGCAAGATGTAGAAACGCTATAACATATCTAAGTAAATGAAAACAAAAAACAGTAAACAATATATAATTTAATCAACAAAATACAACTTTTATCATGATATACCAAAAGTAAGTAGAAGTGGAGCATTCAATACTTCAACCTTATTATGAAGGCATGTAGCAGAGCTAACCTGAAAGGGTGGGATGGAAAGCTTGGCCTGACTTAGTTGGACTGAATGTCAGTCTTCAGAGGATTCAACATAAAAATCAAAATTAGAATCTAAAATGGTAAAATATATAAAAGAGGGACGAAAGATACCAGAGGGACAGTCAAACTTATAAATCGAAAATAAACTGACAACTAAAAATGAAAAATACAAACAGACAAGCAATAGTACACATTAAACAATTTATAAAAAAAACACCTAAAGATTAAGCAGCAACCAACATCCAAAACTATGGGTTCCCTCGGGTGCTTCGGAGGGTAAGCAGATCCTACTATACATGAGGCACCAGTCGTGTTGCTTTAGTAAGGACATTTGTGATAATGAGCCTGTATCGATATAATACGAAGTATAAGTCGATAGGACGTATCGGTTATATCATAACCTATTCAATTCTCTATCCAACATATGGAAGTTTATAACATACTTGACTGGTTTTTTTTTTTTATCAACGTACTTGACTGGTTATGAAGCCCTTGCACGATCGGTTCTATTACCAACGAAACGGTTATCCTATAAGAGTCAATGTTATAAGATTCTCACAGAAGGTATCCAAAGATTTTGCGACGATGCAAATATTAAACTTTACAATATAAATAAATATATTTAACCAATGAATTCAAATAGTAAAAGCTATGCAATTTAACAAATATATACTTTTTAAGCTTCATATAAATTATTTAACAATGAAACACATTAAATATGAAATTTTGAGTTTAACAAAGGGAGCTAATGATTAATGAATAACACTGTCTGCCACACAGCATTTCGGAAACTTTCCCTCTGGTATCTTTCGTCCCTCTTTTAAAGCTGACTATGCAGGGGCTTTTCTCATTATTGAGGGCATTATGATGACTTATAGTTGTAAATTTCTGCGTCATTTAGTCTCTTGGCAATCATAACACATATTATTTTACAGATGTTGTTATTACGACATAGCTATGTCGTTATTACGACATGTTATGTCGAAATTACGACATAGTGATGTCGTTTTTACGACATAGTGATGTCGTTTTTATGACATGTTATGTCGAAATTACGACATAGTGATGTCGTTTTAACGACATGTTATGTCGAAATTACGACATGTTATGTCGTAATTACGACATAAAATATTTTTTTTGAATGGCCCTTATCGGCTTCCGTAATAAATGGACTTGCAACAAATGAAAAAACTGAATTGATGACTTTAGTATTTATGATATTTTCAAATTGCAATACAAACTCCTCATCCACTCTGAAACAAATATATTCAGACTTGTAACAAAAACGCTTCTCAAAATGTCATATTGTATTCTTAAAATTACGTTTTTCCTTAATTATAAAAAAAATTTGAACGACATCTTTTTATATTTTTTGCAGTTAAAGATTGATATGGCTAAGTTTATGTGCAGTCTCTGTAAATTTGAGAGGAGTAAATTTTAGGACGTTATCGTCCACGCAAAACATACACATGCGAACAGAGAACTATGCATCTTTTAAAAACGCAATGGTGACAGAAAAGCTTATAAAAGGTTAACTTTCACAGTTGTACCTGAGGTGAATCATAAGAAAGGAAAGATTGTAGTCACAAATAATGAAAAACAAAGCATCAACGTTGTGGATTTAGACGAGCACCTGGTTTTACCGGCCAACAAATCTAAAACAGATACTATTAGTAAGAGCAAGGACAAAAATCAGGAGCCAGAAAAGACAATTGAAAAATGTTCTCAAACAGAAGATATCAATGAAGATTTAGTTTCAATAGACAGAAAAAATCTTGGAAAATTTTAAAAGCAATTTCTTAAACATATTTTACCATTCATACCGATGACATTACATTATTTGCATGAAAATAACCAGCTTGCTGTGTGTTTTTTGTTTGTTTAAATGTTTAGCAAATATAACTTTTCTATTGGAAAACATAGCATATAACCTGTTTCTATATTATGTAAATTGGTTTTTACGTGATGATGCCTGTGGTATGCGGTACTCAGATACTGTGAAGCGATTTTGGAGAACCGGGAATCAGCTGTTTAAAGGCAAGTTCTTTAGATTTATGTCTGGTTTGAAACATTTGGGACAGGTTTTATCTCATGAAACAAATTCAGGACATTATGATACGTCGCTTTCAAAAATTAATTTCATTTTTCCTAGCAGGGCCATACTGGATACTGATGACAGCTGTTCAAAAGTAGCTGTAAAACACCAGTCATAATGAGATCACTGATAGAAAACATTGCAACAAAACGAAAACACATTCACATGGCCTTTAAACTAAGCATCGACTTAAAGAAGCTAAACCCTGCAGGACAATTTGGAGATGTTAATTGTTTTGGATTTGAAATCACACCTACGTTTGACTAAACACAGGATAGATTACAGAGAGAATTTCAGTGTAAACATTCTTTACAAACTGCAGTGGAACAAAACTCGAAACCCTCTTTCTGTATACAAGATATAGTTGAATGTCTGGGGCTGCGGCAGAAAGATTTGAAAACTTTGAGCAAAAAACGTCAGTACGCATTAGACAAAATTAAGCAAGAAGCTGGAGATCGATGGAGAGATTCTAAATATCGTCGCTGGGCTTCTAAAATGTTGTAAATTACAAATTTTTCAAGATTTTTTTTTCCTCACAAACAATTTTTTTATATGTCTTATTTCACCCATTTTGATTGGTAAAACTGTATGCTATTTTGTAATACCAAAGATTTCCTCCCGCTCAGACCATTGGTGTCAAGAAGTATTTTTAGCCAAAAAATGCATATACAACATTTTAGAAGCCCAGCGACGATATGCTTTCATTCTAAGTAGTTTACAGACTTCGCTCTATGAGGTACGAAGGACAATAACAGCAATACAGTCAACAACTAAAAATCTCCTTCAGATTGGAGCATATTTTTCTGAATTTGCATTCACAACCTTATAATCTGTAGACCTTTCAACCGAATTACAAGTGTCTAATTGGTATGGCTCTCAATCATGAACTAAAACTACCGTTTAGTCGGTTATAAAGGGACCCAGTGTTAAACCTTTCAAACGGGAAAACCAATGCGGTTTAATCTATATCAAGATGTACGTAATTAGTGATGAAATGTCATGGAAATGGATAAATAAAACCAAGGATAAAGATCCCTGCGATTTATAAGAAATTAAATGGAATACATTTGAAAAAAATGAGTGTTAAATTAAACTTTCCTCCGCAAGTGGCTAAATTAAGACTTTAATAGATAAAAAAAAAAAACAGTTCATATAGTGACAATGCAACGAATATACAATACTAATGAATCGCTGTACAGTGAAAATGAATAAACTCAGCATAGATACCAGGACTAAAATTTGTATATACGCCAGACGCGCGTTTCGTCTACAAAAGACTCATGAGTGACGCTCGAATCCACAAAAGTTTAAAAGGCCAAATAAAGTACGAAGTTGAAGAGCTTTGAGGACCAAAATTCCTAAAAGTGTTGCCAAATACAGCTAAGGTAATCTATGCCTGAGGTAGAAAAGCCTTAATATTTGAAAGTTTAGTATCATTATTCGACAGTAAACATGACTTACATAAAGAAAGCATCATAGTGGAATTTAGTTCATTATGAAGGACTATGAAGAAACTGAATGACAAAACGTTATACAATTTTAATAATTGTGTGTTAAAATGAATATTTTTCGGCAAAAACATCTTACCTACTAGCGTAATATCCCATGCACGATCTGTTCGTAAAATGTTAAACATATTCACCTAAGTTCGGTATATTTTTCACAGCTTGATTGCTCCAGGCGCGATAAAACCCTGTCCATATCTCTTACATTGTCTTACTAGTATAATTTATGTCTAAACATAAACATTTTTACTAATTTTCTTCATTTTCTCCAAAAATCAAAAAAAAATAATCTTCTGTTTATTTATCATTCTACATCAGAAATCTAAGACATATACAGTGAAAATGATATTTTAGGATCCGCACTTCACAAACAATGACTTTGGTAATAAATTGATATTTATCAAAATAGTTTCATTCACAGGATTAATAATTTTTATATGAATCAAAAAGACATTTACGTTCTGTGGCTAGGTGGTCTACGAGGCTCGTCTACAGTATCGTTAGCCTGTTAACACCATTGCTGTGAGTTCGAACCCCGTACGTGACGTACCGTTCGACTACATTATTAAGGACTGAGAGTTTTCCCGCCGAAAGTCTGTTGTCCTCTTTATGCTCTCCGACTGCTTCCACGATAAAGCCAACCGTTTTAAAGCTGCATGAACATACAACCATTTAACAAATAAAGGCAACAGACGTATGCTGCTGTTCCAAATTCATAAATCGATTTAGAAAAAAAAAATCTGGGGTACAAACTACAAATGAGGGAAATGCATCAAATATGAGACAACTACGACACAACAGAAACACAATTTTAAAATGTAACACACACACACACACACACATACACACACACGCAAAAACGAACTATAATATAACAATGGCAATTTTCCTGACTTGGTACAGGATATTTTAAGAAAAAATGGTGGATTGAACCTGGTTTTGTGGCATGTATGCCAAACCTGTGTCCTCCCGCTTTAATGGCAATGTTAAATATAACATTAAAATGATAACATTAAATGACAGGACTACAATACAAATAAATAGGAGAAAATACAGGACAGAAAAAACACACGAATAATAGCTAACAAAAGGTGCCAGGTTAAAAATCTAATACGTCAGAAGTGCGTTTCGTCCACAAAAGACCAACTAGTGACGCTCAGATGAAAAAAGTTTGAGAGCTAAAAACAAGCACAAAGCTGAAGAGCACTGAAAAACAATAGCTTCAAAAAGTTGGGACCAATACGGCTACGTGTTTCTGCCAGGAATAAGGACATCATTATTATTTAGAATAATTCATATATTTGCAAACCGTAAATTTTATAAAATGATTATATAATAGAAATACATTATAAAAAATGGTGGATTGAACCTGATTTTGTGGCATGCCAAAACTCCCGCTTTAATGGCAATGTTAAACATTTATGTGTCAACAATATATAGTTTTTTAAGAAAAATCTATGGAGTAGAATTAGAGATTTGACGATTTTTAGACAAATTTTAGAAGGGTTTTCGTCGATTTTATGTGTTCTCTATACAAATGTTCACCCATTTTGTAAGAATTAAATCAGTAATATTTCAAATGATAATTGAGATCAATGCATTATTTTTTCGATTTTCAGTCGAAGTTCATCGAGTCAGAGTTGTATGCCAAATTTTACCGAAATCTGTGACATAGCCCATTTACTGAAACTTGACCTTAAGAATAACTGATATATTTGCAAACAGTAACTGTTATAAAATGATTATATAATAGTAATACATTATAAAACCGAAGTGATGACTCGCTACATAAAAAAAAAACCGAATACATTATATAAAACAACTTAAACCAGCATATCAGCCGAGTAAGCCAAAGTCATCAACGGACTTGGTGACGTCACATCAAATCCAACTATAGCAGTCATCACGTGACTTTGGCGACGTCTCACATCACCAGTATCATGTTCAAGTAAAATGTATAGAAATTGAGATAGAAATGCACAGGGGCTTTCGGGAATCGATTAAATAAATTACTTTTAGATCATGATATAAAAAGTGTGGACATATATAATCATTTTTCATATATTTAAAAATATGTTTATGGCTTTTGGAAAAGTTTAAATTTTGGTCTTCTCCCTTCCAAATGCTTTTGAAAATTTGTCTTGTCTCGATAGTTCACACTGTTAAATCATACAACTACGATAAATATTGGATTTTCTGTCGTGTTTAATCTAAAATTGCATTTTATATAAAAAAAGATGAAAAAATTGTGGACATATGTGCTTATTACTATTTTCATAAATATCTGAAATATCGGGTATACATATATTTATTATTATGTCCCTTCCAAATTGATTTGAAAATTAGCTATTTTCAGAAAATCTTGTATACCATTTTCAAGATGACGACCACATTTACAGCGTGGGGGTGATTTGACAAAAAAAATATTTTGTAAGATTGTTACAATAAAAATCTTATATAACTGTTGGATTCTCGTGTTTTCAATGTTGTCTTACCTTAAAGCAGCATAGCATCAAGCATTGGTTCTTTTTGAAAAAGCTGAGTGATACATGTTTTTTTTTTTTAAAGTTTTGAAAAAATGGCGACCAAAATATTTTCAAACGTAGAAGATGTTCGACACTTATTTTGTCCATGCAAATCATTCAATTCAATTTCACTATATTGCAATTAGATATGACACGTTATTGTCACTATAATATCAAGGACAAAGCTAGTGTAAGATTTGAAATATTCAAATTTTAAATATAAGTTTATTATTTGTTAATTGTTTAGTTAACGTATTCATTTATTCTTGTAAGAATACGAAACACAGTTTTTACTTTTTGTTTATGAAAGCGCTAATGTAACGTTGCGCTCTTTTGAATAACACATTTTCCCGTTTCTGTTCGTCGTCTAGACTGTATTTGATTACATACTGATTTACATTGTTTTTTATTAGATAGATTATAGTTGGTAAGAAACTGTTTATGTATACTATCTTTTCTATTACATCAAAACTTATTTAAAGAGAGAAAACATTGTAAACTATTTATTAGAAATATATATGCGTAACTTTTAATTATTATTTTAAACGTAATTTAAGTTTTTGGTGTGGTTCGAGTTGTTTATTCTTAAGTTTTCTATGTTGTGTCATGTGTACTATTGTTTGTCTGTTTGTCTTTTTCATTTTTAGCCATGACGTTGTCAGTTTGTTTTAGATTTATGAGTTTGACTGTCCCTTTGGTATCTTTCGTCCCTCTTTTTTACCTTATGAGAGAACTTATGATACATAAATGAAATGGCCTTTATTGTTTGTTTAGTTTAATGTGAACACTTAAACATGTATCTTCTTATAATTTATGTATTTTTACTTTTGTGAAATTATTCTTTTCTGTAGAGAATCGATTGTTAGCGACCATATGATATAATGAATGAAAGATATAGATACATGGTGCAAACTCGCATACTCATCTCTTCGCCCTTAAGTTATACCGATGTGATTCGTACAGCTAGATTAAGTCATAATTAACATCAAAGTGATAAAAAAAAACATGGCACCTAATCAAGATATCAGTTTTGACAATGCCTATGCAGATGTAAGTCAAAGTTTGACAATATCTATGTAGATAAGTGTTTTCCGATTCAAAATTAATTTTCATTACGATATTATTTTCTTTTATAAAAGAAGTTCTCAAATGGATATAAAACGAGGTGATATAACCATATTTTCAATTTTCATTAATTAATTGGGTAACCAGTAAATTTTACATAATATTAATTAAACCAGTAACATACAGAGTTATAGATAAATAAAGGCAACAGTAGTATACCGCTGTTCAAAACTCATATAGAACGTAATTAAGACTGAAATAGTTGCATAAGTTGAATTTCTAAAAGGATTTCCCCGAAATAAGATAGAATTAGGATATCTTTCAAGATAAGATTTATGAGACTCATAAAACAATTATCAATAACTATGAAAATTACTAATCAAGTCGTGTTAGACTTAGTAATTTAACTGTAAATGAACTGGATGATTAATTATCTTTACCATTACACACGAATACAACAGAAAAATAAGATTTAAAACTACAAACGTCAAGACATTTGACAAAATCCGATGAGAATAACAACTGTTACATTGAAACTTAATACACGAATTTGGGACGGAAAAGAACCGTAACACGTCTTATAACAATGCGAACTCACACTCAGATTACAGTCACCATCGGGAATAAGACACGTTCAGTAATTAAAAGATCAGACGTCGTAATGACAAACCACAATCTAACACGTGGTAAAAATTTAATAATTCAGTTTGCACAATAATACTTGGTAAGGATCAACCAATTCGTAATGGTGTCCATAAAATTTACGGAGTGTCATTTTTAATCTATCTTCCTCCTAACTTTGTTGGAACAGTTTCTAATTTAGGAGCACACTCCTGTATATAAAATTCGCACAGTATGAACATGCACGAGAATACCATATCAATTGAGATATGTAAACACCATACGAAGGGCAGAAAGTATGTTACTACTTTGAAATGGGAAAATTATAATTTAGAAGTTAAAATCCTCCCTTTTATCATAGATTTTCGTGTGAAGTCGTCCATCTGTGTTAATATTGAGAAAAATATCCAGGTATGAAGCAGTCCTTCTAGTATCAGTAGTATAGTATCATTAACTTCAAGTTCACTGGGATATCTCAGATGTAAGTATTGGCTGTTATTCAACGATAGGACATCATCAATATATCGGAAAGTAAAAAGAAAGAATTCACAAGGTGCTTTTTCTTTTTTCTTCTAGAAGGTTTTATGTCATGTAATGACAAACCCAATAATAAGTCTTATTCGTTAGTTCAAATTCGACAAAAGGAGACGGAGTTGTAGTTTCGACATTTGGAACATATCCGCTATCACCTGTGAAATGTTTAGTTATAGATGAATGCCAAGACATGAGGCAGAAATTACTTTGTCTGTTATATTCTTTATCTCAAGTTGGTGTTATTGAGAGAACATCATCTATATAGCGGAAAGTAAAGTTGAAAAATACTGCTAACTTCTTTTCTTTCTTCCTTAGAAGTTTATGTATGAGTTAGCCTTATATCAATAAAGAACAAGTCGGCAAGATGAGAGGCACAGTTGGTTTCAATTGAAAAGCTGAATGTTGTTGTAAAACAAAAATATGGTGTCAATCTATAAATCGAGTATTTAGATAATGTCAGTTTCAAAACTCTTTTTTGTTTTAATCAGAGTGATTTTTTTTACCAAGTAGGATTTATCACTCCCTAACACAAGATACTTGTTTCTTCGTTGGCCATTTTTTTCATGAAACAAAGCATGACCAACTTTTTCAATTTGTTTTTTTGTTTGGAATGGGGAATACTTGTGTAAAGTGAAGAACAGTGTATTTTTTTCAATACGTTTGCAATATGAAAGAGATTTAGATTGTAAGCACTCAAAAAGATCTTTCACGCTCTTATACATCGTGTGTAAAAGAAGCTTAATAAAATTTTACACTTACAGATACACATACAGATACAGAAAAAAAACTAAATCACAAAAATACTGAACCCCGAGGAAAATTCAAAAAAAAAAGTACCTAATCAAATAGCAAAATCAAAAGCTCAAACACATCAAACGAAGGGATAACAATTGTCTTATAGCATTTTTTCTTATGTATATATATCTATCGTAACTATCGTTAATACTGGTCTTTTATATCAAAATATTTATATATTTTCAAATCAGATTGTATTGATGGCGTCCCTTCCATAACTAATTCTGCCTTAGAACGTGTTATCCGGCAGTTAATAACGCTGAATTGTAACAGAAAGAATTAGCAACATTGAGAATATACTACTTATCACTAGAAATTTTTATGCATTGATAACAGTAAAAAAACTACCGGTAGACGTTTCGTAGCCGATTGGATCACCAGGGCAGTAGTCAGCACTTCGGTGTTGACATGAATATCAATTATGTGGTCATTTTTAAATTTCCTGTTTACAAAACTATGAATTTTACGAAAAACTAAGGATTTTCTTATCCCAGACATAGATTACCTTAGCCTTATTTGGCACACCATTTTGGAATTTTGGGTCCTCAATGCTCTTCAACTTGGTACTTGTTTGGCTGTACAACTTTTTTTGATATGAGCGTCACTGATGAATCTTATTTAGACAAAATGCGCGTCTTGCGTATAAAATTACAATCCTGCTACCTTTGGGAACTATGCATTGGTGAATTGATAATTATGGGATTTTAATACCTTTTAAGCATTGATTACAATGAGAATGTTAAATGTCTTATACACATTACACCAGAAACTATACGCATAACACCAGAAACTATACACATAATACCAGAAATTTACGCATCGTTACCTGAGCAAATATTGTTTATGCTACACTAAGATTTCATATCTATTTGGAGAAACAGTACAGTGCCCAAAGCCGATCGCTCTCCCTTAAGTAGGTATTGTTTATAAAACGTATGTAATTTTGTAATATTCATCGATCTAAATTTTTTTTGTGATTTGTGTTACAGATCATTAGGTTATATAGTTTAACATTATATGTGTTCTATTCTTAAATTCATCACGGACGAACATATCTGTTATAATATATCATGTAGGTTTAAGTCGTAGTTGGGGATTTTATTCAACTTTTGATGAATGGTATTATTTTCTAAACAAAAACATCTTTTCGTTAAAGATTTTTTCAAAGGTTTTACTCTTTCAATTACAACAAGTAGCATGTAAATTTATGACTTAAAGGTAAAAGGTAACTGTGGTTTACAAAGATTAAAATTTAATTGCAAATAGCAGAAGAGAAAGAGTTTTTTTTTATAGTTCGTCCTCTCGTAAAACTATTTATTCGAAATAAATAAATTGTGTTTTAAATTAATCAGTAAATATCAATTTAGTACTCGTATTTAAAATTTATTAATTAAGATTATTTTTTATTGATAATATATGAACCATGAATATGGCATTTGATGTCGTTTCATAGGATCTGCTTACCCTTCCGGAGCACCTGAGATCACCCCTAGTTTTTGGTGGGGTTCGTGTTGTTTATTCTTTAGTTTTCTATGTTGTGTCATGTGTACTATTGTTTTCTGTATGTCTTTTTCATTTTTAGCCATGGCGTTGTCAGTTTGTTTTAGATTTACGAGTTTGACTGTCCCTTTGGTATCTTTCGTCCCTCTTTCATAATTAAAAGAAGAAAAAGGAGGTAGCTGATAACAGGTTTTATTTTAATTTTAATTTGAAACGTAGAAAAATTGGATAATATCTTTTTTTTTATTAAAAAGAATTTAAATAGAAGCATGCAAGTAATGAAAAGCAGTAAAAATATTATTGCGCAAAATTAATACATAGTTTAAATTACCTTGGCTGTTTTTGGCAAAACTTTAAGGAATTTTGGTCCTCAATGCTCTTCAACTTCGAATTTTTTGGCCTTTTTAACTTTTTTAGATTCTAAGTCACTGATGAGTGTTTTGTAGACGAAACGTGCGTCTGGCGTAAATACAAAGTTTAATCCTGATGATGAGTTTATTTAAAACCCTGTTTCGAAGTCACTGATGATGCAGTTTTAATTCCTCGAGGGTATTACCAGCCGAGTAGTTTATTTGATGGCTTTTGATGACCTGACATGATCACAAAGAATGACCAAGACAACACGTTAGAAGATATCATGCGTATATAGGTGATAGAAATGATAATAATAATAAGTCTATGGATATAAAGACAAGTCAGCACCATTGCCCGAAAATTAATAAAAACTCCTTTCTACTATCAAATCAGGAAACTCAGGATTTGACAACACAAAACCTATAAAAAAAGGTAAACGCATGTGTACAGACGAGGTTCGCAGAAACTATTTCAGTACAGGCCACGCTTATGTTGACAATGGTGAGTAAAAATCTTGGGGTATGTCGTATTCTGCGATGAGTTATATGAGAGGAATTGAGAAAATATACAGAAGAAATGGTTAGAAAAATTAGAACCTATGTTATATAAAAAGGTGTAACATAAAGATTAAAAACTGCTTAATTTTCTCGTTTGAATTTTTTTACATTGTCATCCCAGAGCCTTTTATAACTGACTATGCAGTAGTGGCTTGGTCATTGTTGAAGGCCATACGATGACCTATAGTTGTTAATGTCTCTTGTGGAGAGTTGCCTCATTGGCAATCTTACCACATCTTCTTTTTTGTTTCGTAGAAATGGCATAATTTTACTTTTTTTTTTAGATAGTATGCAGTACATTATAGGTTGTATTATTGTAGGAGTGAACTTTTTAGTAGAAAGGGTGCAAATATCAGAATGTTGAAAGCAAAATTAAACCTTTTAAAGTCTAACAGTCTAGAAATAAGTCAGTCCTCTGTTATTTTCGTTTGCACTTCGTTTTATTTTGTCCCCGAAATGGGATTAATCAATTACACGACTTTCAATAGAGATGTTGGCATAATTAAATAGAACAATTTATGTAGGCGTTAGACACGTCATTTGATAATTGGTTTATCCTTTAATATAAGCCTTCGTAAGTCCTTATCGATTCCGTTCATTGTTTTTATCAGAATTTTTTTTAACATCTTTCGAACAGCGGTATACTACTGTTGTCTTTATTGAATGTTGAACCGCTGAATTTAGTAAACAAAAATGGCATTGATTTTCGGATGTCGTCCTAACGGTGTTTTCTTGCATAATCGGTTCTTTGCTGTTTTAGACAAACTATTAAGAACTTATCAAATACCACCTGACAAAATTTTCGACATATATTTAGATGTCATATTGTCTGTTATCTTTTCAGAATTTTCTCAAGATACCATTCACGAAGTTTATCCATATTAAATAAACTCATTATAGATACCAAGATTAAAATTCTATATTTACGCCAGACGCGCGTTTCGTCTACAAAAGACTAATCAGTGACACACGAATCTAAAAATGTTTAAAAGGCCATATAGAGTACGAAGTTGAAGAGCATTCAGGACTTTAAATTCCTAAAAGTTTTGCCAAATACAGCTAAGGCAATCTATTCCTGAGGCAGAAAAGCATAAGTTTTCAAAAATTCAAAATTTTATTAACAGTTAATTTATAATGATGAACATATCAATGATACCTCAAGTCAACACAAGTGTTGACTACTAAGCTGGTGATACCCTCGGGGAAATAAATCTCCACCAGCAGTGGCATCCACCCGGTGGTTGCAAATAAACCCATCATAGATACCAGGATTACAATTTTAGACGCGCGTTTCGTCTACAAAAGACTCATCTGTGACAATCGAATAAAAAAATGTTAAAAGGCCATATAGAGTACGAAGATGAAGAGCACTGAGGACGAAAAATTCCTAAAAGTTTTGCCAAATACAGCTTAGGTAATCTATTCCTGAGGTAGAAAATCCTTAGTTTTCAAAAATTCAAATTTTGTTAACAGTCAATGTATAACTATGAACATATCAATGATAACTCAAGTCAACACAGAAGTGCTGACTACTAAGCTGGTGATACCCTCGGGGAAATAAATCTCCACCAGTAGTGGCTTACTATGAACTAAATCTAATGATAAAATCTATGGCTTCTCTTTTTAATTTTACTTCAGTAATACAATTTATCACGCACGGTAATCTTTTAACAAATATATGAGAAATTGTATGAATTTCTTTCATAGTGTTAACTTTCCTTTACTAAATGATGATGTCTCAGATTTAGATAAACGTAAAACAGGGATACATACATTATATTTTAGCCATGAAGTTGTCAGCTTGACATATTTTCGATTTATGAGTTTGACTGTCCCTCTGGTATATTTCGTCCCTCTTTTTTAAGTTTTCGTTATTGAACGCATTGTTTTCTTTGTTTATGCTATTTGCTTGCTGTTTATATAATTATACCATATATCTTTAATTTGTTATCATTTATGTCAGTAAATTGGCCTCCAGATAGTAATATGATTTTTTCTAATCGCGTCTCTTTGTTGTTGTTTTTTAATTGTACTTTTTGAGCGCAAACTGTTCAAATTTATTGGGGATGTTTGCTTCATATGACTCCAATAGATAAAGTAAAACTATTCTATTAATATATTTGATGTTTTATTATATTCATATATAATTTCGCTTGTTGAATTATCAATATATATATCTGGTTAATATATATATACCTGGCTTAAGCAATAAACAGTGACATCGGCAACAATGTAGTACTAATCATGTATGGGATTTTTCACCCTATGTTACTGAGTTTCCTTGACCGTAATTTAAGTCTCGTCCTTTTTCCGGAAGATACCAAGACCTTGTCGATAAATATATTCCGTACCAGCCGATAACAAATGATACACGATGATCTTGAAGTACAGACTATCGGTACTGACGTTATTTATCATCTAAATAATATAGTATTCTTCCATTTGTCTTTGTAAATTCTTAAAATTACTGTTTAGTCTATTTTTAGAAATACCAATGTGACGTTGCTCGTTACTTAAAGGTGGCACGGTAGTATTTGCTTTCCAGAATTTAGGTTGCTCTTTTGTGTACCCTACTTAGGTAAATGTATCTAAACAGTGTGATTGGACAAAAAATACAGTATCAACTGAACATACTTTCCCAAACTGAGTGATGAATCAGGTGTAGAAAAATATGAAATAATTTTATATACAGATGAAAATGAATTTTTGAGAATTTTTTTTAATTTTGCATTCACTGCACCATAAAAGACATAAAAGTACTAGTGGCCTTAGGATTTTAAAAATAGCGAAAAAAGTAAACGGTCATGGTACATATCCAAATTCATTTCTGAATGGTAAAATGAAAGTTCTTCAGTTAACTGTGAATGTAGAATTTTTTGCAGTGTTAGAAAGTGGTGAAAATTCTAAAAAGGCTATCATTATCCCTTATTGCCAGGAAATACTACCGTGCCACCTATACATCGTGTCAATGTGTTAATGCTTATGTTATTATTTTGAATTCCTGTCTCTCGTTTTTGCTATTGTGTTTTGTCTATTTGACTTTTTGTCACGATTTCTTTCTTTGACATTGACCTAAACCTAAACTCGGTGTTGTGTAAGTGTAACTCACACGTAAACTAAACAAAGTTATGTTCCAATTGATAAAACTGAATGTTTACATGTAGTGTAAATCATGTTTTGTCTACATGCAGTCGATACTCGATGTAGGCCTTGTGTAGATTGAGTGTACACAAAACTAGGTATTTAAAAATTAGTTTCACCGTGTATTTTTAAGGAAGAAACAATTTTTGAATAATACTAATATTTATAACAAATATTAATAAAGTTCTTTACAGAAATATTTGTCCAAACTTCATATATTTATTTAGGTTATTTTTTGGAAAAAAACTTAACGTAGTTTTATTAAGCCTTTATCAATCCCAGCATCATTGCCGAACACATAATTCATTTGAAAAATAAGGTCTTTCCGAATCGAATTGACTTGCACAGAAATATTTGCCACCGGTCTTTACTCAAACAACGATTCATTCATAAATGCATTACTTAAAAAGTGTGGGGGTAAATGTATTGTTTGTCTTGTATCTCGGATCCGTTAAATTACACTCAAAACTAAAAGAAAACATTTGCCCATCCCGTTGTCAAATACTCCTTGGAGAAGAAATGCCATTTGAAACAAACAAACAAGATAGAAATATATTTTTAAACTACTGCAAATCATCAACATGGATTTCATAAAGAAACAATCACATAACTTAAAAGTGGTGGATGTATTTTGTTTATTTATTTGAGCCAGACATTTTTCCGTACAAACTTCATATACCGGGTTTTTTTCGATGCTGGTAATCAAATTTTTTTTCTTCAACATTTAACACTATAATGTATACATGTAGTGTAGTATCTCAGATCAGTTGAAATACAATAAGAAGTAAAAAAAAACAATATTATCCCTTCCCTTTGTCAAATACTCCTTGGAGAAAAAAAATACCATTTGAAACAAACAGAAACAATAGAAAAGTAGTGATCCTTAACATCGCAATTATTTTTCTTCGACTGTAAGCACGTTGATGGTGAACCTATGTTTTTAATTCGTAATCAAGACATCTTTAAACTACTGCAAACCATCCAAAATGACTTTCTTAAAGGCGCAACCACTTTACTTTAAAAAGATTTCAATTAGTTTTTTTTCGATGGTACCAATTCAATATTTAACACGTTAATGTATAGGGAAACTTTGGATTCAGAATATATGTTCATTTTAATCATCTGAATGACTGGCTTTTTTAATCAAATTGTGGGAAAATCCAACTCCCCCCTTTTTTAATGTCATATGGTCGTTCCCTAACTGCTAGAAAAGTTGTTAGAAAATTTTAATTCGGTTTTACGTAATGAACATTTAAATGACATATTGTTTACAAGTGACAACAAATCTTATGTACAGGTAGCTAAACAAGGTGTATAGATGTGAACAAATTTAATGTGAAACTAGTGTACGTTACATTAAACCAAATGTAAACATATTTACTGTACACGGCGTTTGGTGTGAACACGGCCTAAGATAATAACACAATGTTTACTGCTGTACCCTTATTTTTGATATTTTACCTATTTTGTCTGTTTGTTTTGTTAACGCACTGTTGTCAATATAATGGAATTTTATGCATCTGTCATACAATCAAGAGGTTTAGCAAAGCTTTGAAACCAGATTTAATCCACCATTCTTTGCAACAGTAAATTTTTGTACCAAGTCAGGAATATGACAGTTGTTATCCATTCGTTTGATGTGTTTGAGATTTTGATTTTGGCATTTGATTATTATACTTCTAAACGGACAAACAAACACAAGCACAAGAATGACAAAGATAATGTAAACAAAAGCTGTGACTGATTTTCATGTAACTCATACAACAAAATGTCTTCACAGTTAAACATGATATATCGAATTTTGTGGAATTCAATATACTCGGAGACGTAAAAAAGGTGAAACCATACGTACTGGTCTCTTAAACTGCGTGCTATTCCTACAACGGCTTCTTTTTTTAGCGATTGAAAAAAAAGTGAGGTAATGGGTAGACAATTTTGACTGGTTTTAAATCAACGTGCTGGTGATTTTTTAATTTCAGCTTTTGTTCGTTGTAAAGGTCAATAAATTTTATGAACTGGAAGTAATGTTTTCCGTGTGAAACACTTTCCTTAGATATGCCTATGTGCTCAAATCCTTTATATGCTCCTCTGGGCACAAACATGTTTAACTTACGAATGTAAAATTGGTTCAAATGCGAAGAAAAAATTAATAGAAAAAACACTGCCTCACATTTTAATGAATAACTTTATTCATGGTTGTTTTCCTGTTTTGCTCATGGCGTTTATGGTTGTCAACTCAGTTCAAGTTTACCTAAAAAATAAAGAAATAAAAGACCAGTGAATATTGGTATACGATTGACGATAAAATCAAAAAGAAATGGCTTTTGGTTATCAAATATCAAAAGAGGAAAGCAGTTAATCAGTAAAATGTTCTTCCCGGCACCTTCACAATATCTGACATTGAAGGTAAAACATATTCCTTTTGTAGTGTTCGAGTAATTGTTACAGTTATTTATTTAAAAGCTCTTATAGAATTTATCATGACTGTGTTTTGTGAAATCAATTAACCTGATCCTGCGAAGAATATAAAAATAAAACCAAAAATGAGGTGTACACACCGTTGGATTAAATAACGTTACATACACTTTTTTTTACATGTTTGAACCAAGTTTTAGTGTTCTATTATGCCTTCAATGTATAAGCCTATAAATTATGAGGAACAGAGACGAAATATACCAGAGGAACAGTCAAACTCAGGAATGTTCATTGTACAATTACTGCTGCCAGTGAAACAGTTAATACACAAGGTTATCACAAGTCCAGTAAATAAATGCTTCGCCACTTACATGACATAAAGGTTTCAAGTTTTCCGTTGGCATGCCTTAAAACCAGGTTCAACCCACCACTTTTATTCCCTTTAAAAGTGTCCTGTACCAAGTCAGGAAGATGGCCATTGTTATTATATTGTTCGTTACTGTTTTCTCTTATTTTTGAGATAAGACGTGGCACGGTACTTGTCTATCCCATATTCATGAATTTGGTTTTGATGTTATATTTGTTATTCTCGTGGTGTATTGTCTGTTGCTTGGTCCGTTTCTGTGTGCTGCTGCGTTTCGGTGTTGTGTCGTTGTTCTCCTCTTATATTTAATGCGTTTCCCTCAGTTTTGGTTTGTTGCCCCGATTTTGTTTTTTGTCCATGGATTTATGAGTTTTGAACAGCGGTATACTACTGTTGCCTTTATATAAGAACCTACTAGAAAACTAAGATTCGAAATCGCATGGAAAATTGACCATAAAAGGTTTTTGCTTTTCTTTAATATGTATTTTCTGTTTCAGTAATTGAACAACACGTTTGCACAGCTCACATGAGTAATTGATAACAACTACGAACGCTAAATACTTAGAACAAACTCATCATAGAAACCAGGATTTGAAGTTTTGTACGCCGGACGCGTATTTCGTCTACAAAAGACTTTTAGTGATACACGAATAGAAAATGTTTAAAAGGCGAAATAACGTACAAAGTTATGGAGAGTTAAGGATCAAAATGTTCGAAGGGTTTCGTCAAATGCAAATTAGGCCATCAATATTTAACAGTATTCATTTCTTTTTCAAATGGAGAAATCTTTTTATCCCTTTACAAACTATGAACAATGAGAAAAATTCATACCAGACAGTCGGCAATAAAAGACCCCGACATTAAAAATATGAATTAATTTAGTTAAAAAACTAACGGCATGAATAACAACAAAACAATTTATTTTTCTGTTATATTTTGACACTTGCATTGGAGTCGCTAAAGATACCAAAATAAAACCACAAAGAAAAGATCACAATTTATGGTATAAAACTAATATGACATACACGAACAAACGACAACAGCTAGGCCAAAAACTCATGACTTGGGAAATGTACATAAATAATGTGGCAATGTTTGACATGTTCGAAGGCACCAACCTTCCCCTACACTTGACCAGTGGTGCAACAGTACAACATTCGAACAAACAATAAAGCAAATCTGTTTGAAAGGTGTTATCGAGTCAGATTGACACAAAACAAACAAAAACACAGACCGAACGTGGCAGGGTACTTATACATCACAACAACATCAAAATACATTACAATAGTATGTACAGATATGACAGTAGTCGCATTTATGTGCCTGTCCCCAGTCAGGAGCCTGTATTTCAGTGGTTTTTGTTTGTTTATATGTTACATATTTGTTTTTCGTTATTTTATTATACAAATAAGGCCGTTAGTTTTCTCGTTTGAATTGTTTTACATTGTCATATCGGGGCCTTGTATAGCTGACGATGCGGTATGGGTTTGCTCATTGTTGAAGGCCGTACGGTGATCTACAATTTTTAATGTCTGTGTCATAGTGGTCTCTTGTGGATAGTTGTTTCTTTGGCAATCATACCACATCTTATTTTTTTTATATTATAATAATGATATGAATTATCTTATATCTTGTTTTTTTTTATTGACAACATATTTGTTACGTTCGGAGGACGTGTTTTTGAACAGACAGTCGGCATTCCAATGGGAATAAACTGTGCCCCTCTACTTGCCGACTTATTTCTTTATTACTACGAGGCTGACTTCATGCAGGATCTTCTTAGGAAGAAAGATAAGAAGTTAGCCGTATCCTTTAACTCTACTTTCCGCTATATAGATGATGTTCTTTCACTGAATAATTCAAAATTTTGTGACTATGTGGAACGCATCTATCCCATTGAACAAGAAATAAAGGATACTACAGATACAGTTAAGTCGGCTTCATATCTTGACTTACATCTAGAAATTGACAATGAGGGTCGGTTGAAACAAAACTTTACGACAAAAGAGATGATTTCAGCTTTCCAATTGTGTACATTCCGATTCGAAGTAGCAACATCCCAGCAGCAACTGCATACGGGGTATCTATCTCCCAATTGATACGATATTCCCGTTCTTGCCTTTCCTATCATGATTTTCTTGATAGAGAGTTGCTGCTAATAAGGAAGCTATGAAACCAAGAGTTTCGAATGATGAAGTTGAAATCATTCCTTCGTAAATTTTACGGACGCCATCACGAGTTGGTTGACCGTTATGGAATAACCGTTTCACAAATGATATCGGATATGTTCCTTACGTCGTGACTACAATCCCCTACCCTTTCATGAATGTGACCTACCGAATTAGATTATTTTCCGGATTTGATTTCACATAAGCAACACGACGGGTGCCACATGTGGAGCAGGATCTGCTTACCCTTCCTTATTGCCTTACACTGAGGATGATAGATGGGTATGACAGTTGATTAGTATTCAAATGAAAAATAAATGTTGCTGTGTGTGTGTTTTATACCATTGGTTTCATGTATATATAGGGAAGGGTTGAGATTTCACCAATAAACATGTTTAACCCCGCTTTTTTTGCTTAACCTTAGTCTTTGAATGGCCTTTTTAGTATTGTATGTAATTTAATTCTAGTTGAATTTTTGGAAGATGTATAGATTTAAATGTGTGACAAAACTTCATTAAATGCCAACAAATCAACAATAAAAGCCTTATTTCTTTGTTAATGTTCTTATCCTGGGCATACAAACAATGCCGTATTTGGCAAAACCTTTTCAACTTTTGATCTTCAGTGCTGTACAATTTTGTATTTTTTTCACTTTCGATCTTTTATATCTGGGCGTCACTTTAGAGTCTCGTGTGGACTAGACGCGTTTTTGGCGTATTGAATTTTAAACCTGATGCTTTTTGTTATCTATTAATCATGCTTTTCTTTGTCTAATATGTTCTGCTTTTTATTTGTATTTTAGTCCTGTAATATTTTGTTTTCATTTCAATGTTATATTCAACTGTGCCATTAAAGTGCGAGGTTTGGCATGCCATAAAACCAGGTTCAACCCACCACTTTTATTCCCCTTTAAAAGTGTCCTGTACCAAGTCAGGAAGATGGCCATTGTTATAATATTGTTCGTTTCTGTGTGTGTGTTGCATTTTAACGTTGAGTCGTTTATATTTTCTCTTATTTTTGAGATAAGACGTGGCATGGTACTTGTCTATCCCTAATTCATATATTTGGTTTTGATGTTATATTTGTTATTCTCGTGGTGTTTTGTCTGTTGCTTGGTCTGTTTCGGTGTTGTGTCGTTGTTCTCCTCTTATATTTAATGCGTTTCCCTCGGTTTTAGTTTGTTACCCCGATTTTGTTTTTTGTCCATGGATTTATGAGTGTTGAACAGCGGTATACTACTGTTGCCTTTATTTAATAGAATTTTGTTTGGAAATATTTTCACAAAAGCACGATTTTTCTAATCCTATTGTGGGTTTTCTTTCCTGCTTTTCACAGGATCAAAAATATCCAACCCACATTTTCATTTTGATCATAATAAAAAATAGATGTGATGCACAAATCGAAGTACCTTCTCACACAAGAAATTGTATACAATTTTGGCTGAAAAAATATATCAGATTAAGGTCTCATTTATTCGACGATATCCCAAATTTGATCATATTTATCCGGCATCCCATCTGTCCAACGAAAAAAGGAATGTATTCTCATACAAATAATAAGTACCCTTATCTTTTAAGTTTTCTTTTAAATAGAAATTAATTAAACTTAAAACGAGGATAAAGTATAAATGGCCGGGGTGAGTCGAAATGAAGATATTAACCCCTCCCCCGAAACAAAACCAAAACATCGACGTTTGTTTTAACCATGCAGGTAAAAAATTGACTGAGAAAATCAAAAATATATATTCATATAAAACAAGTAAATGGAAATTATTTTCAAAATAACAAAATTTGAAAGTCTTATGAAAAACGATTTTTTTCAAATTAACCAAAATGTTTCTGCAATGACGCAAAGAAAAATAGTGACATGTGGTGCTAATATTCTTCCTATACTCTTTTAACAGTAACATGGGTCTTTTTTTAGTTCTGTTTTTGCAAAAGTAAATATTTTGAATGTTATTAAGACTAAATATTTGAGTAAGATTTTGATTTATTTGTAATGGGAACATAATCTAGCAAATTTACCTGACGATATCGGGATATTGGTATTTATTCGGATCTTAACATGTACTTGTGATTTGTTTAAAACTGGTTTTGATAAGAATAAACGAAGAAATGTAGAAATGTTCAGGACTTAATTAAATCTGTATTTGGGTAAAATGATGCAAGCATACGGTTTTATTGATTGCGTCTCACACTTTGAGAAAAGAATAAACTTTTACTACTTTATTAAAATATTGTGTAAAAACGTTAATTATGAGCTATGAAAGTCATGTGGGTTAGTTTTCAATAGTTTCACTATCCTATAGATTAACAACTTTTGGTTATGTCTATAATTTAGAATCATCATTGAAGGTGGAGTCGGAATGCACAGTTAATTAATTATATTGATGTGCCATTTGTATGCAAGAGTGACATTCCTTTGAATAATGTGCCGATTCGAAAAGAGTTATGCGAGTATTCTCTCCCTTTAACAGGTTCTTAATTTTATAATTAAGTTTAGGTTTCTGATAATTTTTGAATAACCGCAAAATGTATCTATTCAATATATTTCAGGTTTTGTTATTGGTGTATCAAAAACTTTGATGTACGAATATACTTTCATTAATTTGAAACATTTAAAATGATTACATACCAATATAAAGAACCGTTCATAATTTTTGAAAAGAACTATGAATGGAATCCATTTTTTTTCTCCCCTTCATGAGAAATTGATTGGGAAATAATAAAGGTAAAAAAAAAGATTGGGAAATCAACCAGAGTTATCTAATATTTATCACAAGAGAGGGACTAGCAAGCAATTTTTAATTGTAGCTTATATAACGTCAAAACAATTTTCCACTATAAACAAATGTTACTTTATACAAATATAATGACTTTGTTAGCTAAATCTACAATTTTTATGATAAATTATGAATTTTTATTACAATAGATTAACATGCTACATGATCTGTGAAAACTAGAAAACGAAAACGAATGTTCAATTTATAAATAAATTCAATCTTTTTATAATCCTAATCAACAGAACTTAAAATTGTAACTCTATTCAGATACAATTATCAAAGGTACAAGGATTATAACTTAGTAAGTCAGACGCGGTTTCGTCTACATAAGATTCATCAGTGACGCTCATATCAAAATATTTATAAAGCCAAACAAATAGAAAGTTGAAGACCATTGAGGATCAAAATTCCAAAAAATTGTGCCAAATAAGGCTAATGGAATCTATGTCTGAGATAAGAAAATCCTTATTTTTTTCAAAAAATTCAAAGTTTGGTAAACAGAAAATTTATAAAAATGTCCACATAAATTGATATTCATGTCATCACCGAAGTGTTGGCTACTTGGCTAGTGATACCCTCGGGAACGAAACGTCCACCAGCAGTGCCATCGACCCAGTGGTGTAAATAGTTATCAAAGGTGTCAGGATTATTATTTAGTACGCCAGACGCGCGTTTCGTGTACATAAGACTCATCAGTGACGCTCATATAAAAATATTTATAAAGCCAAAAAATAGAAAGTTGAAGAGCATTGAGGATCCAAAATTCCAAAAAGTTGTGCCAAATACGGCTAAGAGAATATATGCCTGGGATTAGAACATCCTTAGTTTTCGAAATATTTAAAGTTTTGTTAATAGGAAATTTATAAAAGTGATCACACTATTGATATTCATGACAACACCGAAGTGTTCAGAACTACTCAGAGCTATTATAGCAGACCAAATCAGTGATAAAGAAAAATATGAGTTTGTAAAGTTAGCATAAGATATAGGCAAAATAATGTATAAGTACTAATAGAGCTTCAAAGAAGTCTAAGAAAAGTCTTCTTCGTAGAATCCGAAATTATCATTGAATACAGCTTGATGGTCAAAGTTTGAAAAATCTCTATCAAAGTTTGAAAATCCTCTATCAAAGTCGGGAAATCCTCTATCAAAGTTGGGAAATCCTTTATCAAAGTCGGAAAATCTGTCTGAATCTTTTGGAATTATTAGATCTACTTGTTCAAAGGTCTCTTCTCGTCCAGAACCTCCATTGAAAATATCGCCTCCCCCAAATAGTCTGTTGAGGACGGTTATCCCTAATCCTGCTCGAACTAGGCCCGTTAATGGAAGTTGTCCATTAGCTATTGTTAATAGCAAACAAAGAACACAAGAAAATAGAAGTATACGCATTTTGTCGTGTACTGAGGTAAGGTGAGGAAATCATTAGAAATGTTTCGTTTTTATATGGTAATGTAATAGTGAAGACAAGTGTGTCAATAATCGAGCACCCTTGATTGATACAGGCATAAATAAACTTAAAGTCGTGAAGTTTAATTGCCAATGGATTAAACGTACTTTTATATTTCATTACTCCTGAGTTTTCGTGGCGAAGAAAAAAGTAAAATCACAAAAATACTCCGAGGAAAAATCAAAACGGATAGTCACAAATTAAATGGCAAAATCAATAGCTCAAGCACATCGAACGAATGGATTACAACTGTCATATTCCTGACTTGGTACAGGATTTTTGTATGTAGAAAATGGTGGATTGCCTAGCGAAGAAAGTAATATTTTTGAAGGAATTTCCGATTGTATAAAAGGTAACCATATTCTAGAAACTACACATGATGTTCCAATGATCGAGCGATTAAAATATGCTAAACCGTTACAGTCATCCGTTTTATCTATTTGAAAAAATATTGAGGTATTCCTTTTCATTATTTTTTCTCTTTTTTGTGAATTATCATATATTCAGATATATTTATCTACTGACATATAATAAAGCAGATGAAAAAAGTAATCACTGATGGTATAACCACAGTTTTGGAACGAAACTATACTTGTTTCATCTTAATGTTTTGCTCAAGCCGAATTGTCAAGAGCTGTGGTCAAAAAGTTTATATCGGACATGTGACTTCTTCAAGATAAGAAGCAAAAACTTTCCATATGTAACTTTTCGGGGAGAGAAACTGGTGTTTGTGAGATTTCTTTGCTTTGTTAGATAATGAATGAATGAACGTTATTTAGAAATGCGGTGGTGTCGAGAAACACAATTTTCTCACTTGAAAATTCAAATGTTAATTTTCTTGAGTGATTGAACTTGTAACAATGATCTAAAAAGTCTTGTAGATGTACAAATGTTCACCCGAAAATGTGCTCAAGGAGCGTTCCTTACAGTCAAGCCATCAGAATAAAGAGAATTTTCTCCTAGAAATCCAAACTTGACTTCCGTTTGGGACAACTTATATAAAAGCTTAAATCAAGAGGATACAAAAACAAAAATATAACAGAAGCTTTCGGTAAAGCCTAAGGTAAAGATCGAAATATCAAAATGACTCTTCCTTAAAATAATGTTTTCCTTCGTCGCCTGTTATTGCTTATTGCAGACCCAAAATTCAAACAAACAAGAGAACCCTGAAATCGGGTTTTACAAACAAGTCGGAAGAAGCAATTTTAAGTGCTGTAAAGTCAACAAAAGTAAAACCCTTTCACCAGGACAGTAACAAAGCAGCGATACAATATCTCTGTAAACGGAAAATAGGATTTATATTCTTATTAGTGGATCTAGCAAACTGCAATATGTTGGCGAAACAGAAACTAAATTCAACACCAGACTATATGAAAGGAAGAAACTGCCCAATGAAAGACAGCTCTTAAGAACAGGGCATCCTTTTAAAAATATCACCTTTCAAATGATAGAAGTCAATTGGGACACCTAAAGTATAAAACAAAGAGAGAAATGTTGGATGCATCAGCTATGCACTCTTACTCTTCATGAACTGAATGAAAAACAGTTTTATCAAAAACTTAAGGAATAAATATTAAACTTAATATTTAACTTTTGATAATGTTTGTGAAAAAAATACAGGCTTTTTGCACAACAATAAAATGCGGCACACACAGAAACAAACTATACTATATAAAGGCAATTTCCTTGCTTGGTACAGGACATTTTAAGAAAACATGGAGGGTTGAACATGGTTTTGTGGCTAGGCAAACCTTGCACTCTTATAGCAATGTTAAAGATAACACTAAAATGGCACCATTACATGACAGGAGTACATAATAAATAAATGCAACAACTGTCAGGGCAAAGAATAACGCGTTTAAACATATATTACATTTCGACAACGAAACAACAGAAACAAAATAAACAATGAATAAAAAAGAGATGGTATGAAACGGTCTTACAATCATGTGGAATATTTTAAAATAGGGGCGAAAGACACCAGAGGGACAGTCACACTCATAGATCGAATATAAAATGACAACGAAGGGATGATTTCAACACTACAATTTGAAACTCTTGGTTTAATAGCTTTCTTGTGAGTAGCCACCTCTATCAAATAAGACATGATAGGAAAGACCAGCCCGGTAATATCGTATCAATTGAGAGATATATATCTGTATTTAGAAGTTGATGGAATTTTGCAACATAGAAATGGAAAGCTGAAATCATCTTTTTTATCGTAAAGTTTTGTTTTCAACCATCCCTCATTGTAAGTTTCTAGATGTAAGTCATATCCGCTATAATCTGTGAAACGTTTAGTTCTAGATCAATGTCAAGATATGAGGCAGACTTAGCTGTCTTATAGTTGTTGATTTCTGTACCATTTTGGTTTCTTGTGGACAGTTGTCTCATTGGCAATCATACCGCATCTTCTTTTTTTTTAAATTTTATATTAGCCGTGTTTGTTGTATCCTTTATCTTTAACTTGTTGGGATAGATGAGTTCAACATAGTCACCAAATTTGAATTATTTAGTGAGAGAATATCATATATATAGCAGATAGTAAAGTAAAAGGATATTGCTTAAATCTTATCCTTCTTCCAAAGAAGTGTCTGTATGAAGGCAGTACCGTTAAGATACCATTCTACAAAAAGACCATGCAATCTTCCTTTTTTCTTAATAACGTCATACCATGTATTGCTTTATTTTGTTGTGATTTTTTTATAGACATTTAAATTAACTGTTTTAAAGATAAAGACCACCTTGTATGTAAAGGTATTAATAATTTCTATTAAAATAGAAAGTTAAATCACAAAGATACCGAAAACAACTGTCATATTCCTGACTTGGTACAGACATTTTCTTATGTAAAAAGGGTAGATTAAACCTGGTTTTATAA
Organism: Mytilus trossulus; assembly: GCF_036588685.1. NCBI lineage: Eukaryota > Metazoa > Mollusca > Bivalvia > Mytilida > Mytilidae > Mytilus > Mytilus trossulus. Next base: position 42,534,206 of record NC_086375.1, on the reverse strand, counting down.
CTAGATAAACATCTCACTTGAATGACAGGTGCACAAAATTTCATTATATCGACAACGATGGTTGAACAAAACAAGCAGATATGATAGGTAAAAATGCACATAGGAGGTACAATAGTTATTATTGGGTTATTATGTAAATCACTATAAAACCTACAAATATGTAACAATATGTAAACGCAAGGCTATTTTGTTGAAACCCAATGTTACAATGTTTAAACCCAATGTTATAAGATAACGTACCTTCAGAGAAAATAGCAATGTTTATGTTCACTATTATGTATAAATATAAATATTCACTTTTAATTTCAATAATTGACAGTATTCAGCCAAAGCGTCAATTTGTTTCTGTAAGTCCGTTTGCGACTCTAGCAATAAAATTACCATCTGCGTACACTATAACATAAAGTTTAAGATATTTTTTCAGTTCAGTTTTTAATTCATATAAAAGAGTTTTCAATCCATCTACTTCTCATCGTCTAGAAATTCTTTTAAATTATTTAGATATAGCGAAAAGTATATGGAATACATTTTTATCTTACTTCAACTAGAAATCTGATAATCCATTACGAGATTGTACACTTCTATACATTTTTACAGCAGTTTTATACATTTTACCTTTTTATATGAAATATGATACTTTACACTTCGCAAAATAAAATGACATCCATGATGCTACTTTTGATAGATCACCAAAAGGTGTTTGATTCTGTTTCATTTTCAATTTTTCTCTCTTTGAAATATTTCAATTTAGGAGATTCAGTCATCATTTTTTAAAAACATTCTACAATTAATAATATTTCTTTATAAGGGATATGAGCTAAGAGATATAAAAAAAATGAGGGTAGGTTGAAAACAAAACAACAAAAGATATGATTTCAGCTTCCCAATTGTGAACTTTCCATTTCTATGTAGCAACATTGCAGCAGCGCCTGCGTACTAAGTATGTATCTCCCAATTAATAAGATTTTCCTAGGCTTGTATTTCCTATCATGATTTCCTTGGTAGAGGGTTACTGCTCACAAGAAAGCTATTAAATCAGAGAGTTCAAAATGGTAAAGTTGAAATCATCCTTTCGTAAATTTCACGGACGCCATTACGAGTTGGTTCATTGTTATGGAATAACCGTTTCACAGATGATATCGGATATGTTTCTTACGTCGTAAATGCAATCCCCTTCCCTTTTCATGAATGTGACCTTCCGAATTAGACTATTAGACCGGATTTGTAATAACATCAGCAACACGACGGTGCCACATGTGGGGTAGGATCTGCTCACCCTTCCGGAGAACCTGAGATCATTCCTAGTTTTAGTTGGATTCGTGTTGCTCAGTCTTTAGTTTTCTATGTTGCTTCCGGTGAACTATTATTTGTCTGTATATTCTTTCCATTTCTGACCATGGCGTTGTAAGTTTATTCTCGATTTATGAGTTTGACTGTTCCTCTGGTATGTTTCGCCCTTCTTTTATCTAATTGCGAGTGAATAATTCGACCTCATTGAATCCGTGTTTATATGACTTTCAATTTCACCCTTGAACAAGAGATGGATTACGCATGAATTAGGCGTGTTCAGTAATTAAAAGGAAAAGAAATCCAATATTGAAAGTGAAACAATGGTAAACCATTTTGTTGGCTGATTCGATCCACAAAAAATCATGCTTGTACATGGAGGTAAAACAATGATAAACATATATTTTTAAGCATTAACATGAAATTAAACAGACAAAAAAAATCAAATCGCACGAGTTTGCTACATGTATCTATTTCTCTCGATATTTATGTTTAAATTGGGTTATATGGCCGCTTTCGCCTTCGAAGGTCACCGCGATAGTTTTACAATTATACGGTGTCTATACTTAATTACACACGAAATGATGTAACATATAGTTGAGTCCATGCATTGTAAATTGTTTATTTAAGACTTTTTATAATTTTGATATACGTTTAAGTATGTTATAAATCAAATGAGAGAATTTGAGTCAAATCGGGGAGAATGAATATAAACCCCTTTAAAAGTCTTGTCAGCATAAGTAATGAGATGAGGAGTATTTCAATAGACAATTCAGAGCGAATGCGGTCTAAATATGCAGACGACGCATTACTTATTCTAGATGGATCTAATTCATTACTGGACAAATCCTAACGTATTTTACAATTATCTGCTGTCTGCCTGAGCTATAGGAACTGAAACTTATTTCAGTGATACTAACGTTGTGTGGATGGGTAGTTTAAAACTAGAGACAACGGTTTCGTGAAATTTATTTCAACTTTTATTTTTTTGTAATGTTTTATGAATTCTACAAATAAATCATTTTATTGCGTTTAAAAAGTCTGAATCGCATATACATATTGTTACAGGGTGATAATAAATAACTCAAAACAAAACAGCCGTTATCTGTGTGAGTGTTATATATATAGAATGATTGGACTTGTGGAAATATCGTTGCGCTTGTGAGTGTGTAAATTGGTCTGAATGGTAATGTTTTTTAAACACTACTTTTAAAAATAACTTTATTCATGGTAGTTATTCAGTGTTTTCTCATGGCCTGTTTGGTTGCCAACAAGGTCTACCTGAAAAAGAAGGTTTTTATTAACATAATATATAAGACTTCAACAAAAGTTAGGTTATTTATAAGATTTGGTATTGGGTTCATACCGTGACTTTTACATATCGTTAGTCAAGGAAGATACGGTATGAAAAAGGATATGCAATATTCATTTTATCATATACAACTGATATACGAACGCGCCCAGTCAGTTACCCCATAACTGTGTTTCTTGACGTATACTATGTTTTCAATTATAAATAAATTATCGTCTTACAAATATATACAAGACAGTAGAAATATGGTCCATGCGGAATATTTTACTTATAGTTGCATTGTATGAATCCTGTTATCAGCTTAACAGATTCTAGGGTCAGCTGAAGGACGCCTCCGGGTGCGGAAATTTCTCGCTACATTGAAGACCTGTTGGTGACCTTCTGCTGTTTTTTTTTATTTGGTCGGGTTGTTGTCTCTTTGACACATTCCCCATTTCCATTCTCAATTTTATCTTTTTAGAATAAGGGGGTTTGTTCAAAGAGAACACTAGTGACAACTTGCTTACAACTTGACTGACTTATGCTTAGTTACGTTTCATCTGACATCGGTCCATTTTCATGATCAGATGGTAAATGCTAACTTTTTGTTGTTTTGTTTGTTTCTCAGATACTATCAGGAATATATCAGCTGTATTTGAATAAATGTATGATAGCAGGTTTTATCTGAGCTTGAATTTTTTCGTGGTTCATTGAGCAAAATTCAATTTATCGGTTTGGTCAATTTATCAGATACTAAAAGCCATACGGACAGTATATTTAGTGGGTGGAATGATTGTAATGTTCACAAGTCTATTTTTCAGATTTCATCTGACATTGACATAATTTCAATGCTTCATTGGTCAATGTTCAGTTGTCATGAAAGTGTCAGTTGATACTCTAAATAATAGGTCAACTGTATGATTGTTCGGTGAACATCTAACCTAGACCACAGTTTTCAGAAAGAAAGGTTTTATCTGTTCAATTTTCGTCTCAGATACTATACATATCTTTATATATCCTTATTACCAAAGTCATAAGCAATAGCCTAACTGTATTTGTTTTATGGCATGTATTCAACCATGATATTAGTGAAGCAGACGAGATTTTTACGCGTGTGCACTTTTTTATAGTTTGGTTTTTTTTGTACGTTTTACATGGGTAAATGATACAGCTAGCATAATTTCCACCTGCCTATCCCAATTTGGGAAACAATGTCACGTGGTGTCGTATGTAGTATCTTAATGGTGTTCGTTATTTGGAAGATTATGTGTTAATGACCTATCTTTATAGAAATAAGGCGATGTTGCACGATTACCATTGCGACAACTATTAACCAGAGTTCAATTGATGAAGATAAAAGCAATTATAGTAAGTCCTTTAACAATGAGAAAAAAAATCATACCATATAGTCAATTGTGATAAATATGAAACAATTTAAACAAGAAAACTAATGGCCTTATTCATACAATACAATATACAAAAAACAAATATGACAGACAAAGTAAATCTTCTTATACAATATTAAGTCTTAAAATTACTGTGGAACTCAGGAAAAGCTTTTGTTTAAGCATCTGCTGACATGACAGAGCTACACTTTTTTTTAAACAACAAGAACCCCACCAAAAACTAGGGGTGATCGCAGGTGCTCCGGAAGGGTAAGTAGATCCTGCTTCACCTGGGACACTCGTTGTGTTGCTTTATTACAAATCCGGTAAATAGTCTAATTCGGTAGGTCACATTGAATGTTACCGTTGATTTTATTGATGAAAGGAAAGGGGACTGTAGTTACGACGTAATGCGGTTATAAGTCTAATTTGGTAGGTTACATTCGGGAAAAACAGGTCGGGATGGTGTTTACGACAATTGAAACATACCCGTCACCATCTGAGAAAGAACCATTCCATAATGGTCAATCAACTAATGATGGAGTCTGTAAATATTCGAATAGATGATTTCAATTTAACTACTTGGAACTATTGGTTTTAAAGCTTCCTTGTGAACAACAACCCTCTTTCAAGGAAATCACAATAAGAAATTCTAGCCCTGGGATGTCGTATTAACTGAGATATATACTGCAGTACTGAAAACCAATTATTTTCGCGAGCAATTTATTTTCGCGACGTTCGCGAGAAGAAAAATTACCCGAATATAAATGGTTGCGAATATGTAAAACTTGGATCATTCCTTATTAATCTTCATCAAGTTAGTCAAAAAATCGCAAAATTAAATAGCCGCGAAGTGGTTCAGAGAGGCTCAAACGTGAAATAAAGTATCCGCAAAAATAAGTTGGTTTACAGTATACTGTATATGCTGGTGCTACTGGAATGTTGCTACACAGAATAGATGTTTTTTTTTCAATTTTGAATATGAAATCATTTGTTTTGTCGTCAGGGACGGTACTCAACCGACCCTCAATGTAATTTCGAGATGAAAGTGAAGATATAATGCAGAGAAAACTGAACCTGTTGATTCCTTTATAGAAAGTTATTTGGGATAGATGCGTTCATCGGTCACCAAAAATTGAATTATTTAGTGAGACATCATCTACATAGCCGAAAAAGAAGTTTAATAATAATTCAAGCTTCTTTTGATTCTTCATAAGAAACTTCTATATGCAATCATCATCATGTGAATAAAGGAGAAGCACAGTAAAAAAAACATGTTGTTTCCCAGTTCCCCTTGGAATACCGATTGTTTGTGGAAAACACGTCCCCCAAACATTAAAAGTATCTTTTCAATAAAGAATCACGCATCTGGATATTGTCAGTTTCAGAAAAAAACATGTTTGCATCAGAGCGATTTTTTAACGATGTACAATTCTTCCCTCCCAACGACAAGACACTTGTATCTACGTTGGACATTCTTTTTAAATAGACAAAACAAGACCAACTTTTTTCCTTTTTTTTATATTTTGGAAGAGAGAATGCTTGTGTAAAGGGCAGAACAGTCAAATGTTTTAATACCATTGCAAAATGAAAATTGGATACGAGATTTAGCCGAGAAGGGGTATTGACGATTGTCGTTTCGCCAATAATTATGTTGCCAGTAGGGTAATATATGAATAAGAAACCAGCACTAACACACGTGCCCTCGTCAATATTCAGATCCTGCATTACGTGTTTGTAATTGAATATTTTAGTTTGGATTGGTTTAGTGAAGGTAAACGAAATGAGACTGATCGTTCAAATAGAGATGTATATACCAGTGAACTGATTTATGATGAGGGATAATGCCAAAGTTGATGGCACCGAGACCTTTGTTGGTGAAGGAAAGTTTTGGAAAGGATCCTTTGTTCTTTTCTTCTTATCTAATGCTGATCGGTTTAGAAAGTCTGTGACTACAAATATCCGATATGATAGCTGTTAGTTTGTATTGGCTTAAACAGGGAATTATGACAATGGTTTCCAATCATAATTTGTACAAAGAATAACGTTCAGAAAGACTTAGAAGTAGTGAATAAAGCTTCGTACGAACGTGACGAATACCGAACGGTGTTTTAATAAGTGATAGATGATCATTAATAGACACATCATGTAGAGAAGATGATGTTTAATTAACAGGGTGAACTCAAATTTCCCATAATATTCACTGGTGGTAAGCGGACGGCCGTAACGTAAAGTTACTGATAGCCGAAAATGGGGGACAACTCTGGAGGTAAGTTTTTCTTTTCCTATTTTGGTACAGGTTTATTTGAGCCAAATCACTTGTCTCATATCTTATAATTGTCAGTGCGTTGATATTGAAATAAAGTTTGATACATAAAATCAATTTCATTTTTGGAAAACTTAAACAACAAAAATGTTGATAACGGTCGTAACGTAAATATCTTCTTCCTTTTCTTCCGAATACGGGAGTAGACTCCTAGGTAGGAGTGTAAAACTTCCCGGAACTTATGTGCTATGTACATATGACTTAATTTAAAAATAATATGACAAAGAAAAATCATTAACAATAACATATATACATTATGTACAGTGGCTTTGCAGTTTAATAAGTTGTTGTGGATCCTTCAAATGTTAGAGTGGATATACCACTTTTGAAGGATTTCAGGGTGTCAGATATACCTATTGCTTCAGGTAGTGAGTTCCAGTCCGAAATAGTGCGAGGATAAAATGAAAATTTATAGAAATCTTTATTTGTTGATATTTGCCTAAATTTATGTTTCCCCCTAGTACGTCTATCAAATATTGTTAAATTGTCCTTAGATACTTCAACTAACCCCCAATTTATTTTATATAGCATGGTCAATCTAGCTTTTTTTCCTTCTTATTTCTAAATTTTCCCATTCCAATGATTTAATTAGTTTTGAAACTGCTCCAGGTGATCTGTCTTTATAATCATTGAAGACAAACCTGGCTGCCTTACGCTGTACCTGGACGGACAAGTGATTAAGGTTTTATTTGCCTTACAGGTAATATTGTTTATATGTGTTCCCCAATCAAGATCATGACTGAAAGTTGCGCCTAAATATTGACTGTCTTTTACTGCTTCTAAAACATGATTGTGCAATATATAATATCCATGATGGTCGTAGCTCTTTATAAAATAGGTCCAAGTAAGGGAAGTCAAGTTTTTAAAACGAATCTTTTATTATATTAATATATTATATGATACATTTGTGAAGTTTTTTTTTCTTTTACATACAACATATAATAATTCAATATCGGTCCGTGTTACACTAACTATCAATTAAAAATTTAAAAAAATCAAATTTTATTTTTTTTTGGAATTTTTATCAAAGTTTTGAAATATCAAAATTCGATTAAAAACAACACTTTTTAACGTTGTGTTAGCCTCTAATGTAGAAAGTTGTTGATTTCTTTCTACATTGCTATCCGCTATACACATTGAATTTAAGAACTAAATCTAATACACGTATGAGTAGCTTGGAGCCAGGATGATATTAAAAGGTAGAAATTTATGCTTCAACTCAGTGTGATTGTATCATAAAAGCTGAATAATTCATAAAATATAAACATATAACATTAACATTATTTTAAACCTGCATATGTGTTTGATAGTTACCGCGGTACATATAGATCTACCTTGTAAAATTATCCTGACTACAAGCTACTAATATTTGATCTTACTCTGAAATGCAGCGTGTATAGCGGGTAGCAGTTTAAAATTTATATCAATAACATCTTACATTCGAGGCTAACACAACGTTCATTGCGACACATTGGATTCTGTATTGATTCCGTGCCAATACTTAAAACTAATATCAATGATGTAACGAAATATATGATCGTTAGCAATCGATAAAAAAAAAATAGCATGTTAAAAACTGCATGACTCCAAAGCGCACATCTGAGTTTAACTCCATCAGGAACATGCAAAAGCCGAATATTTAAAGGACGATGATTTATGATAACTAAAATAGTTGATTAAAAGTTAAGGATGATTGTTAAAAATTGTACGTTCAACAATTTCATCTACCAACATGATTGAAGATAAGACAAATTAAGTCTTGAATGAATTTAAAAAAAAAAGTACACGTGCATTGAACCAGTGTATGCCTTAACGTATCGTAGAAAGTATTTACATACTCAACCCTAACTTACTATTTGGCTTACTGCGAGTTGATCAGTTTTCATTGTTACTCCTAAATGATGGGTGTTTGGAATAATCAGAACTGTGTTTGTTTTATCATTCTTTAACTTAATTTCTTCATATCATTATAAGAGTAGCAATAGTAGTTATCAAAGGTACCAGGATTATAATTTAGTACGCCAGACGAGCGTTTCGTCTACATAAGACACACCAGTGACGCTCATATCAAAATATTTTAAAGCCAAACAAGTACGAATTTGAAGAGCATTGAGGATCTAAAATTCCAAAAAGTTGTGCCAAATACGGCTTAGGTAATCTATTCCTGGGTTAAGAAAATCCTTAGTTTTTCGAAAATTCAAAGTTTTATTCAGGAAATTTATAAAAATGACCACATAATTGATATTCATGTCAACACCGAATACGTTACTTGGTTATGTGCATAGTACATAAAATACATTGACAAAAGTTCGTATAGATACTCGAGTTACGATCATCTTTTAAAAGTTACTACCATCTTGCATCGGTAACAACCATCATTCAAATTACAATAGTTGACGTTATGACCATCACACATTTAAGTAACGACCATCATGCTCGAATGTTTAATGACCATTTTAAGAAATCGAATGTGTTATGTATCAAATTTTATTTTTTATCAACGCACTCACGATTAGTATGTATGCGACAACAGGTTTGGCTCAAATGAACTTTGTTCTATACGAAAATGGGAAAAGAAAAACTTATCTCTAGAGTTGTCTCCATTTTCGGCCAACCGTAACTTCACGTAACGGGCATCCGCTTACCATCAGTGAATATTGTTTTTTTTAGTTATTCAGAGGCTCACAAATTTACCAAAACCGTTTTCAGTTTTGGTCTTGAGCAAAAAAATACCTCAACAAGTCCTTAAACATGATGCACAAGTTCGCATACTTACACATACATAACATGTTGTATCGGTTTGGTAAGTTATTTGACTATTCCAATCTTCTGTTTTTAAAGTTTACTCAATATGGATACATTTCCATAATTATATAATTTCTTTTTAACGTTTACATAATAACGCTGCATTGTAAATAAATATACGCAACGTAATTTAAGGAAATTCTAATGACAACATACATGAAATGTTGAAATGAATTGGGATAAGTATTTCAATTGTTATATTAGTTCTAGTTTTTGAAAAACAAAAAAGTTGATACGTATACCAATTTAATCGTCATTAGATAATCTCTTAATAATTACATAAAAACAATCTATTAATAATTACATAAGGATAATCTATCAATAATTACATAAGAAAAATCTATAACATTGACAGACTCAAGATTTTGACAAAAAAAGAAATAAGGAAATTTTGAAGATCAACACATCACGTCTGAAAATGACATTTTTCAGAATTCATCTCATTCGTGTTCAAAAACTATCCAAGATATGAGTAGTAACTAATCATTTTCCATGAAGTTTAGTGATTTAGTTTCGAGTATTTAAGACAGAAAAATGGCTTCCTTTGATATGAAGATACGCTATAGAAGGTTACATAACAAAGAACAATCGTAAATGTCTTCGATATCGTGTTTCACGTGAAAATTCGATTTTTTTTTTCTCGGAAAAAACATAATGATTTTGAATTGCAAAATTATTTAACAAAACTACTATGCAACATATACGAAATGAGGATAAGATCAAATAAAATTATACTGAGGTTTAATGCTGCAGTAATATCTGTAGAATCATCTTCTGAGAGTTACAAGACTTCCTTGTTATTTCTGATGTTGGGAAAAAGAACATGGATGTTGTAAGGACTAACTGTTTGATTTGAATTTTACATACATTGTTTTGGGTTTGAAGCATGATTGGTTTTAAATATTAAATGAATGTGTTTGTTTTAATTTGAAGAAAAAAAACCCAGACAATAAATTTTGTCAAAATTTATAATTATCCAAAACTATTTCAGCGGATCAGATGTTGATAAACCGAAAGGTGTCTGTGTTTTAAAAAAAAAGGACAGTAAAATAAATGACACACCACTTTAAAGATAAAATGCGTCCGATGCTCTTTTCTGGATTTAACCTTCATGCGAAATTCTCAAACCGAATACTAGTATGTAAAAGCCAATGATGAATAAGAATAAGGTCTATATGCCCAAAAGAGACCTCAAAATAATAGCTATAGTTCTATTTAAGTTAATTTTCCCGAATTTCTTTTTTCAAAAACGATTTTTGAAAAGTTTGTTATCAAATCATGTTAGTACCGGTGTACCACCTATAGAACTGACGATGCCCTCGGGGACTGATAGTTTACCAGCAGTGAAATTGACACAGTGTTGTGAAAAATATAAACAACAAAAATTCTACATACTGATAGTGCTTAGAAGCCTTGATCCGTTAAAAAAAATCATCTCGTCCACCAAAGTCATCAAAGCCTCCCCCACCAAAGTCATCAAAGCCTCCACCGAAGTCATTAAAGCCTCCACCACCGAAGTCATCAAAGCCTCCACCACCAAAGTCATCAAAGCCTCCGCCAAAGTCATCAAAGCCTCCACCAAAGTCATCGCCATCATCTGGTATTATAAGGTTCACTCGTTCGAAAGAATCTCCTCCTCCTCCACCAAAATTGCCACCAAAATTGCCGCCTCCTCCTCCTCCTCCTCCTCCTCCACTAAACAAACTGCCGAGTAAGCCAACTCCTAATGCTGTACGTGCTAAGTTCCCTAAACCTGTGGCACCAGCTGCGGCACCTGCGGCACCTGCAGCACCTGCCCCTCCGAGCAAGCCGGACAACAGCTGTCCAGCTGTTGTTGCTAATAGCAAATACACAACACAGGAAAATAAAACTATACGCATCCTGTCCTGTTTTCAGCTAAACCACTAGTGTTATTTTATTTTAATCTGTTATATATATACAATAAAAGGTCAATGTCAGAAAATCTATCAGCTTTTTGTATGGGGCACAGAAATTAGGGAATGCGAGGTTAACCAAGCACTTCAACAGTTCCAAATCGAATACAAAAACGTTGATATGTTTCTGACATTGAGAAAATATTGTTTTTATACTGCAGCTTAAAATCAAAACGGTTCCATTTATGAAAATGTTAACAAAAAACCCAACTTTTTCCCGTCCCTAAATGAACCACAAATAGTGCAGAAAAGTGACGCGACATGAAATTGATATTGCACGAATTACTTATTTGTTTCTAAATTTGGCAAATAAAGACACCGACGTCAGGAGGTGCAGTACCATGTAATAGTAAAGACATCGATCACTTGCTTCTGTGCAATCTTGATTGATATACCTTAATTATGATTTAGTATGCACATACAACACATGTATTATATAAATATATTTTGAACAAATAATGCCTTTGTTATTTTAGAATTAAAAAAAGTGTGTCTAAAATTAAAAAAAAAATGTTTATAATAAGTTTTCACCATCGGTCAGCAGATTGAACAAAAATTATCATGTTTTAAGTTATTTGTTTTGTGTATGTATTTCCTATCTTATGTAACAAGAGTACACATGTCTTTGTTTTCTAGCAACTAATGTGCAGTTTACTATCCATATTGATATACTGGAAAATCCTAGTCTTTTTATAAACGGATATTAATAGAATACTGTACATTGCTAAAAAATAAAAACCATTGATGCCAACGTTAGACGATTATGTTGGCTTCAAACAGGCAGAAATTAAACCAAAGAAATGGAACTCATTATTAGAAAAAACAAAATTTCATAATACAGTCGATTGTGGTAGGTTCAAATACAAGTTGATCTTTTTGTGTATAAACCCAAAAACAATCTAAATAAAATCCACAAAAATCTATGATATTGATCTTTTTCTGCATTAATTTGCATCTCTAACATGTTTAACCTCGACAACATTCATTCATTCATATATATTTGGTGCATCATCTCATTTCAGTTCTATTATTTATATATATATATATATATATATATATTTTTTGCCTACAGATTTATTGAATAACATTGAAAATTCGCTGCACTAAAAATTGAAATATATGGGTCAAGTGAAACAACAGAATAGATGTGCTTGAAAACATTTCAGAACATGCATAAAAGTACATTAAACTATACTCAAAAGCTAGTAGACATATGTGTTATTTAAAATACACATGGCATATAAAGATCGTAATTGGTGCACTGTTGATCGGTTTTAAATTGGCAGATCGTTACGATTTGGAAATTAGCTAGTGTAATGGGAAGATAATTATCAAGAAGCAAAACTAACTATATATATTTATAATGACATTAACCATACAATTTAATTTAATGCACCCATATGGCTAAACCATATATCAATCGAAAGCATTCCATCTGGACTATCTTTTTTTCGTACGGAGCAATTCATGTCAAATCACGATAAAATGTTGGAGGACGGACAATTTCTTGATTAACATTTTTGAATATTCGGTCCTCCAAATAACAAAATTTGGTAAAAATATTACGGTATGTTGGGTCTTCAATGCTGATCAACTTCGTACTTTATTTGGCCTTTTTAACTTTTTTTATTTCTCACTATTGTGTCTTTCGTAGACAAAACTCGCATGGAATTTTTAAGCCTGGTTTCAATAATAAGTTCATTTACAAACACTGGGTCGATGCCACTGCTGGATGAGGATTCCGCATCAATGGTATCACCATCCCAGTAGTCAGCACTTCTCTTTTGACATGAATTATCTTTGGTATAGTCGTTATAATACATTTAATCATTGTTTCAAACTGTTTTCTGAAATACTATGGATTTTGTCCTTAAGGAATAAATAACCGTAGCTGTATTTGGCAAAACCTTTCTGAATTTTGGGTACTGAATGGTCTTCAACACCGCACTTTATTAAGCCCTTTAAACTTGTTTTCCTTCGAGCGTTTATGCTGAGTCTTTTGTAGAGGAAACGCTTGTTTGTCGTACAACATGTTAAGCCTAATATCGACATAGAGTTTATTAACATCAATTTACAGTCTATACGTTTTGATATGAAAACGTAGCTTAAAAAGTAGTTGCCAAATTTGTTGATTTGAAGTTATGTTTTTCCAAAACTAAACTATAAAGAATCTCCTAAACTTTATCCAAAGAATAACATGAATAAGTAACATATTTTTTTATACTCCAATGCTTTGCATGCTTTGATATGTTCATTTGAAGCCAACTTCTCATAACTTCAATACGTGTCTAGTATTCGTTGACATTAAAAAAAACAGGCAATATGGTACGTCTATTTAAACGTGAAAAAAAAACAAGAGTTAAAATGAGATAACTAAGGTGGTACATTACACTTCAGGTGATAACTCTGTAAAATCAGCTAAACGTTTTAAGAATGTACACCTCTGAGGAGTCAAAAATTTCTAGAATTAAACTTTTTTCTGATCCCGATTTTTGGGTTTATAACACTGTAAAAAAATAATTGGTGACGAAAAAATCATATGGTGGTGCACTTCTTTTTTTGCTACAGCCCTTTGCTGTATTTGGCAAAACTTTTAGGAATTTTGGTCCTCAATGCTCTTCAACGTCGTACTTTTTTTTGCTTTTTAACTTTTTTGGATTCGAGCGTCACTGATGAGTCTTATGTAGACGAAACGCGCGTCTGGCGTATTTACTAAATTTAGTCCTGGTATCTATGATGAGTTTATTGAAAATACCGAATTTTGATGATTTCTCCATTTTTCATCAATTTTTCGTGACCTTTTTTGGGGCTATTATCGTGAAAAATATCACAGTTCCACAATTAAATTTTTTTCATACTTTCAATAAAGATGGATTGGATAAATATAAATAAATTTAGTTTAAAAGAACTATGGGTAGGTGTTAATATAAGATAGTTTTATCATATTTTGATGCTTTTTTGTTTTAAATGTACCATGCTGTCAATTTTGTAAATTAGTGATTTTTCTCGGTATTTAAGATAAAAATGCATATCATTTCAACCTTTTTCGTTATTAATGACTAAAAAATACATATCTAAGAAATTTGATATGGGATGTACATGATTCTTTTAAAATCAATTTACTCCTCACCCGTTTTTCGCAAAATTTTGGTTAAAAGACTTGATTGGTCGTAAAAATTTGAAATTTGGAGTACTCAAATTCTATTTATTTTAAATACACATTTTTTTCACAGAGTTATGTTTGATAATAATATTTTTTAAAATTCATTTATACTTTCCACTGGTATCACATGTTTTGGAAGAAATTCCAGAACGAGATGTAACGAGACTGAAACGTCAGAGGAGTACATCCTTTGTTACATTATATTGTTAACGAATTATCAAGCTTCCCAATGATCAAAATTTGTGTTAGTCAATCTGCTGTTTACTAGTATCCAATGAAATCCAATGATAAAGTGTGTGGTTCAAGTTTTTTTGAAATTTTTATATTTTTATTAAAGGGTCAAAGCAAATATTTTATCAACATTTTATGAAAATTTTCAGTCAAGGTGTTTGGTACCACCTTTAAAAAAGCAAAACTGGAATCGTAATTTTGGAGTGCTAGTCTATTTGATTGTGTTTATTATAAATAAATTTCCTTCATGTACAATCTCCAATAATTGCACTTGTAAACTTCGAACTTCACAAAATTACCAAGTGATATATGCGTAGGAGTTTTGCTCCTACGAAAGGGTTTCAGACTAACATGTGAATGGAAAGATTAGAAAGTAAGCAAATGGGGGTATGGGCAAGGTAATTCCAACATTTCCAATACACATACGTATTACAACATGATCAACGCGATAAAAGTAGGACAGGCAAAAAAAACAGTATCAAAACACTATATCGAAATGTACGAACACTACCTTGAACCGGTGGTGATTGAAAGGGTATATAATCTTCCAGAATATGAATTTTGTATTTATGCATATTTGATAAAAAAAATAATTATATAGTATGTAATGATGTGCTAACATAAACAAAATGCTGGATTTGTGATTGTTCAGCGCAAGGTGCAAAGAGTATTCATTCAAATATTGAACGAAAATAAACTTCTAAACATGTCTTCAACTCTTGACATAACAATTTTTTTTTAATATATTTCAACTTTTATATTCTTTAATCAATTTGATAAAACAGTTTTGAAATATGCTTAATCATTTTCTTATGGTAATGACAACCATGGGTGTATTATGTAAACAATGATAAGCAAGATGGTCCAACTACAAAAGCTCTATGAAAAGACTGATTCCGGACCATTA
This sequence comes from Mytilus trossulus, assembly GCF_036588685.1. NCBI lineage: Eukaryota > Metazoa > Mollusca > Bivalvia > Mytilida > Mytilidae > Mytilus > Mytilus trossulus. The sequence continues at coordinate 42,518,877 of NC_086375.1, read as the reverse complement.
TTATATCAGTTACGGTTTAAAATGAAAATACCCCACCTATAGATAAAGGCAACAGTTATAAAGGATTTGTAATCACATAAGCAACACGACGGGTGCCGCATGTGGAGCAGGATCTGCTTACCCTTCCGGAGCACCTGAGATCAACCCTAGTTTTTGGTGGGGTTCGTGTTGTTTATTCTTTAGTTTTCTATGTTGTGTCATGTGTACTATTGTTTTTCTGTTTGTCTTTTTCATTTTTAGCCATGGCGTTGTCAGTTTGTTTTAGATTTACGAGTTTGACTGTCCCTTTGGTATCTTTCGTCCCTCTTTTATAAACCGATGTTCGAAATTCATAAATCGATTGAGAAAAAACAAAACAAATCCGGGTTACAACTAAAACTTAAAACTGAGGGAAACACATCAAATATAAGAGGAGAACTACGACATAACAGAAACACATCACTAAAATGTAGCACACATAGATACGAACTATTACATAACAATGGCCATTTTCCTGACTTAGTACAGGACATTTTAAGAAAACAAAATGATGGGTTAAACCTGGTTTTGTGGCTAGCCCTCACTTAAGGGCAATGTTGAATATAACACTAACATGACTACAGTACAAATAAATACAAGAACATTCAGGACAGAGAATTACGCACATAAACAATACAGTATAGCACATAAACAATACAATACAATACAATATAGCACATAAACAATACAGTATAGCACATAAACAATAGATATAATTCATTTATGCCATATACCTATTGATATATTAAGAAATATTTTGCTTTTTGAGCAGTTCATTTTTTTTGACGGATTTTTTAATAATTTCCAATTTCTGTAAATATTGCGCTATTAAATTCAATATGCATTTGATTTGTAAATATGGTATGTTATCCTATTATGTTTATAACTTGGTAATATGATTTAAAATAATAAATATCATACAAGAACCAGAAATAGGCTTTTGTGTTAATCTTGCAAAATTGGAGAATGTTCAGTCTTGACCTTTTACCATGTTTTACACCGTACGAATTTTTGACGACCGGGTAAAATAGAAAGAACAGACAACAAGCTTTCGAATGGTAGGTAATATAGCCCATCTCAGATATTTTTCTTTTAATTTTGAATACTTGACAACATACTTTAATGGTGGATATTTTTTGTGCACAACAAAAAATAATCAAAACTTCTTGTGTGTTATTCAGGGGTATCAGCCTGCCAGTGAAAAAAATGTTAGTACTAATAATATTTTTTTTGTTTCTTTTTTTTTTTTTACAAATATCCCATGACAACTGAGCATGCAGACAATAGTTTTAGTTTGACTAAAGGCATAAACGAATATTAAAGGTTACTTAATATTTACTACATACATTTCTATTAAAATACAACTGGCATATAAGAATCGCAATAAAACGTATGGATAAATTTATCGGATTTCAACAAAATGACTCGGTTAGCAGATTGTTTTTTACGTAATTTTTTTTCGAATCTTTTTTCGTATTTTCTGTCTATTTGTATTACATTTTTAACGTTTTTAACGTAGTCATCAATGTTTCATTATTTTCTAGCATGTGTAGTTTAATATCCATATCTGTATCCTGAAAAATCAAAAAAAATCATGTGGTCATCTGCTGGTTATTATAGAGAAGGTAAAATAAGACCAGGTTGATTTATTTGAATTGTTAAGTGTCTGAGCAGAAAGTTGATGAACCAGGGGTATCTCAAAGAATGTCTCGTCCTCTTTCTAAAAAAAGTTCATCGGAAGGTACCAAGACCTTGTTGATAAATAGTCCGTATCAACTCCACACATAGTACACGATGGTCTTGAAGTATAGATTCTGGGTACTAACGTTGTTTATCATCTTAATATTATTTTATTTGTCTTTATGAATATAACTTGTACTGTTTAGTCTGTTTTTGTGTTTTTAGTGATATCCATTTGACGTACTGACTCTTCTTTTACATCCCCTCATTGTGGTATTGTTCTATGATAGTTTTTGTATATTTGTCTTTCATTTTTTCTAATGTGCTTTCTCTATTGCTTTCTTTTTTGTGATTCTTTGATACATAGTTGTTTGTATTATAGTGATTAATATTAGAACACAAAGTTCACTGCTTTACCCCTTTTTAACATTTTGTCCTATTATTTCTGTTTGTTTTGTTCTCACATCATTGTCATGATAATGGAATTTGATGCGACTGCCATACAAGTGAAAGGTTTAAGATTACTATGAAACCAGGTTGAATCCACCATTTCCTTCATAAGATCTATTCGTTTGATATATGTTTGATCTTTTGACTTTGCCATTTGATATAGATCCATCCGTTTGAAATTTCCCCAGAGTTCAGTATTTTTTTGTGATTTTACTTTCTAAATCTGTTTTCTATGGGCTTTAAACGTTTATTGTAGATACATAGTTTAGAGTTTTATACCACTTTTAAACGTGCTCTTGTTTAAATTATTGTATGGAGCTTCGAAATATTCTTAATCCTTTATGTTAAATAAACTCATCATAGACACCAGGACTAAATTTAGTATATACGCCAGACGCGCGTTTTGTCTACAAAAGACTCATCAGTGACGAAGTACGAAGTTGAAGATCATTGAGAACCAAAATTCCTAAAATTTTTGTCAAATTCAACTACGGTTATCTATGCCTTAGGTAGAAAAGCAATAGTATTTCAAAAATTTTGAATTTGTAAACAATAAAAATGTTCCCTTAAGAATCATCATCTTACTTCCATGAGTGTTTACCCATTATTCCATTACGATTTCTCCCTCGCACTTGCGCTCTACTAATTTCGAAGTACTTTTAGTACTAACTAGAGGTCTCGTGTTTAAGGTCACTGCATATAAAAAATCTATTTACGGAAAAAATAAACAGCATTTCATTTCTGAGGAGTTATATAAGATAAAAGGAAAGTTTTTTTTATTTGAAGTATCAAACGTCTTTAAGAGAAATAAAGATTGAATGAAATGAATTTGACCTCTTAATGATGGTCATGTCTCACTCGATCACAAAAGACCAATAAAGATCGATTATTTCTGTCTTTTTAATTGGCATTTTCAACAATTAATGTCAACATAAAGGGGAAGATGAAATAAAATCATCAGTCAATGATTTAACAAATGAACGTATCATAAACCATTAGCTTGTGTTATATAGGAAATCATCCATGAAAATACAAATTATCTGTTAAGTAATCGAAGCAAAAAAAAACCATTGTTTTAGTTTGCTACTTTTAAATTTTGGAAGGAAAAGTCTTTCAGCAGTATGTTATTTACCGGCAAAAAACACCGTGATAAAATGTTGTTATTTTACAAAATTATGTTAAAAGGAAAATGTATATACACATATTTCGTAAAATAATGCGCCTTCCGCAGTAATGTAGAGCAAATTTTAACTAGCAAATTGAATAGGAAATCAGTCATTTCAAGGAAAAGTGCACATTATTTGTTATTGGCTTTGAATTAGCTGCCAGTAACTTCGAGTACTCTGATATATTTAAGTAATGTCTTTTTGTTGTGGGGATGTATAAGTGCCCGTCCACGGCCACTCTTCATTTCGTTAAATGCATTTCTGTGTGTATCCATCTGACGAGTTAAGTCTTTTTGAACAGTGTTTTAGTGTTTTTTTCCTTATGTTGTACTGTTACACCACTGTCGCAGGTTAAGGGAGGGTTGAGCGCTTACAATTATGCATATTCTGTATTTGGCTGTGCCAAGTCGGGAGCCTGTAATTCAGTGGTTGTCACAATTCATGTCTTTCATATTTGTTTTTTGTGAATTATTGTTATGAAAAAAGGCCGTTAGTTTTCTTAATTGAATTGTTTCATATGTTTAATGTTGCGGCCTTTTTTTCGCCGACCATACGGTTTATAAAAAAGAAGATGTGGTATGATTGGCAATGAGACAACTATCCACAAAAGACCAAAATGACACAAACATTAACACATATAGGTCACCGTACGACCTTCAACAATGAGCAAAGCCCATACCGCATAGTCAGCTATAAAAGGCCCCGATAGGACAATGTAAAACAATTCAAACGAGAAGAATAACTGCCTTATTTATGTAAATAAATGAACGAAAAACAAATATGTAGCACATAAACAAACGACAACCACTGAATTACAGGCTCCTGACTTGGGACAGGCACATACATAAATGATGTGGCGGGATCCCAACCCTCCTCCTAACCTGGGACAGTGGTATAACAGTACAACATAAGAACGAACTATAAAAATCAGTTGAAAAAGTCTTAACTCATCAGATAGACAAAAAATACAAGTGGACGTGGCCGGGTACTTGTACATCCTTGTACGGTATGGTTTTTCGTTGTTGATGGCTGTACAATTGCTAACAATTTTTTACGTACTGTTATCTAGGTTTAAAAAATGCGCATGTTTGCAATACTGGTACATTTCAATAAAAGCAATATGTGTTTATTTTACTAATCAACCTTTACACCAAGATTATAAGCATACATGATATATATAACATCTAAATAAAAGTCAACTGTGATCTTTCTTTAAAAGTTAGTCAGTTCGGCACAATAAATACTTTATATTCGTTTTTACACATGTAAATACACTAAATACCCACCAAAGTTCAACAGGTTACAGTGCGGCTTTTTACAATGAGAGAAAAAAAACGGGGAAAAACCCATACTGTATAGTGGGCTTGAAAGGTCTCGACATGAAAATTTTAAACAATTCAATTGAGAAACCTAACGGTTTTATTGTCGAGCCTTCGACTTTAGTCGAAAAAGCGAGACTAAGCGATCCTACTTTCCGTCGTCGTCGGCGGCGTCGTCGGCGGCGTCCACAAATATTCACTCTGTGGTTAAAGTTTTTGAAATTTTAATAACTTTCTTAAACTATACTGGATTTCTACCAAACTTGGACAGAAGCTTGTTTATGATCATAAGATAGTATCCAGAAGTAAATTTTGAAAAAATAACATTCCATTTTTCCGTATTTTACTTATAAATGGACTTAGTTTTTTCTGCAGGGAAACATTACATTCACTCTGTGGTTAAAGTTTTTAGAATTTTAATAACGTTCTTAAACTATCCTGGGTTTGTACAAAACTTGGACAGAAGCTTGTTTATGATCATAAGATAGTATCCAGTAGTAAATTTTTGTAAAAATAAAATTCCATTTTTTCCGTATTTTACTTATAAATGGACTTAGTTTTTTTCTGCAGGGAAACATTACATTCACTCTGTGGTTAAAGTTTTTAGAATTTTAATAACTTTCTTAAACTATCCTTGGTTTGTACCAAACTTGGACAGAAGCTTGTTTCTGATCATAAGATAGTATCCAGTAGTAAATTTTTGTAAAAATAAAATTCCATTTTTTTCGTATTTTACTTATAAATGGACTTAGTTTTTTCTGCGGGGAAACATTACATTCACTCTGTGGTTAAAGTTTTTAGAATTTTAATAACTTTCTTAACCTATCCTGGGTTTGTACAAAACTTGGACAGAAGCTTGCTTATGATCATAAGATAGTATCCAGAAGTAAATTTTGTGAAAAAATAAATCCGTTTTTTCCGTATTTACTTTTAAATGGACTTAGTTTTTCTGCGGGGAAACATTACATTCACTCTGTGGTTAAAGTTTACTTTCTTAAACTATACTGGGTTTGTACCAAACTTGGACAGTAGCTTATTTATGATCATAAGATAGTATCCAGAAATAAATTTGGACTTAGATTTTCTTCCAGTTAACATTGCATACAGTCTGCAGTTAAAGTTTTCAAAACATTTATTAGATTCATTAACTATCCTAGATTTTTACCAAACTTGGACAGAATTCGAAGCTTCTTACAATCAAAAGATAGTATCAAGAGGAATATTTTTATTGATTTTTTTCCTCATTTTTGTTGAGCCTGTGATTTACAGCAATAGTAGGCGAGACACTGGGTTCCGCGGAACCCTTACAAATTTTTTATAACAACATAGTTCACGAAAACATAAATATTAGACATGAATCGACGACAACCACTTTACCACAGGCTCTAAACTTGGGACAGGCAAATAAAGCAGTGGCGTATTCAGCTTCTTTTAAAGGGGGGTTCCAACCATATATCCTCATTTAAAAGTATTGATCGTAAAAAGGGAGGTGGTTGCAAACCCTGGGACCCCCCTGGATCCGCCAATGAAAAGAATGTGGCGGGGTTTAACATGATGTGAGAACTAAACACTCTCCATCCTAACCTGTGATATTAGTGGTACAGCACAACAAAAGAACAAAGTTAAAAATGGAGTAGCATTTGCTAAATTGCTAAGCAAATTGCTATTATTTTATATTACCAAATCATATATTTAACAAGAATGTTCCCTAGTATACACGGATGCCCCACTCGCACTATAAATTTCTGTTTTCAGTGGACCGTGAAATTGGGGGTAAAACTCGAATTTGGCATTAAAATTGGAAAGATCATATCATAGGAAACATGAATACAAACTTTCAAGTTGATTGGACTCTGAGATTGGACTTTAACTTCATCAAAAACAACCTTGACCAAAAACGTTAACCTAAAGCGGGGAAGAAGGTGTCCGACGGACTAACGAACGGACACACAACAAGAAAACATAATGCCCCTCTACCAACGTAGGTAGGGCATAAACACAGTGGTAGTTGCAAACTTGGTCAAATACAAATAAAAATTGCATGATAAATCAAGTAGTGTGATGCAACATCGTTTTCAGCCAGCTCTTTGTATGTACGACGCGTTGTAACTCAATCTTATTAAAATAAGTTCTCATCACTTGCTCCTCGATTTTTTATATGTCGCCGTGTAACTTCAGCTATAAAAGGTTCTGAAAGGACAAGTCCAAATAAATACATGTATATACTAGTATAGATGAAACAAACTAGTCTGTTTACACAGGCTATATACCCTGAATGTTATAATATTAACATGATTAAATTATAATATTATTAGATATTTAAAAATTAAGATATAACTCATTGTTCCACATCTTTAACAATGCTACAGAATATGACAAATCCGTTGATGAATTTGCGGCACTTCTGAGAATTATTTTAACCAAATGATTTTCATTTTCATATGTTTACATGTCTTTTAAATGACACAGTACGTAATAGACACGGGCAACCTTTTCGCTTATGCCATTACAGGATAGCACTCACATTCGCAAAGTGGAAATGAATTAATATAAATTCCAATAACTTGCTTCCCAATCCACTAAAAATAAATATGTGTAAATTCAACTTCCCGGAACTTGTGTGCTATATTTCGTGAACTTAATAAAAATGTATTATTAACAAAATAAAATGCTGATGCATCTACATTACAAATTTTTTTTGACAAACTGATATTTTGGAAAATGGCAAACCACCCAGTTATAATGCTATTTCAGTCACAAGAAATAAGAAAAGAATCACATTTAACTTCATATTACACAATCCCTCTGTAGAACATGTCACAACAGCTCAAACCTTAAATGGGATGTACACAACCAACGTAATTTTTATGCAAGAAAGTGCACTCAGTTAATAACAGCATCATAGGCTTCCGCCAAAGAAGAGCTTGCATATTAGTTCAACATCCATGTTAAAGCATACAAGTCCCTAGTAAGACTTTTTTTTAACAGTATACATGCTATGTTTTTGGATCCATCATACAACCCGACACATATACCATTGACAAAGTTCAAAGGGTGGTTCATTTTTAACCAACAAATACGATCCAATATAGAAACACCTCAAGCGTTGGTAACATATTATAACATGATCTTGAAGATGACACAGCCTGTCTGAGAGAAGAACCGTGCACGAAATTGACGATTGACAATGCTTTACAAAATAAGACACAAAAAGATTGGCAATTCCTTAAAAAAAATTACACAAAAGTCAAAATAGACAAAGACAAACATGACCGATTCAAATTAGAGCATCTTCCAAGTTCTATCCTTCAAAAGACAGTAAGGTTGTTTTCCCCGAGAACAGTAACCGTCTTTACAAACTACCCGATATTATAACATCATACATTGCACATCAGTAGACTCTTTAAAATCGATGATGATCAATTTCAAAGCATCAATATTAAACTCAACTATTCACATCAAATTAATTGTACATCAATTTAGTAATTCTCATTTCCTCTATTTTGTGTATATCATATATATTTTTTGTACATTCGATGAAAATATATTTTGTAATATTTTGTTCCATATTGATTAAAAATAAAATTTCTATGATATACGGATCTCAGTATTTGAGAATCCGGAATTGATTTTAATTTAATATGTACTTAGCGTACTCGTAACAGTAGATTCTGTCCCCTGCGTTGTAAGTCCCCTGTTCCATGCTCCATGTGGTAATATTGTTTTTATTATATATTTTGAATGTGATACTGTATAATAATTGGTCTTTCTATTGCTGAAATTGTATTCACATTTCATGCAGGTATGCACAATTCACGATCTATTTGTTTTAGTATATATATGACTAAGGTTCATCAGCAGGAATAATGAAAACTATGCAAAATTACATTGTATGTACTACTCTATGGCTATGCCATGGTCGTGTTTACACCACAAAATCTTCTCCAGTACTGACAAACCGACGTATATAGGAAATGATATACACAAGTTGAATGTAGTTTATGTTTCATAATCATATAATTCAATAACATACATGTACCTGGATTTTGCTGTGCATTTTGCCAAGTTGTCAGATAACCGAAAAATAAACTTACACATGATTTTCATATGCAGTGGTGGATCCAGAACTGTTAATTAGGGGAGTCACTGACTGACCTGCTCCGGTCATGCTCTAGGGATTCCCATTTTAAGCAACAAAATGTTTCCAACTTAAAGAGGGGGGGGGGGGGGGGGGGGGGTGCAAGGCCCACAGCCCCTTCTCACTGGACCCACTAATGATTAAAACAGTCCAATCAGTTACACAGATTAAATCATCTATTGTTTGCAGGTGTCTTTTGTCCAACTATTGTCCATTTATATCAAAACAGCTCACAACAGTTATTATTTGAGGGGGATCTTCTCAAACATCTCAACATGCTCAACTTTGTTTATTTTGGCACCTTCTCCAGAAATAAAAAAATAAATAAAAAGAAATAGTATCCAGTGAAGTTTTTAATATTCTGAAACTTCAAATGCATTTGAATTATATTTACCAGTTTATAGATTAATGACTGAGGTCCAATCATGCTCCTTAACTTTTCAAGGTGCACAGGTTAAGTTGCAAAATACAATTAGTAAGTTCTTGTTCTGTGTTTTAATGCTGTCGCAAGTAAAAAATAGTTTGTATAAATTAACTGTAACATAACCACATGATTTATTTAATTTTATAACATTGTATATGTTTTATGACAATCTGTGATGTTTAGCTGTAGTATGAAGCCCCAGTCTAGTTAAAATGTCATTGGACTTGTGCTGATCATGAAGAACTGGTGATTGCCCCATCAGTCAACTTTAACTCCTGAAATCGTTTGCTAAATTGTAGCCCATATTTTATTAAATCAATGAGAACAAGTTACAAAATTGTTGCCTACCTTGTTTCATCTGTTAATTAAGGAAATTAAGGGTGAGGCTCGACCATGTGCTCTCAATAAACATAAGCTAGAAATGACAATGGTTTTCTTTCTAAAGGCACTTTATAGTCTTAATAGTCAAAGTTGTGACTGAGACAAAGACAGATAGATCTAGGCCATTTGCTTACAAATGACCTACAATTACCTGCTGTCATGGTTGTAATAAAGCGTTGACAAGATGAAACTTAGATCTTAAAGGCGCTTGAAAAACAATATAAATTTGTGTTACTGTCAAGCACTCAATACGATTTTTTCAGGATCAGGGTAAACATTTCCGCAAATTTACAGTCGCCAGGTCTTCAATTTTCAAAAAGCCAAAATGGCGACCAGTTATGAGATTTAGTCGCCAATCAAGTTGCCGAGGTGACCATTTCAGAAGGCTATATTGAGGGCTGTGTATCACTGTCAGACTGACTTCTTTTAAAGAGTTGTAGTATTTAAATAAGGCTTTTTAACATACATGTACAATATTGTACATTATGTACATTAATTGGAAACAACATCCCTGATTTTATTGAACCCGTTTGGGACAACAAGCCAACTGGGGTACTATTCCTAAATTTATGAATAACAATCCCTCCGTAGTAATCGTTTGATAGTGCTAAAAATTACATTCTTGAAATGAAACATAAATAAACTTGAGTATGGAAATGGGGAATGTGTCATAGAGACAAAAATCCAACCATAGAAAAAAACAATAACCTCTTCCAAAGAACTATATTTTTATGCTCCACCTACGATAGTAGAGGGGCATTATGTTTTCTGGTCTGTGCATCCGTTCGTCTGATCGTATTAACCTTGCTGAAAATTATCAATTATTAGAAGTTTATATACATGTAGGCTTGTAACTTCTCAGTTAGTCAACTTGAAGTTAAGATTTTTTTATTTTAGCATTACCAAATTCAGAAATTATTGTGTGCGCTTATTGCAATTTTTGAAGAATTGACAAAAGTGTGATATATTTACATACAGATATTTAAGTATTATATATATATCAGAATGTGAGTTTTGATTATTGCCATGCTTACCCATCCAGTTGCATTACAGGGTTCTCGTTAAGACGCGTATGCGTCCTGGACGCATGGAAATCGAGCTGGACGCGTCATTTTTTAAACCCGTGAGTCCCTGGGACGCGTCCTGATTGTATCCCCTCAGTCCCAGAAACATCGTTTTGCCTAGAACATTAATGATATGACATTGTTTTGACAAGAAACTAAACCGGAAGTCGATGTCAAAACATCGATGTGATGCGTAGATCAATATTTTTGACAACTGATAGATTTATAATTTACATTGTCTGCATGGTTGAACAAGCCAATGAACGGCGATCATGAGACATTTCTCAAATTGAAAAGTAAAAATTCTTTGCAAACTATTTTTTAAATACAAATGCTTGACTGTACCTTAAATGAAGTGAATATAAATCTAAACTAAATAATTAAAAGCAGAATAATCCAGAAAATAAATGAATTACTTGACCACATGGTTTGTTTTGTTTACAAATGTCACATGATCATTTTAGGCGGGAAAAATACTTGGGGAAACACCCAAGTAACAGACAACTCTGTCTGGATATTTATAGACATTTAAAATAAACAGCTGATATGATAGTGCCATGAAAGAAGTTAAACTTGGTGTATATAATTCAATCTACACTAATTAAATCGGGAAAAGGGGATAGAGGGGAAGGGGTTAATTTGTAAAGTTATTTTTTTTTGTAATAATTTTAATAAATTTTGGTAACTAAAAATGACAAGACAAATTCTTTAACTGAGTTTATTATTAAATAGTCCATTCATATTAAAAAAAAACAAAAAACCTACCTATCGCCCTGATCTTTTTTATGGAACTCTGGCTTTGGCAAACCAACATTTTTTTCGATGTGGCCCCACATCAAGGATATGATATAGACCCAGAAAGAAGTCTGTAACATGTACATATTTTGAACAATAACTATTAAGAGGTCATATTTTTTATTGATTTAATAAAATCTACCAACCCAACACGAATGGTTTAAGTTGTATTTCGTCACATTATTCTATTATGACATTATTCACAATAATATAAACATACAAGTGAGAGGTTTAGCGCTATAAAGCCAGATTCAATCCTCCATTTTTTACATTTGAAAATGCCTGTAATAAGTCAGGAATATGACAGTTGTTGTCTATTTGTTTTTGATGTGTTCTGTCATTTGATTTTGCCATGTGATTCCAATTGAATTTTCCCCGGAGTTTAGTATTTGTGTGATAAAACTTGCTATAATTTCTCAATTTACTCTAATGTTTGCTCCAAATTGAAATTATTGTGTTATCTTACTTTTTTTCAGATGTGATTTGCTAAAATAATGGAGGAAACAGAAATTGTGACGCAGACTCTCTGTTCAGTCAGCTTTGAGTTTTATAACAACACTGAAATAAAGAAGTTGAGCGTGAAGGAAATCAATAATGCCCAGACATTTGATACACTTCTTAATGCTAATCCTGGAGGATTATACGATTCAGCATTAGGTACAGTGATGCATGTTTTTTTCCCTTTTATTTTACCTGTATTATATATGAAGGGTTGGGATATGATTAATGCCATATGTACATTTATATGTCTTTTCTTTAGTTCATTTATGGGTCACTTATTTTTGTTTTTGGATGACAATACATGTATAATAATTATTATGTATATGTACTGTTGAATGAATTTTTTCCAAGAAAAATTTACAACTTAATGAAATGTAATAGAGACAGATTTGGTGTTTAGATTTACCCTTTTAAAGATTAACAGCTTTTGCTTTTCAGGAAAATTCAGGTACAGAGAGTTTGTATCTTAGATCCTCAAATAACTTTACTCTGAACATCATGTTTCTCAGTAATTGTTGTAATTGTTGTAATAAATTTTTGCCTGGCTGAAGCCTGAAAAGTCAATGGAACATGTATTCATCAAATAACCTTTGCTTAATTCTTTAAGAGTGTGCTATGTATAACATGGGATTTGTAGGTTAAAAACTTGGATGCGGCACATACAATTATGCATGAAAATACAGTAGACCATGAGTATATATTTATATTAGATTAAAAAGAAACCAAGTGTGAATATTTTTAAGAATTTAATTAACAGTCAGAATTTTCTTAGACACTTAAAGAATGGTATTGCTTTCATTCCTCTTAATTTTTAAGAAGCATTAAATTTGGAAAAGTAGAAATTTGATTAAGGTGGCTCTGTAAAGTTGTATGTTTAGTATTTATTTCCCTGTCCACACCATACTAGCTATAATGTTCTATTATTTAACTGAAACAGTGAGTTTTGTAAATTTTCATATATTTTCAGGTCCAACTGACAAAACTGATGTATGTGGAACATGTGGTCTTAACTTTGTCCATTGCCCAGGACATATGGGACACATTGAACTTCCTGTTCCTGTTTTCAATCCTGTATTTTTCAAGATAATGTTTAAGGTTTGTCAGTTGTTTATAATGTTATTACATTCAAAAATGAAAAGATAAAAGTGTGTTTTTAATTAGCTCTCCTGGATTTAAAATACAAAAATTACCGACAAGACAAGATCTACTAAAAAGTCCGAGGTTAAATGTCTCCTTATTTGAGTTATGAGCCTTTGAATGATATTTGTTTGTGTTTTTTTTCTGTTACCAAATAGATGTATAGAAAAAAAAATTAAGAACTACATGTACATGTAGGAAGGATCTACCAATAGGTTAACATTGTTGATATCGACAAATGACTCCTAATTGAAGTTATTGTCCTTCAATGACGATTTTACCAAATTTCTGCATTATTGCCTATTTTTCATTTGATTAAAGGGTTTGCCAAAGTCTGCAATCGAGCCTGTAGAAAATTTATACTTTGTTAAATTATTGAATTAGTGGTTCACCTTTATCCACAAAATCCATGAAAAATAAAAATGAATCCACAGGAATTATATCAAAACAAAATATTGATGTATGTAAATGTAAGCATGCTTGCTGAATCCTCAAGGAATTTTGATGTCCTATGTTTAAAGACAATGCTTACAAATATTTTTCAGTGAGGAATATTTTGACAAGCCAAGGAACGTATTTTTATGTCAAATATCGTGTCATTGTTGAAAGCCTTTTGTTTTTGTGAAGGAAAATCCTTTTGAAGGCATGCTTGACCATTATTTTGTAAATGATTAATTAAAAAAGTTTTCTTGTAGACTTTATGTGGATCCTGCTTTGAGTGTACACGGATGGCAGTTAAGACAATAAATAGTGCAGTATTCATAAGTCAAATGGAATTACTTGATCATGGACTTTTGACATCAGCCATGGAAGTAGAACAATATGGAAATCACCTTCAAATAGAAATGCAAGACTCAGATGAGATACCTGACAAGGTCAACCAATGGGTACAACAACAGATAAAAGGTAAGCATATTCCTTCCTGGTCCTATATATTGAATTGTTAGATTTAAAACAGTCATGGGAATGTCATTCAAATATATATTTTATTTTTTCTATTTCTTAACACTGTTGTTGACACAGAATAACACATTTGAAGCCATTCAAGTTGAGATTAGAAAAAAAGAGGAAAAAATCAATAAAAAAATCTGTATCTCATGAAGCCAACATTTAGCTATTACCAACATTTATAACTAACATAGCCATATAATAATATAAAAAAAAGAGAAGATGTGGTATGATTGCCAATAAGACAACCCTTCACACAAGATCAAATGACACAGACATTAGCATTTATAGGTCACTGTACAGCCTTCAACAATTAGCAAAACCCATACCTTATAGTCGGCTATAAAATGCCATGAACTGACAATTGTTTAACAGTCCAACTGAAAAAACTAATGGCCTAATTATGTACCAAATAATGAAAGAAAAAAAAATGATATACACCAACAAACAACAATCAATGAATTACAGGTTTCTGACTAGGGACAGGCACATATAGAATACAATATTCTCCTCTAAAATTATGGAACAACTTTTATCCAAACTTATGGTGAATGTTCCTTTGGATATCTTGTATTAATTTTGTTTGTTTTGGTCAGTCAATAAACATGCCAACATGGCTGAAAATAGAACAATAAGGGTAAAATGCATCAATTAGGTTTTATCTTAAAACCATAACAAAGAAAAAATTCTGATAGGGGCTACATAGCTCATAATAACATTTATAACAGCTTCAAATTTTTGTGACCAAAATCATCAGATAAATCTCTTGGGAGTTATTGCCTCCTAAATGATGATTTTTTTGGCTAATTTTCATGTACATTGAACAGTTTTCTTGTATAGAGAAATAATAATTTCCAGTATAGCAGTATAGAAAATAAGTTATAGATAATGCATATTTTAAGGTTTTTCTTGTCGTAGAACACACCGAGGGGTGTCAGGATTGATCAAATGAAAGACCGACCGGAGGGAGGTCTTTCTTTGAACAATCCTGACATCCCGAGGTGTGTTCTACGACAAGAAAAACCTTAAAATATGCATTATCTGACTTATATACCGTCAAAAAAATATTAATTTTATAAAGATTTGTAAAATTAAGTATCCTATTTTACCGACAACACTTAAGTGGGATATTCCTTTCTAATGCGTTCAGGTTTTAATATGCCCTGCGGCTCATTTAGAATGTGAAATAAAACTCACTAAATTATTATCCATACACAATAAAAAATATTACTGTAACTGCATGAAGTAAGACACAAATTTATTGTTACCATCCGATAACTGTGTATGACAAATACAAGACACATTGTAAGTAATTTATTGTACCACTTAGCTTAGGGAAAAGGGGGAGAGGGTATGTTTTTTTTCTATTTTTGATGTTGTTTCTATCGCGGAAAAGTGTGGTTTTTTTTTTAACAATTTTACTTGAATCGAATGAAAAATTCAGAAAGACTGTCTTTTGACTAGCAAGACAATCAGGATATAATTATAAACCATCCGCACGTACTGACCCTTTCGTGATTCAATAGAATATAAGATTATCTTATTAGTTGATCATTTGATAGAGTAAAAGGTATACATAAATTCAAAAAAGTTAAGAACTGACACGAAGACGAATATAAATACATGTAGGTCACAGTATGATTTCCTATTCAGTGTGTATCGTTCTGAACATGCATGAAATGTTTGCCACTGGACGTTAAACAAGCAACCGAAAATCAATCAACCTATCAGTTTGACTCAATAAGATTTTCAAAATCTTGCACACGAATATGTTAAATCTGGATTTATTTTATGAAAGTCTACATTAAAATTCATCTGACATATATGACAATGTTTTTTTTTATTGTAGCGATACATTAACAAAACTTCGCGTACTATTTGTTTCTAAAATTAAAATGCTGGACTAAAATGACGGTTTCTTTTACACCTTTTAAAACTTAATAAAATAATATTCAAATCGTCAACAAAAAACTATTAGACGAATAAAGTTTTGAAGTAAATCATAGATTGCATGTTTATCAAAAAAAATAATGACCTCACACAGGTCATTATTTTATGCCTTGAAGCATATATCATTGAAACATGGTATCGTCCGGGTTGATTCTGAAAAAGAATGACTTGTCGTTCTGAAAGAAAATAACTCCATATAGGTATATAAGGAGAATCTATGACCAGGTTTTCTGTGTTTAATAATTTTTCTTAAAAATTTCCAGTATAGAAATTAAGAAATCTAGATCTGTGACCAGTCTTTCTGTACTACTAAAATAATTTTTCTTTAATTTGTAGACAGCTCAATTGAAAAAGATTGCTCAAAACATATAACGGCAGCCAGGACATCATTTGTGACTAACTTTTTGAGAGAGTATTTGGCTAAGCAAGTAAAATGTCCACATTGCCAAGAGAAAAAGAAGAAATTACATCATGAGCATTTCAATAAGATACTTCTGCAACACAAATTATCATCTAAGTAAGTATTGTAAGAACTCTGCTACTCTGCAACACAAATTATCTTCTAAGTAAGTATTTATTAAATATATAGGCATATAAATACTTTATACTGAACTCTGTTACTCTACAACACAGATCATCTTTTAAAGATTAGTTTATCATTGCTACAACATTCAAGTTATAGGGATTACTATCTGATGGCAGTAGGGGGTTAGGTATTTGTATAAAGCTTTCAGAAAATTCAAAATATACGAGTTGATGGGCATGCTTCAGTGGCAGATCCAGAAATTTGTATAAGGAAGGGGGGGCACTAACTGCATAAGAGGGGACACACTCCAGTCATGTTTTCTCTTATGCACTAGTGTTGTTGAATCAATTAGGAAAGCACTTTTACAGACTTATATTTTAGCTTCTTGTCTTTTTATCATAATATCCTTTGAAATTTAGTATAAACACAAATCCTTAAAAGTGCTTTCTTAATTGATTCAACAACACACTGACAATAGATTTAATCTTTAAACAAGTCAGTTGGTGTGTTTACTGTGGTAAATCCTAGAGATTGATTACATGAATACTGCACAAATATCCTCAAGATTTACTTTCTTCCTATTTATCTGTAACTACTACCACGACCTTGGACAAAAAATAAAAATCTATAATTATTTGATTTTATGGCAGGTATTTATTAGTTTTGACCATGATTGATTCTTGAAGGTTTATTATATATTTTTTTATAATTCACAGAGATAAGTCAAAAGTGAAAAAGAAAAATGACAAAAATAATAAAGAAAACGAAGAAGAAGAGGATCCAGGTGATGAGGAAGAGGATCAAAATCCATCAAAATCTACTGGTACCCAGAGATACTTAACACCTACAGAGCTAAGGGAACACATGCGTGGATTGTGGACAAATGATAAGACATTACTGAAACATTTGTTTAAAGCTCTGTCATTAAATGTGGCAGATCAGTCAACAGATATATTTTTTCTGGATGTTATTCCTGTACCCCCATCAAGATTCAGGCCAGTAAGTGTTTCTTATAACATTCTCTCATATTATATCTTGTCCTTGGACACTTTTTATTTGTCATATTTTGCATATACCCCACCTGAAACACATATACATTTTTATCGGACCACAGATGAATTATCACGTTGTGATTGGTTAAACACCGTCACGTGGTGACCCCCTATGAGACCGTATGGGGTTAGTAAGTTTCATATGGGGTTCATGAAGCATTAATGGCGACGTCATCTATAAATGTTGTTGTTTTTCATTGTTTATTTTTCAACAAAACACCGCAGAAAAAGTCCAGCGTCCGATAAATTTGTTATATGGTTAACTACTGACCCCCTACGGATCCATAGAGGGTGAATAAAATTCATAGGGGACTCGGCCTCCGGCCTCACCCCCTATGGATTTTACTAACCCTCTATGGATCCGTAGGGGGTCAGTAGCGAACCATATAACTTATAATAACAGGGCTTTAACTGAGGAACACTCCATCAGAGCAATTGTGTTTAGTTCCTCTATGTCACCTTATTCTATTTCTTATTAAAATGTCTTTATTTCATAAAAAAAAGAGCAGAAAATTGAAATGTATAATAAAGAAGAAGAAAAGCCAAAAATGTATGATTTACAAATAATAAAAAAAATCACCTGCCAGATGAATTGGGGTCATTTCGAGGAAAAAAATTTCATTGGACATTGTGACATGAAGATATTTGCTTGGTGACATCAAAATTTTTAGGTAGAGCACAAAATCAAATATCATGTATTATAAGGGTCAACTAGATCATAATTAGGGCCCGCATTCAGGTGGGTCGCCCTATAGTGATCAGTCTGTCCGTCCGTCCGTAACACTTTAACTTTGTGTCCGCTCCATATATAGAGAACCATTATGATTTCATACTTTATACTTTACATGTTTATTAACCACCACCAGAGGGCGTGTCATGATGTATGTACAACTTCCTAGGTCAAAGGTCAAGGTAAAAAAACTGGTTTCAGTTGACAACCCTGTGTCCTGTAGTGAAGATTGTGTCCGCTCTATATCTTGAGAACCGTTATGATTTCAAAGTTTATACTTGACATCCATTTTAACCAACACCAGAGGGTGTGTCATGATGTATGTACAACTTCCTAGGTCAAAGGTCAAGGTCAAAAACTTTGGTTTCAGTTGACAACCCCGTGTCCTGTGGTGAAGATCGTGTCCGCTCCATATCTAGATAACCGTTATGATTTTATACTTAATACTTAACATGTTTATTAACCAACACCAGAGGGTGTGTCATGATGTATGTACAACTTCCTAGGTCAAAGGTCAAGGTCAAAAACTTTGGTTTCAGTTGACAACCCCGTGTCCTGTGGTGAAGATCGTGTCCGCTCCATATCTAGATAACCGTTATGATTTCAAAGTTTATACTTGACATCCATTTTAACTACCACCAGATTATTATTACTGTTTGCAAGATCTCCTTACAGTGATCATTTCCAAGTTTTTGCTGATCTTCAATTGTAAACTAATTAAGCAATATTGTGTTTTTACAAATTTTATTCCACAATTTTCCTGATAGAAATAATTTGCTTCTTTGTGTTATATTTTTCTTTTAAGTAAAATCCATATTTTTCAAAAAGTTGAAGCCCTTCAGCAATTTTTCATTTTTATCCGATTTTTTGTGGCAAAAATGTCGGTTATTGATTTGGGGATGCTCGTCGGGCGGTCGGGCAGCCGGGCAGCCGGGTGGCAATTAAATGTTGTCTGTGCAGTAACTCATGAACTGTTCAACCAAAGCTTTTAAAATTTTAATATGTTGTTACTTACAACTAAATAAAGGTCAAGGTCAATAATGGCGATTTTGACTTTTACCGTTCAGGAGTTATGGTTCTTGAAAGATTGAAAAATGGTGTTTCCAGTCGTGTCTGTGCATTTTCTCATGAACCATTCAACCTAAGCTTTTCAAATTCTAATATGTTGTTACTGGTGACAAAATAGAGGTCAAGTTCAATAATGACGATTTTGACTTTTACCGTTCAGGAGTTATGGTTCTTGAAAGATTGAAAAATGGTGTTTCCAGTCGTGTCTGTGCATTTTCTCATGAACCATTCAACCAAAGCTTTTCAAATTCTAATATGTTGTTACTGATGACAAAATAGAGGTCAAGTTGGATAATGATGATTTTGACTTTTACCGTTCAGTAGTTATGGTTCTGGAAAGATCGTAAAATGGTGTTTCCAGTCGTGTCTGTGCATTTACGCATGAACTGTTCTACCAAAGCTTCCCAAATTTTGATATGTTGTTACTGATGACTAAATAAAGGTCAAGTTTAATAATGACAATTTTGACTTTAACCGTTCAGGAGTTATGGTTCTTGAAAGATTGAAAAATGGTGTTTCCAGTCGTGTCCGTGCATTTTCTCATGAACCATTCAACCAAAGCTATTCAAATTTTAATATGTTGTTACTGTTGACAAAATAGAGGTCAAGTTTAATAATGACGATTTTTACCGTTCAGGAGTTATGGTTCTTGAAAGATCATAAAATGGTGTTTCCATTCACGTTGTTGCATTTACTCACGAACCATTCAATCTAAGCTTTTCAAATTTTAATATGTTGATACTGATGACAAAATGGAGGTCAAATTTGATATTGACGATTTTCACTTTCACTAATCATCAGTAATGGTTCTTGTGATATTGCCAGGACACAAATAAATGTTAATAAATCCGGTTTGCTGTCATTGTGACAGCCTCTTGTTTAACATTTAATTGGCATTCTTTTTTGGTGGGTCATAATATATTGAAGGCATAATTCCAAAGATATGTGACAAATATCAATTGGGCAGCACCTTTAAACATATTGTTCAAACATCAATCCATATATCCAGAAGTCACCTTAGAGTAGTCAACAATGAGTTCACATCATGCAGTCATATCACTATTATACTATGAAAGTAAGTTGAGAATATTTATCAGTTTTTACTTGAAATCTTAGAATAAAATCACACATGAGACTATGTAATAACTTCAAATAATGCTTCATACCAGATTATCCATACAACTTATTTACCCCACGTTATTGACAGCGGGGCCCACAGAGATGGCTCCCATCTCGATGGTATCTACCATAAACCATGGCATAAACCATAGATCCTTTTTGTTTTGATCTTCTTTTTAATGTTCTAAGTGAACCAAGAATTTAAGCATTCACTTTCGATTTTTTTATCATGTATGGTAATATGTAGCAAACACCCAATATATATTTGTTCATTTTTAGGTAGCAAGAATGGGTGACAAACAGTTTGAGAACCCTCAGACTGCTAACCTCTCCAGACTTCTGAGTGATTCAGTAGTAATAAGACAGATTATAGACTTGATGGATAAACAAAACAAGGATAAATCAGAGACTGTTGAAATACCTGTAAGTCTATATATAAAGTAGAACAATAATTTAGAATTTAGGTTGGTAATAAGTTAAATCAAACAATGAAAATAGAGCTCTCTATTTAGAAGGTAAAAATGAAGATTTCCAACTTTCATTGAACTCATTAGACCTTAAAGAAAGCTTGTCTAAATTATTTAAAAAGAATAGCGTGACAAACATTTTTTAAGAAACCTCACCAGTTTTGATGTAATTTTTAAAATTATCCTTTTACTCTGACTAGTTATCTTAAATTGAATCTTCTGTTTCAGACAAGTTTATCAATGGTACCAGGAAAGACACTAGTAGATAAGCTACAGAATGGTTGGATACTTTTACAAACACATGTTAACAGCTGTTATGATGGTGAACTTGATAGATTATCTACAGAAAAAAGAAATGGAATTAAACAGGTAAAATATTTAAATTCATAGTTTAAATTCATTGGATGTTAAACAATATTGCATGACGTTCCTTCTTATATTACCACTGTATTTGCCAGAAATTGAACCCGGGGATGGTTCCCTGTAAAAGTGCTCCACAGCTCAACCATTTGAGTTTAAAGAGTATTCCATTAGCACAGCTACTGGAGGACGGGTAGGAAGCTGCTTGGTCTTCTACTGAAATTGTTATTAAAATTTATCGGTTTTACTCTAATTAAGCATATACTTATTATTGCATAAAAGAAATTGTCTTTGTTTAAGCAATTGTCTCTATTTTGTATTTTAAAAAAAGATAAGAATCTGACTGGAAAATATTCATGTCTGGATGTTATTTTTAAAAATGAAAATGAAAAGTTCTAATAATGAGTCTGTGTTTTTATCATGTAGGGGCAGGCTGAGTGAACCTAATCTTTTACACATTTACCACTTATGAAATATACACCTGAATTACCTCAAAACTTGACTGCATATTTTGCTATAACTATGAACTGAGTTTTGCCCAAAGAGAAACATTGAAAGATAAGATGCATTTATATTACAGCTCCTGGAGAAGAAGGAAGGATTGTTCCGTAAGAACATGATGGGAAAGCGTGTTGACTTTGCTTGTAGATCAGTTATCTCCCCTGATCCTTCTTTGAATACTAATGAGATTGGCATCCCGGAAGTGTTTGCTAAGAAGTTAACCTTTCCACAGCCAGTGACCCCATGGAATGTACATGAACTAAGACAAGCTGTTATAAATGGACCATTAAAACATCCAGGGTAATACTATACTGTCAATTCATTTTTTTCCATTGGTTACAATTTTGTGGAAATTTGATTTCATTGATACTGCTTAATTATGCCTTCAAGGGTATAGTTTTTTTTATTAATTCATGGAATATTTTATGGTCCACCATTACAAAAAATTTCATGAAAATTGATATACTACAAATAATAATAAATCCTCAATAATAAGCCAACAGTATGCTTTATTTAAAGACTGTTGTAAATGTTTACTTTGATTATCTGACTAAATATTATCAATATTCATTAAGGATAATATTTCTCGAAAATTGATGACTACAATTAGCATATTCAAGCTGAATATATCATGAAACTTTGTTGAGCAAATACAAATCTAGTTCCTTAGATATCATAAAATACTTGATGCATGGCATACACCTGGAATTGTTGACTCCAATCTTATTTTTTTATGCTGAAGGTTGATTTTTCTCTTAGGCAAGCTGGTTTTCTCTACCTGTAAAAGCTAACTGCCATCCAATAGTCCTTAAAGTGGTGATTAACAAAAACAACTAATCAATCAGTAAACCTTAATGCTATAGGAAAAGAAATGTAGTTAAAAAAACAACCTACAGTTGCTCAGTGAGCAATTTTTTAGGACACCATGGTAACAGTGTTTGTTATTTTGTTATGTTATGTTGGAGTCATAGAAAACATGTCATATGTTTTGTTTAAAACATAGCATTCAAAAATGTCAATTAAATTTGCTATACAAATTACACTATATTTTGTGTTTAATTGTTAAAAAGATTTGAAATTTCCAGCAGTGATTAATCAAAGTGAGTAAGATTTAGAATTATAATTGATGTATTCATGACTCTATCAAATTTCAATGGTTATGTTGTTAATAAGAACATGTTTATGATATTTCCATTTTAGGGCATCCTTTGTGGTAAATGAAAATGGCGGAAAGGTCATGTTAAGTGCTACAGATAAAACCCAAAGAGAGGCTATAGCTAAACAGCTACTAACACCAAGTAATAATGGATCTATGATGGGATGTAAAAAGGTATTGCTTCCATAATTAGCATATTTTTATAATGAAACTATTTTATTAAGCCTCAGACATGGAGGAAGAACATTTATTCATTTTTCTTTGCGTCCCAAAGTTAGTTTTTGTTATCTAACTTTAGTTTGCCTCAACCAAATGTTATGAAACTTATACATTAAGCTTATTACCACCAAACACACATTAAATGTGATGGCATCACTTTCACCATTCTCAAGCAATATCACTTTATAAATGGAAAAATTCCTTAATTCGAAATTCAGCGCTCAAACTGTAATTTTCCTTAACCAAAGTTTTCCTTAACCAATGTAAATAAACTTATACACAGTTCATTTTTACCTAACACATACCAAGTTCAAAGAAGGGTGGCATCACTTTCACTGTTCTCAAGTTATGTCCCTTTATGCATTGATAAATTGCTAAATTTTCCACTTCTGCACTTGAACTTTCGTTTTTCTCAAGAAAAAGAATATTCAGCCGGTTTTTAAAATTTGAAACAGTATTTTATCTGCAATGCAACTTTATGGTAAATCAATACAGTACTACCAAAATGGTAGACAAATGTGTTGTGTGAGTTTCTTTGAATTTTAAACACTTCACTTGTTTAATTTTATTAAAGGTGCTTAGACATTTGAAGAATGGTGATGTTCTATTACTTAACAGACAACCAACACTTCACAAATCTAGTATACAGGCACACAAGGTAAGGTTGGACAAGACATCATAAATCTAGTATCCAGATGTAAAAGAAGGATACACCTAGTATTCAGGTACAAAAATAGGATACAAGAAATCCATGTGGATTTTAAGAAACATTCAAATGATACTGTTGGAATTTAAAATGTGAGATTTCATTTTAGAGAAACACATACCAGTCAGTAATTATATATATGTAACAATTGTGGCCATAATTTCTGAATTTGCAGTACGGTATATTTATCACATCTTTATCCATCCTACATCTCTTTTAAAGAACTTTTTATATATCACTTAAAAAGACATAAGAGAAAAATTGCAGTATTATGGAAAAAACAAACCTTTTTCATCAGTTATATCCAGTTAAACCTGAAAATGAATGAGATAATATTTATCCCTGTAGGAATCTTACATGGCTGAATATTTGACCCTTTTACTTATAAATTTGTAGGCTAGAGTGTTACCAGGAGAGAAAACATTAAGAATGCATTATGCTAACTGTAAAGCATATAATGCTGATTTTGATGGAGATGAAATGAATGCTCATTTTCCACAGAATGAACTGTGTAGAGCTGAAGCCTATCATATAGGTAAGAGGATAAATTTTAATTTCTCTTTCAATTCTTAGTAGTGTATATTTTTTTTGTTTTTTTTTAATTCCTGAGTAATTTTAATAGTCATAAAATGCTCAATTATTACCAAATAAATTTCTATACTTGGATCATTTTGAGAAAAAAAGGACAAATTGAAACTGTAGAAGCTGAGACCCACATATTCTGCATTTTAGACCCATTGTGGCCAACAGCTGTTAACTTCTCTTTGGTCGGCTTGTTGTCTCTTTGACATATTCCCAATTTCCATTTTCAATTTTATGTAAACATTTGTTATTTATTTCCTAATATTGTCACTAGAAGAAATACAAATATTGTTGAAAGTCATACGGTGACCTATAGTTGTTAATTTCTGTGTCATTTGTTCTCTTGTGAAGAGTTGTCTCATTGGCAATCATACCACGTCTTCTTTTTTATGTAAAGCAATTTTTAAAACAATATAAAAATCTTGGAATTAAATAATATAGCTAACCAGAAATATTGAATTGTTTATATGCTTTATTTTAGTGGCTACAGACCATCAGTATTTAGTGCCAAAAGATGGCACACCATTGGCAGGCCTTATCCAAGATCACATGATTGCTGGAGCCTCACTAACAATGAGGGGAAGATTTTTCAACAGGTATTATAACTCATTATTCTTTGTTAAAGGCAGATGCATAATTACTATATAAGTTAATGTTTGTTCTAAATTCTGATGAGCTTTTTTTATGCCCCATTTATGGGCATTATGTTTTCTGGTCTGTGCTTCCGTCTGTTTGTTCGTCTGTCCGTCCATCTGTATGTCTGTCTTTCCGTCTGTTCGTCCCGCCTCAGGTTAAAGTTTTTGGTCGAGGTAATTTTTGATGAAGTTGAAGTCCAATCAACTTGAAACTTTGTACACATGTTCCTTATGATGTGATCTTTTTTATTTTAATGCCAAATTAGAGATTTTATTTCACGGTCAACAGAACATAGAAAATGATAATGTTGATGGGGCATCCATGTACTTAGGACACATTCTTGTCTTATGATGTTTTCCATTTGGAAATAAACAAAAGTAACTCTTTATACACTATGTATATAAATATCATATATTTACATCATTTTTATATGACTGCAAAAAATCTTTTGCATCATTTATTGCTATCAAGATATTGTCGTCTGCATCATCTTCCGAAGAAGCATAGTTTCTGGATAATAACTTTAGTATAAGTAAATCGAAATCAACAAAATTTTAACACAATGTTTTTATATAACCACAAAAGGAAGGTTGGGATTTATTTTTGGGGTTATGGACCCAAAGGTTTAGGAATTTATTCATTCTGTGTAAAAAAAATCATCTTTGCTAGCCAAGGGTTATGATCCACACCCGCTCTCTTTACCCTTGGCGGATTGAGCCAACATTTGTGATGACAATGTTGCGCCATCTATCGGAAGATAAAAATCACGCCGATTCCGAATACATTAGTCTTGACCAATGGTAGCACTTGAACTCTTCAATTTGGAGGTAAAAACACGGTAGCGTCTAGATTCTACACAATTGGTAAAGCCGGAAATGAAAGCATATGTCAACATTCATGCATTTGTGCATGAAACATACACAGGAACTTCTATTTGTTGATTAAAAACATTCAAGTTTTCACTAAATATAGTCGTATGTTTAGGGATGTTAAGGCTTGTTGCACAAAAAAACATGTGGCAATTGTTTACAAACACTTTCTACATTTACACATGATCATGTTATAGGCGCATTTTGATTGGATGCAGCGAGTTTTGACTGCAACCAATAAAAAACCTTACCTTGTGTCTCCGAAATTTTATCTCAATCGAAAGGGTGAAGAGAGCGGGAGTGGATCGTAACCCTTGGCTAGCGAAGATGAAAAAAATCTGCTGTGTCAACTATTTAATCACAATCCAAATTCAGAGCTGTATCATGCTTGAATGTGATGTCCATACTTGCCCAATCTGTTCGACCTCTGTGGTCGTATAAAGCTGCGCCCTGCAGAGCATCTTGTTACATTTATATCACTCATCTTCTGTATTAAGAAAAAAAAAAATTTTTTGAAACTTTATAATGTAGATTTGTATATCATATCAGATTTGTCAGCTTCCTGTTTGAACACTTTGAATTTTTCTGATATTCATGTATGAAATTTTAATTACAGTTTATTGTCTCTTGAGCAGTGTATTTATCTTGTCATTACTCTTTTGTATTTGTTATCAACCCTGAACCAATATTATCTCTCAAGCAGAGCTCTTTAGATAATTTGTGTCTCAAGTTGATACAGTGTGTGATATTGAAAAAATCCTATGATATTCTCTATTTATATTTAGGCAGGACTACTGTCAGCTGGTGTATACAGCACTAGGTGATAAACCTGGAAATATCAGGATGTTAAAACCAGCTTTGATAAGACCGTTCACCCGATGGTCTGGTAAACAGGTAAGTCACGGTTTATAAATATCAGGATGTTAAAACCAGCTTTGATAGGACCATACACACTGTGGTCTGGTAAACAGGTAAGTCACTGTTTATAAATATCAGGATGTTAAAACCAGCTTTGATAAGACCAAACATACTGTGGTCTGGTAAACAGGTAAGTCATGTTAAAACCAGCTTTGATAAGACCAAACATACTGTGGTCTGGTAAACAGGTAAGTCTGGGTTGATAAATACATTTTGAAAGCACATGAAAAACAAATATGAAAGATTTTTTTTTGTTGGATATTAATTTTCCTCTATAAGTTGTTAAATTTGATATAATGATAAACATCACAAATGATTAGTACATGTTTGAGAATAACTTAGTTTGCATACTGATAGTGTGATACTTATAGGGGCTATTTTAAAGAGTACTGTTTCATGTTTTTTGTAGGTTTTGTCAACAGTTCTGATAAATGTCATTCCTCATGGTAAACCTGCATTACATTTGGATGGTAAAGCCAAGATTAATGAAAGGGTATGTTATATTACAACTCCTCTTATTAAAATGTATTCTGATATGCAAATTTATTATTTCTTTCTTTAGATTTCTCTTGATTTAATATTTTACCTTTAACATTTCTATGAAAAAGTCCATGTAAATGATTACATTAGTGCCTTAGAAATATTTTATTTAATGAAAGACTTCATGATTATCGAAAGTAAATATTTCAAGAATTTAAGGTAAAATGTTATTAATGGGTGATCTCAAGATTTTTAAAGAAATTTTGCAGAAATCAGGAGCGTGCAGACCTACACTACTTACCACCTACATGTAAAAAAAACTTGTTTGCTCCTGTAATAAGTAAAAAATTGTGTATGTTGAAAACTGAACAAACAATTATTGCATTATGTTGTGATGTTAGGGGAAATCATAGACCCATAAAAACAAGTCATCTAATTTTATAAACTTTTTATTACGATGACAATGTGTTGCCACAAATTCAGTTTATATTTCTTATCTTTTTATTTATATGTTCACATTTTGTAGAGTTGGGCAGAAGGTAGGAAACCAAAGTATGGAATTCATGAGGATGTATCAGAGGACATGGGAGAAAGTCATGTGATCTTCAGGGATGGGGAGTTGTTATGTGGTGTCCTTGACAAAGGTCATTATGGTCCTACACCTTATGGACTGGTACATTGTTGTAATGAGGTAACAGTCAAAGTTTACGCTAAATAAAATATACAAATGTCATTGAAAAACTTGATGAAATTAAATGTTTTAAATCCACTGACACTTTCTAAACAGGTTAAAAATATATACTGTAAAGGAAGAAGAAAGAAAAAAATCAGCACACCTTTCTAGAAAACAGTCAATTCAAACTTTGTAAAAAAAGAAAATTTCAATGTACTGTAGAAAATAAAATACAAATACATCTGTATATAAAGAATATCAAATGCTTCCTTCTTTATTTGTGGACATATTTTTTTTAGTTATATGGAGGTGTGGTAGCAGGCGAAATATTAACATGTTTTGGTAGATTATTTATCAACTTCCTAGCAACAACGAGAGGATTTTCACTGGGTGTTCAAGATATTCTAGTCACTAAAATGGTTAGTATTCTTATAAGAAATGGAATGAAGAGTAGAAGGAAAAAGAAGCATGAATTAAACTTCTTTTTTGTTAAATAGAAAATTGAAAATAAAATCAAGAAAAAATGTGTATTAGTAGGAATTTATATCAACTACTCATTTGAATGAGAATATAATGAGACTTGGCGTAAAACACTATTGATGCAGCAACTTACAGAAAATAAAATAAGAGATGACATCAAGAAATCAACATACAGTCTTCAGTAAATATTAAATGTCCAAACCAGAGGTTTTAAAGTTGTAAATCACGTACAGTGTTCAGGTTTTATAAATAAGGTCTGATAAGGTATCAATTTTAACACTATAAACAAGTTGAATTTGATGCAGTTCACCTGAAAAAGGCCAATTTACATATAGTATTTAGTAAAATACGTTAAGAGCTACAAAGATATTTTGTCAACATCAACATCTTATATATATATAAGACATCTCTTGCTTAGTAATGTTATTTTTTGTAAAACCTTTGCTCAATATCAAAATATTAATGACAAGATTTCAAAAAGAAGCTTTTTTGGCAAATCTAGTAAGTTTTGCATCAAATGCAAGAAGTTTGAATCCTTTAAGAAAATACCTAAGACCCACTTCAAAACTAAAAACTTTGATATCCGACAAACTCATGTTTAATGAAGGACATTGTTTATTAATAGATATAATACCCTCACATTCAACAGAGCCTACCAACTATCTGTCATTTTTTTATAGGATTTGTTTTCTTCAAATAATACAACTGATATTTTGGGTCATAGACAATAGCAGTTTGCTAATTGTTAACACAAATTTATTGTTTTTATCATAGGCTGATGACAAAAGAACAGAAGCTATAGAGATTTCAAATAATGTTGGCCCGTCTGCTGCAGCAGAGGCCCTTGGTTTTGATTGTTTACCAGAACAGGAAGTCATGTTAAAGGCCCTGAAATCTGCACATTTTAACAAAGATGATAGACAGCTGAGAGAACTAGACCTTAGCATGAAAGATAAAACAGACAGAGTACAAAATGACATAGCAAGGTAACAACTTCATGCTGTGAATTGCAGAATAACATTTGATGTAGATTTCTATGGTCACACTTAACCAATGTAAACAGTGGAGCATTTTCTTTCCATTTTGTTTGCCTCTTTAGTTGATAATGAAGATATTATGGTTATAAAGTACTTGTTTTAAATTTACATTGATATACCTGTCATTTTTTATAATTTTTTATTTTCATTCCATGCTTTCCTTAAGTTTTGGACAGCAATATACCGTCAACATTGACATGTTGTATTGTCACAGAATAGAAGTTCCTTCATGATATAAGTTCCAAAAGGAAAAAAATATTCAGGAATATAATTTCCACAGGAATAAATATTACAGTATAAGTTCCAAAAGGAAAAAAATATTCAGGAATATAATTTCCACAGGAATAAATATTACAGTATATGTTCCTAACGGAAGAAATGCTATAGAATATTTGTTCCAACAGGAATAGATATTATGACATTGTTTATAAGAAAGTTTCCAATGGAACTTCTGTTAGGTGGAACAAATATACTTAACAGTTTTATGTGAGATGTAGTCATCAATGATAATGCATGCTTAATTTTTAAACTTTCATAACTTGAATTATATTGTAGGGCCTGTATGGGTGGATTAGAACAAGTCTTTCCCAGGAACAACTTACAGTTAATGGTACAGTCTGGAGCTAAGGGTTCTACTGTAAGTACAGATAACTTGAGTCAGGGGTTAAAGGTTCTACTGTAAGTGCAGTTACTGTATATTCATTTATTTTATAGAAAACCAATTTTAGTTGATTGCAGAAAACTTGCCTTTTCATGTTTGATTTTGATATTTGATTTTGTGGTTTTATCAACCTTATGCAACCTTATAGAAAATTAATTTGTTGATCATTTAAATTAGTGGTTCATCAGTACCCATTAAAACCTTGAAAATTAGTATTTTATTAACTTTTATAAAGTTAGGTAAAAAAGTTTTGTCAACAAGACTTCACAAATAATGCCTATCTTTATATGACATAAGTGCAAATGACTAATATTGATTTTTTTTCCGGCTAAACTATTTTGCTCTATGTAAACTGTGTGTATCTAGAAAGTCATAGTTACTATCTATTTGTAGGTCAATTGTATGCAGATATCATGTTTGCTGGGACAGATTGAATTAGAAGGAAGACGTCCACCCCTAATGTTAAGTGGTAAAACTCTCCCATCTTTTTGCCAGTATGATGTATCTCCTATGGCTGGAGGTTTTGTTAGTGGGCGGTTTCTCACTGGAATAAGACCTCAAGAATATTACTTTCATTGTATGGCAGGTAGAGAGGTATGTCAAAGTTGTATATATAGATTATTACACCTAATTTCCCATATTGGTCTCATTCTAGAATTATCTTGTTGGTATGAGGCATTGAATGAGGGTCATATTTAAGGTAATAGAACTTAGTGAAACTTTGACATACGCTTTTTTCAAGATCAAGGGATGACTTTGTGAAGAAAATTTTGAAAGTGTTTTCTTTTTTTCCATATTTTACAAAAAAATATACATATTTTTGTAGTCATGCATAACATTCAGATACTATCTGGGGTAAAAGTTTTAAGACATCAATAACTCTGCCAAACCTCATGAAATGTTACTATACTTGCATTGGACGTAGATAGAAGTTTCTTCAATAACAGCCAAAGAAAGGACTGTATACACATGTGTACATATGTACAGCTGTTCATCCAATGAAATGTTCTTCACATTTTTACCTCAAATCAAAACTTCCTGAAACTTAGTAGGCAGGCAATACACAAGGATCCTTTGATCAATTTACAAATTTTCATTAAAAAATTGGCAGTATTTAGAATATTACATTTATTATAGGGTTTGGTAGATACAGCTGTAAAGACAAGTCGTAGTGGTTATTTACAGAGGTGTCTGATCAAACATCTGGAGGGAGTGATGGTGAATTATGATATGACAGTCAGAGACAGCGATGGTAGTATTGTACAAGTAAGTTTTGTTATTGCCTTCTTTAAATTCAAAGAAATTAAGAAAATGAATCTGTGGCATAGGAAACTAATTTGCCCTAATGTTTTACTGACATTTGAACTTATTGTATAAGTTTTATTTGTGTTAAAATTTATATCACTGAAAATTATACAAATACTTTTGATCCATGTCTATGCATATTTATGCATGTCTATACATAGATTTGAAGTTGAGGAAAAGGCCATTTTATGTGAATTTCATTAAGATAACACATTTATATTTTTATTATTTTCAACTATTTTTGTGTTTTGTGCACATCCAAGTACATTATTTCTGAATAAGATAAAGATATTAGTTCTATTACATACAAAGGATTTTCATGTTTTATCATTTTATGTGGACCAACACTGACAAAAGCCAATTGCTGTTTGTTTTTCAATCATAATTATTTGATTTTATTTCTTTATTTATCTACCGATATGTTTTATCAGTATTGAAGCAAAATCCTTTAGACTTTTATATGAATATAAATTCATTTTTTCTTGATTATAATTTTTTATCATATACTTAGCATTGATATGATAGCTTTTGCATATGTGTAATGAGCGGAAGCACACAAGCCATAATTTCCCACCCGTGCTGATAACCCACATCAGGGGCGTCTCGTGCAAAAACTCATAGCAGTGCTTCTCGTGCAAGTTACTTTCGGTGTTTCTGGTATCGATTGTTTACTTTTCCGTTGTGACATCAGATATTTTTTATGACGACATCAAAATTTACGGGAACTTTGGTTGGGATAGTTTAGTACTTGCTAACAAATGCCATTGACAATTAGGAATCATTTTATAGTACAACAAACATGGAGTAATTATGATCATAAAACTCTTCCAAATTTTTAATGTTTCAAAATGCCTCTATAAATAGTAATGTTACCATATATATGGAGGTAGAGATGCTGTTGTTGTATAATTATGGTATATTTGATTCATAATTTAACTTCTTTATAAAGTTTTTGACTGTTTTAGTTATTGCATTTTTTTATTTGCCTTACATAAAACTATTGTCGAAAGTATATGATAAAGCGATTAATACATGGCCTTTTCCATATCAGCCTGGGTATCATCACCTCGACGCCGTCTTGGGCTGATATGGGGGTCTCAGGCTGATACCCAGGCTGATATGGAAAAGGCCATGTATTAATCTCTATGTTATTTATTACATTTGATTTTACTTATCCTATGTATATAAATGATCTATCTCTCAGTTTTTTTGAAAATTTTCTTGTATATGTTTTTTTTCCAGTTCAATTATGGTGAAGATGGCCTTGACATTTGCAAAACTGGTTTCCTAAAACAGAAGCAGTTCCCTTTACTGCTAGAAAATAAACATATTTTAGAGAGTAAACAAGGTGGAAACAAGGAAATAGAATTTGACAAGAAAGTAAAAAAATGGCAGAAGAGGGTATGTAGTAGGACTGGGAAAGATATATTTCAGATATTGGAATTTGATAGGAAAATTTTGTTGAATGAAAACATTGTATATAGGAGCATTTGCTTAACTGAGAAAATTGTATTTTCCTGATTATTTACATTTATGTGTTCCCCTCATCTAAAGTTTTAAAAATCTGTTAAAGTAGTATAGAAACCTTCCATAATTATACACATTAAGTCCATGTTATCTTAATTATCCACTTTTAAGCTGGGGTGTTGTTCTGTCCCACTGCTTACTTTACATGTAGTGCCTTTAGTTTTAATAATGATGCTCATTTTCATTTTTAGAAATCCTTTCAATAAAAGGGTTATTGAATCAAAATCAGTGAATATTATTCCTGTTTAGATATTTTAATTGCATTTGCTATTTTTTGTAATGAAATATTCTGCTCAGAACATTATTCCCCATTACATGAAATAACCCAGAAAATACACAAAACATTTCAACATTATGATAATTTTAGAAAAATTAGCATATTGCCAAAATAAAGAGTAATTTTCAAACACAAGACTTTGATTTTGACCATTTAATGAGATAGTTGTAGTAGGGTATATTTCTTAGTAAGCTATTTTAATATGTTTTACTGAAGTATTGAATATTTTGATAATTTAACCCATTAGATAAGGAAATGGCACAGAAATCATGGGAATTCTCGGGATTCTGGCTTCCTAGAATTCTGTAGAGAAAACAGCGATATGGAAGGTGATGACGATGAAATAAAAAGTCATGGACGTACAAAGGGTGCTCTTCAGTTGGCCCAGATGTGGAGAAATCTAGATGCTGATGAAAAGGAAAAGTATGTAGAATAAAAAAGTAAAACAAAAATGGTCATTATTTATCTTTGAAAAATCTGTTCATATTGTATCACATTCTCCATCAGGTCATTTGTTGTCCTGTTCCTTAAGGATGTTCACTCCACTTGTGTTTTTAATATTTGCTAGATTTTCTGAATCCTCTGGTTTTATTCATGTTATGGCATTAAAACAAATTCACCACTGAACCCTACTTTTCTTTTCATATATTTATTACATATAGCTTAAATGTCATTTTTGTAAAATACTAAAAAATCCTTGTTATTTTTTCATAATTCTTGAAAGAAAAATGGTGCCAATGTTAGATGCTAAGAAAAGTCTTAGAGACAAATATTTCCTGCTAAATTTTCAATGACTTATGTCTCTAAATAAACAAACAGACCCTTCATTTTTTATACTTTTTTATACGCCCGGGACGGGACGTATTATGGTATACCCTTGTCCGTCCGTCCGTCCGTCCGTCGTCCACACTTCGGACAATAACTCATAAACACTTTCACCAATTTCCATGAAACTTAAGTGAATTGTTTATATCTATTGACGTAAGCTCCCTTTCGTTTTTTTTTAATTTCAGATTTTAAGTTTTGGATTTATGGGGCTTTATTCATAAAAAAAAGGGGGATTTTCAACACTTCGGACAATAACTCAAAAAGGCTTTCACCAATGTCCATGAAACTTTGGTGAATTGTTTATATCTATTGATGTAAGCTCCCTTTCCTTTTTTTTAAATTTCAGATTTTAAGTTTGGGATTTATGGGGCTTTATTCATAAAAAAGGGGGGATTTTCAACACCTCGGACAATAACTCAAAAACACTTTCACCAATGTCCATGAAACTTTGGTGAATTGCTTATATCTATTGATGTAAGCTTTCTTTCGTTGTTTTTTAATTTCAGATTTTAAGTTTTGGATTTATGGGTCTTTATTCATAAAAAAAGGGGGATTTTTAACACTTCGGACAATAACTCAAAAAGTCTTTCACCAATGTCCATGAAACTTTAGTGAATTGTTTATATCTATTGATGTAAGCTCCCTTTCAATTTTATAAATTTCAGATTTTAAGTTTTGGATTTATGGGGCTTTATTCATAAAAAAAAGAGGGATTTTTAACACTTTGGACAATAACTCAAAAAGGCTTTCACCAATGTCCATGAAACTTTGGTGAATTGTTTATATCTATTGATGTTACAAATAATACTTAATAAAATCTGATGAAAACATAAAATTTGTAAAATCTTTAGTTCAATTTAAAACATTAAATTTCTTGTAAAAAATAGGTTCCATGAATGTCATACGTTTGTACTATTATTTAAATGGTTGCAAGGATGAAAGCACATTAGCAGTCCCTGAGATACTAACTGTTCCCTGAGGCATATATCATTTTATGATAACATTTTTACTATCTAAGCTATGGATAAAAATCAAATTCTGTTTTTGCATATAGGATGTTTTACTCTTGTTAAAATTGGTTGCAATTGAAATCACAAATGATACCTTAGCATTGCAGCTTTTTTATAGAGTTAAGTTTTGGTGCAAGGGTTGAGGGCAATAAAAAATGTTATAAAACATAACTAGTCTACAATCGCTCATAATAAGTGAACAAGTGACAACATAAAAATCCTAACATGTGACTAAATATTCCTTAAATGTTAAAGAGTGTCATTTTATGAAACAATAAGGAAATCAAGTCTCCTAAACATTTATCAATATGATCATCTTGTGAATATTCTTAACAATAAGAAGGTTCAATCAATATACCCCAAGAAAATTACCTTCTTTCAAACTACTATAAAATTTGGAAATCAGCCATAGAATTACTAAAACCCATAATCATATATCACTTTCCTTATATTGCATTGAAGACTTCTATGTTATATGCCAATGTTAATGATATTTGTTTTTTATGCTAAATATTGAAAAGCTGAACTAGGTTTAATCATCTGTCTTCTCCACTGTAATCACTGTCCTCATCATCAGAAAAATCCTCATTTTCATTCTCAGAAGAGGCCTCCTCATCATCAATGAAATCCTCATCCTCATCATCAATGAAATCCTCATCTCCATCATCAATGTAATCTTTATCTTCATCATCAATGAAATCCTTACTTTCATCACCTACTTTCTCATTTAGATCATACCTTTCAGTAGAGTCACTTTCACCATCTTCTCTTTCCCTGTTATCTTCTTGCTACTCCTCATTGTCATTGTAGTCTTTTTTGCCATTTTTATAAGCCCGTCGTCTTTCAGACGGGACGTATTATAGTATACCGTTGTCTGTCCGTCTGTCTGTCCGTGGTCCACACTTCAGACAATAACTCACATAAGCTCCCTTTCCATTTTATAAATATAAAAGGTACTTGGTACTCAGAAAGTGTGTTGTGAACAAGATAGCATGTATGGATGAAAAATTAAGACAACAAACTTAGTTAAATTTGAGGTAGACTTAATATTGCCAATTTTTTTGTGCATTTTTATTTATTATTTGGGGGGGGGGGGGGGGGGGGTATTTGACAGGGCTCACACTATTTCTAGTTGATCATATAAATTCATTAAAAGACAAGTTAAAAGAGCAAGGGCGTATCATGCGCTAAAGCGCAGCCCTTTATTAGTTCCTTTATTTGTTTACTATTGATTTAAAACAGTCTTTGAAAAAGCTTGTTACTTTGAAATAGACTTGCTGTTTGTAAAAAAAATTCTGAAAAGGCTTGATAGGAGAATCTGTTTTAACTCACTGCAATGCTAGTGAAAAAATGTATTCACAAGAAAGATTTTAAGACAGAAAAAATAATTGTAAACTGTCCATTTTAATTGAGCTCCTCTGCATCAGATTATTGTTTTGAACTAAAGGAGTTATGGTGTAAATAGGTTAATCCAAATACACAAGTTTTTCAAAAATTGTAAGAGGTAAATGTTCAGTGTTTAGTAAAAAAAATCCATACCATGCATACTGTACATGTGAAAAATCATTCACATCTTATTAAAAGCTTTTTTCCTTACAGTACAGAGAAGTTATGTATATGTGTTCAGAAATTTCTTTAACTTCTGATTGCCTTTTTATACGACCGCAAATTTTGAAAAAATTTCGTCGTATATTGCTATCACGTTGGCGTCATCGTCTGCGTCGTCGTTGTCGTCGTCGTTGTCGTCGTCGTCGTCGTCGTCCGAATACTTTTAGTTTTCGCACTCTAACTTTAGTAAAAGTGAATATAAATCTATAAAATTTTATCACAAGGTTTATGAACCAAAAGGAAGGTTGGTATTGATTTTGGGAGTTTTGGTCCCAACATTTTAGGAATTAGGGGCCAAAAAGGGCCCAAATAAGCATTTTCTTGGTTTTCGCACTATAACTTTAGCTTAAGTTAATAGAAATCTATGAAATTTTGACACAAGGTTTATGACCACAAAAGAAAGGTTGGGATTGATTTTGGGAGTTTTGGTTTCAATAGTGTAGGAATTAGGGGCCAAAAAAGGGCCCAAATAAGCATTATTCTTGGTTTTCGCACCATAACTTTAGTTTAAGTAAATAGAAAATAATGAAATTTAAACACAATGTTTATGACCACAAAAGGAAGGTTGGTATTGATTTTGGGAGTTTAGGTCCCAACAGTTTAGGACTCAGGGGCCAAAAAGGGACCCAAATAAGCATTTTTCTTGGTTTTCGCACCATAACTTTAGTATAAGTAAATAGAAATCTATGAAATTTAAACACAAGGTTTATGACCATAAAAGGAAGGTTGGTAATGATTTTGGGAGTTTTGGTCCCAACAGTTTAGGAATAAGGGGCCCAAAGGGTCCAAAATTAAACTTTGTTTGATTTCATCAAAATTGAATAATTGGGGTTCTTTGATATGCCAAATCTAACTGTGTATGTAGATTTTTAACTTTTGGTCCCGTTTTCAAATTGGTCTACATTAAGGTCCAAAGGGTCCAAAATTAAACTTCGTTTGATTTTGACAAAAAATTAATCGGTTGGGTTCTTTGATATGCTGAATCTAAAAATGTACTTAGATTCTTGATTATCGGCCCAGTTTTCAAGTTGGTCCAAATCGGGGTCCAAAATTAAACTTTGTTTGATTTCATCAAAAATTGAATAAATGGGGTTCTTTGATATGCCAAATCTAACTGTGTATGTAGATTCCTCATTTTTGGTCTTGTTTTTAAATTGGTCTACATTAAAGTCGAAAGGGTCCAAAATTAAACTTAGTTTGATTTTAACAAAAATTGAAATCTTAGGGTTCTTTGATATGCTGAATCCAAACATGTACTTATGTTTTGTGCAATAGCAAGTCTTTTCAATTGCACAGTATTGCGCAATGGCAAGAAATATCTTATTGCAAAATATTGTGAAATAGCAATTTTGTTTTTAATTAGAGTTATCTTTCTTTGTCCAGAATAGTAAGCAAGAAATATCTAATTGTAAGAATTTTTTTTATTTGGAGTTATCTTTCTTTGTCCAGAATCAACTTAAATCTTTGTTATATATACAATATACAATGTATATTCACTTTTTACTACCAACTGATAAATTAAAATAATCTTTACCATTCAGTGATAACAAGCAGTTTTTTTACATCTTAATATTTTATGATGTATTTAAATGAGTAGTTATTGTTGCAAACTCCATTAGAAATTTTAATTGAGATTAGTTTTGGAATAAGGGAAAGGGGGATGTGATTAAAAAAATTGGGTTCAATTTTCTCATTTGAAATTTCATAAATAAAAATAAAATTTCTTCAAACATTTTTTTTGAGAGGAATAATATTCAACAGCATAGTGAATTGCTCTAAGAGAAAACAAAAATTTTAATTTCATTAGAACACATTCATTCTGTGTCAGAAACCTATGCTGTGTCAACTATTTAATCACAATCCAAATTTAGAGCTGAATCCAGCTTGAATGTTGTGTCCATACTTGCCCCAATCGTTCAGGGTTCAACCTCTGCGGTCGTATAAAGCTACGCCCTGCGGAGCATCTGGTTACAATAGATATGAGTCCCATATTTCTACACAGTGGATCTTAAATTCAGTGTGAAATAAATTTATGCACTTGAATTATTAAATGCATATATTTAGACTTTAAGAATTATCCAGAACTCAATATTTTTTTATCTTATTTTACAGATATTGTAATAATAAGGGACCTTGTCCTGATCCCATTACCTCTAAGTATCTACCTTTTGAGAAGAATGGAGTATTTACAGAGAAGATGGGCAGTATAATTGAACAATTTGCTCACCAAGAACTTGGAAAGGTAACTCAAATCATTTTCTCTTTTTAAATTTTTACCTGCGTTGTCAGTTTTGTCATTACCGTCTGTCTATCTGTCTGTCTGAAAAAAATTGTGTAGAAATCGTTTGTCAAAAACATTCTTCTCTATCTACTTATTTCACAAAATTATATAAAACTTTTAATTTTTTTTTAAGGAAATTACAGGTAATGCTTGTGCCAATCAGAAAAGGACCAGATAAGGACCACCCCTCTTATTGAAGAAATTGAATTGATTTTATTATGCGCCCCATTTATGGGCATTATGTTTTATGGTCTGTCCCACTTCAGGTTAAAGTTTTTGGTCAAGGTAGTTTTTGATGAAGTTGAATTCCAATCAGCTTGAAACTTAGAACACATGTTCCCTTTGATATGATCTTTCTAATTTTAATGCCAAATTAGAGTTTGTACCCCATTTTCACGGTCCACTGAACATAGAAAATAATGGTGCTGATGGGGCATCTGTGTAATATGGACACATTCTTGTTAATATCTTATATAATATTGAAATAAATTATACAATTAGATTCACATATTTAACCAGGTATTATGTATTATTTATTACAGCTGCCAGCAGGAAAAGATGTTAAACCAGAAGAGTTCACAAGTTTGTTATACAGCAAGGTACAGCAAGCACTAGCACAACCAGGTGAATCTGTAGGATTGTTATGTTCACAGGTAATTTTTTACTGTTAGTTTGTTATACAGCAAGCTCTACACAACCAGGTGAATCTGTAGGATTGTTATGTTCACAGGTAATTATTTACTGTTAGTTTGTTATACAGCAAGCTCTACACAACCAGGTGAATCTGTAGGATTGTTATGTTCACA
The DNA here is from genome assembly GCF_036588685.1 of Mytilus trossulus. Lineage (NCBI taxonomy): Eukaryota > Metazoa > Mollusca > Bivalvia > Mytilida > Mytilidae > Mytilus > Mytilus trossulus. Next base: position 42,479,024 of record NC_086375.1, on the reverse strand, counting down.
GGTAATTATTTACTGTTAGTTTGTTATACAGCAAGGTACAACAAGCTCTAGCACAACCAGGTGAATCTGTAGGATTGTTATGTTCACAGGTAATTATTTACTGTTAGTTTGTTATACAGCAAGCTCTACACAACCAGGTGAATCTGTAGGATTGTTATGTTCACAGGTAATTATTTACTGTTAGTTTGTTATACAGCAAGGTACAACAAGCTCTAGCACAACCAGGTGAATCTGTAGGATTGTTATGTTCACAGATCATTATTTACTGTTAGTTTGTTATACAGCAAGGTACAGCAAGCTCTAGCACAACCAGGTGAATCTGTAGGATTGTTATGTTCACAGGTAATTATTTACTGTTAGTTTGTTATACAGCAAGGTACAGCAAGCTCTAGCACAACCAGGTGAATCTGTAGGATTGTTATGTTCACAGGTAATTATTTACTGTTAGTTTGTTATACAGCAAGGTACAGCAAGCTCTAGCACAACCAGGTGAATCTGTAGGATTGTTATGTTCACAGGTAATTATTTACTGTTAGTTTGTTATACAGCAAGGTACAGCAAGCTCTAGCGCAACCAGGTGAATTTGTAGGATTGTTATGTTCACAGGTAATTATTTACTGTTAGTTTGTTATAGAGCAAGGAACTGCAAGCTCTAGCGCAATCAGGTGAATCTGTAGGATTGTTGTGATCACAGGTAATTATTAACTGTAAATTCTTACAATTTTGTGATGGTTTAATTATTTCACTAAATTCCAAAGAATATGAATTGCATTGAATACAACTCCCATCATTTGTGTGCCAAAAAGTCTAAAATCACTTTAGATAATTTCACTTTACTGTCATGAACATCAGTTCCAATTATAAATACATGGAGAAATAGTTCTAAAGTTGGTGGGCATTAATTTTTTTTCTGTTATTGGGTATGTCCTTTTGAAAGTCTGTTCATCATTTTATCCATTCTGTATTAGTTTATTTTTTTTCGGTTAAGGTAGTTTATTACGAAGTTATGGTTCAGCTAAATTTCTTTAATTTCTATTTGTTATTATGCATTTGTTATATATTTCAGTCGATAGGTGAACCTTCAACTCAGATGACATTGAACACTTTTCATTTTGCTGGTCGTGGTGAAATGAACGTGACCTTAGGTATTCCTAGATTAAGAGAAATTCTGATGGTAGCCAGTGCAGCTATTAAGACTCCCTCTATGGATATACCTGTCAATAACACTGATGAGGCCAGACAAGTTGCTAAACATTTACAGATGAAGTTCAATCGAGTATTGTTAAATGAGGTAGGCACATAAACCATATTGAGAAATTGAAAATGTATTTGAGACCTCTTTTTGAAGAGTTTTATACTGGTTTATTTTATTTATATGGAATAGGAATTGTTAAAATTTAAGGATATTATACACAAGAAAACAATTAAGAATTCTCATCGTCTTTTAAGTGCTTAAAATTGTTTAGACATGCCATTGCAATAATTGGAGGTAGCAAATACGAAAAAAAGTATACAATCTGTTTATACATAATTGGCACTCTTTTAACCAAGGGAATTCAACAAAAGTTTAAATACTTGTTGAAAGGGTCTAGGGAAAAACCTGTAATTTCTAGTCATGTGGGATTACTTTACTTTTATGAAAATAAAAGCTTCCCCTCAGCAAGAAGTATAAGATAATTATGAAAGATTCAAAAATTTTGAAATAAGCCAAAATCACAAATTTAACCAATTTCAACAATATGTGTAATGAAAGGGAACAAAGTGTTTTTGTATTTTCTTAAGAAAGGGACTGTTATCATTAATGTTTTATAGTAACTCTCTTCTGAACTTATTTACTTGACAGGTACTTCGAGATGTAAATGTGTGTGAATATTTGAAAGTTAAAGGAGTTAATAAAAGGTATCTATATATATTTACATTTAACTATCTTTACAGTAGAAGCAAATTCACAGAAAACATTTAGCCAACATTCACATGAAAGAAGTACTAAGAAGATCCTTAAAGAAGTACTGTAGTCATACAAATAATTATATAATATGTTCAGCTAGGCAGATTGTCTGAATATCAATTGAAATCAGACTAAAGTTGAAATGTTAATCAACCAGCAGTCAATCAATCAATCAATTTATTGCAATACTCACCCAGTCTCATTATTTTCAAAAATAAAACCTTGCAATAACTTTTGAATTCACAGTATTCAAGAACAATTTGTTGATGATTACTTAGGCCAAATAAAAAATATGTGTGTTTCCTATTTCCCTACCCTCCCTGTTTTTAAAGCTCAATAATAGCCTACCCTAATGTTTATAGAAATTTTTAGATAAGCACTGTTAAAGTCATAATGTCCCTTGGATAGACTCAATGTAAAAAACAAATAGTAAAATAAAAACCTATCCACCCTATTATTTTCAAAGATGTAATAGGAAACACACATAGTATTTGTTTTGGCCTTGTACCAATTGTGAATTCACTTTACTTAATTTGGTTTAAAACTGCATGTGTCGTTTCCATCTTTATTCCAGCCATAGATCTAGAGTATTCAGAGTAAAGTTTAACTTCTTACCAGCAGCTAACTATAAGAATAAGTTGTGTGTCAGACCAAAGAATATTCTACATTATATGGAAACTGTGTACATCAAACATCTCATTTCACTGATCAGGAAAAAGATTAAAGAATTAAAAGATGCAAGGTATTGTTACTTAGAAAATTGTGTTTTAAATTGTGTGTTTTTTATCCTTTATAATTTTTTAGCAAAAAACTGTGTATTTTATATCCTTTATTGAAGTTCTGTGTGAAATTTAATAAATATGTTGGTGTTTTATAATACAAAAGTTGACCAGAAATAAAAACAAAATTATCCCTAATTTAAAACAGATTGCTCGAATTTCAACCAGTTAATGAACAGTGGCAGATCCAGGAGATTCAGGTGGTTTGGACCCCTCTCTTTTTTTGGACAATCAATGCATTTGAATGGGAACATATGTTTGTACCCCTCTTTTAAAAATGGCTGAGTTCGCCCCTGATGAATATATTCCTCAGAGAGTCCAGAGAAAATAAAATGGAATAGTTCTATATATATTTATTTCTGATCAATGTTCCAAATCTATTTGATATGATGATGATTACTGCATATTTACATAATCAACATAGTTCACAGGGTGCCTCTCAGTAAGAGGTGCTGTTTATATGCTTTTTATGTGACAGGTGAGGATATGTAACAATTTAAACAACACATACAGTTTATGATACACTTTATGAAAAGTAAGTGAAATTTTATTTAGGCTGACGAGTACAGGGACAATAGCACAGAGGCCACCACCAAGGGTGAATCATGATGCTGCTACAGCTCTACAGGAAGATTTATCTGATGTGGAAGAGGATGATGGGGATGCTGTGGCTGTGAAGGAGAGAGGAAGGATGGAAGAGGAAAAGGAATATGAGGATGGGGAGGAAGGAGAAGATGAAGAAAATAAAACACAAGTAGAGGATATTGATGGTAAAAAGAGATGTTATGGAAATTTTTAAGATATTTTTTTCATTGCTGTTTAAATATGCATTTACTGAGTAAATTGATTTTGTAGATGAGATGTATCCTCGTCTCATGTGTTTTCATACTACAGTCGACTCTCGTTGTCTCGAAGTCAGCTGGACCACAGAAATATTTCGAGATACACGTAGTTCGACTTAAACGAAAACCGAAGTTTGACAGAACAAGGGACACAACTCTTGCTTAGCTTGGTAAAGCTAAAATAAATCCTGATGAATATGGGAAGGGGATCGATATTCTGGTATCAGATGGATGTATTTGTATATCATGGTCTTTCATTATTATAATAACATTAGTTTTACTTATTCAGTTGTTTCCGTTACAATTTTTACCTATGGCTTTTATCCGAGAGAGTAATTTTCAATCGATAGTTTGGTTATTCAGGTCGTTTATAGTTGACAAAATTGTTTTTTCCCGGATACAAGAGACTTTAGAAAATGTATATTCCTCTTCATTTTGTTTTATCTCGCTCCTTCTTTTCAAAAGAAAATACAATAAGATTAAAGAAGCCAATTGAGTAGTTTTTAGGTGATCATCAACGGAAGTCATAATCCTAAAAAAAAATAATACTTTATTATATATACACCCAAGCTCATTAGTGTAAATCACAATTAATTGTTTTACACTCGTGGAAATAACATGTCATAAATACAGTGGTCAGTGATTGGAAATTTAATTACACGTGTATTGTCAGATTAACTCTTCAATCCATTTAAAGTTATGTTTTGACATATGTGTATTAGTTCGAGATAAATAATGAATTTTGAGTGCTTTTGTTAACCTTGGGATCGTAAATTTAGTTCCACTCAATCGAAATTTCGACTCATCTTATTTCGACTCATCAGGAGTCGAATTACTTACATTTATATGGAACAAAGTTTGGGACCACGTGAAAACTTCGACTCATCCGAAATTTCAAGTCAACCAAGTTCGAGACAACAAGAGTTAACTATATTAAGAATGCATTGTGATGTCTCAACTTTCATTTAAAAAGCATGCATAATATAAATTCATATGATGTACACAAATATATGACCTGACCATAAAAAAGTAAGTGATTTGTGACTTTTATCTGCTTACTTAACAATAAATATAAAAATAAAGAGATGAACTATAATTGCCAATGAGATGAACTAGCTAAAGTTCTGGATCTGAACAATGTTTCATATAAAATCCTGGTAAACCAGGATTTTGAATTAGCATTTTCTCTGAGAAGTTATAGTATCACATTCATCACAGCATCTTTATGAAAAGCATTAGGATAGTGTGACATAACCTTGAGTCTATTAGCTTTGATACTAAATTAAAGTTTACCATCCATGGAAAAACAGACAAGATCTTATCTAAATTCTTATACTTATTACTTTACTTTTGTATTATTTCAGACCCAGAGGGAGAAGCAGAAGTAGTAGAAATGGAAGGAACACAGGATGACCTTGAAGAAGAGGAAATGGAAGAAGGAATCACAAGTACAATAAAGGTGGAGAAAAAGAAAACTGAAGTTAGAATTAATGTGAGTGTTACAATAGTCAAAATTAAGCACTGTAAACATGGTAAGTAATATTGGTTAATGCAAAGGTAATATTCTACTCTTTAACACATAGCTCATGGGATAAAAACTTTTTTGAATGCTACCCTTGCATATTTATCAGTTAATTTATTCAATATTTGCTGAATATGAATCCAACATTGGGCTTACAAGATATTTGACTATTGTTGTAATCATCTTGGATTTATACACAAATTAAATGCATACTCTATTTGTAGATGACCTAACAAGTCTGACACTTTTACAGCAAAATATCATCTTCTTTTTCAGAGTGTGTTACAGTCAAGTGCAGTAGTAAAGGATTACAAATTTGATACTAAAAAAGAAGAATGGTGTGAAGTAACCTTACAGGTATATATTTTAGGATATTGATCGAAGAGAAATGAGACAAAAAACCTACAACACAAAGTCACTTAAAGGGCATTTAGGGTTGCATTAATCTCCAAAGAAATTTCTTATATAATCCTAGTAAATTGGGAACTATAAGAATACCATCTTTTATTGTATAAATTTTAGCATCACATCCACTACACAATGTATAAGAAAAACATTTCAGATAACATTACTTTCTAGCAATATAGCATCATATTACCATGAAGCTTTTAAAAAGTCCCTGGGTAGAACTGCAGAACTTGTAGGCCAAAGCAATAGATGCATGCTCCTAACTCTTTCAGTATCAACAAGCTGTGAATGAATATAAAAAACAAAGAATTATAATCTGTTTTTGTTTCTACATCAATAATAATTTCAGAAACAATCCTGACAATGCATATATGATAGTATTGTGTTTTAAGAACTGTTACTGGAAAAATTGACAATAAGTTTTCATATTTGATCAATAGTAGTGTTATAACCAGGGGGAATTATTTTTAGGATGGTTGCCTTTAGTTTGCAAACTTCAAACATTAAACAGTTCAAAATAATTCAGACTGTTAGTTTCACCTAATTGTATATTTTTTCAGTTTAATATATTGGACAGTAAGATAGATTTACCATCATTGATTGACCTTGACATTAGAAAAGCAGTAGTCCATGAAGTACCAGGCGTCACAAGGTGTTTCCTGTCTACACAGAAAAATGGAGAAGTCCATCTCAAAACGGAAGGAATAAACATTTTGGTAACTTTTCTTCTTTATTTGGGAAATGTGCAAAGATCTATAGCAGTTTATAACAATTTAATGATTTTAGGGTAGTGAGTGGGTAATGTTTGATTTTGTTTTTAAATTCTGTATTTTACTGATAAATTGACTCATTTTTTAGTCTTATTCTTTTACACTAACAGCAGCAATTGAGATCAATTAAACCCTTTGAAATATTTTATATTGCTTGTGAAAAATGTTTTTAATTTTTGTTTTTTTGCTAATTAGTTGATAGTTTAAATAGTTGATCATTGATATTCAGAATGCTATTAAATTCATATACATATGTGAAAATGTATATCTTGGCAGAATTTTCAACCTCAGTAACTGAGTTAAAATTTTAACTTCTCTGAATAAGTTTGTAACTAGTACTACTTTAAAAAATATACCATTTCTATTTGTTATTCTGTGGCATTAGGCATGGATGCTATGTTATTAAGTATTCATGATTCTCAAATGTATCTCAAATCTAACATTAAATTCCAATGATAAAATATGCGGATTATTTTAGTTTGCACTGTATCACCTCATAATTGAATATATTTGTTGTAGGAGGTGTACAAATATTCTGACTTCCTGGATATATCCCGTTTATATAGTAATGATATCCATGCTATGGCAGAGAGGTATGGTATAGAAGCTGCTGGCAGAGTTATTATAAAGGTAATTTCATTTGTTTTTTGAACAATTTCCTCCTTAAATGTATTGAAGCAGGATATGTTGTGATTTATGTGCCTGTTCCTTTATCCAAACTAGTATTTCCTAACCTTGTAAACAAGTGATTTGTTTCCTCTCACTCTTGTATGCACAAATTTCCCCCATTTTGCTTCTTTGCCAATTATGGAATAATCATTTACCAAATGTTGGTTCAGGAGTTGATTGTGGGATGCATATTGAAGTTATATTTCAATTTTATTAAAAGATAAATATTGAATTTAAAAAAAAACTATAAATGGCAAAACTGACTTGTCATTTGAGTCAGAATACTGCATAGAGTACTGTAAAATCAGAAATTAACACTAGGTTTTTATTATTGCGAAAATGGCGACAGAGTTGTAAATGCAAAAATTAAAACCCGCATTTTGAAATATTTTATATGAATTAAATAGGATTTTTCTCAAAATCGAAAAAATTAAAATAGCATTTCAGTCTAAAATGGCAAAATAAATGCATGCAATAATTTCTGAATTTACAGTACTGTTTCCATTCTCTAGATACAGTGTAATCCTGTTTTTTTTTCCATCTGCACATCTATTTATTCTGAAGACCTGACATGGGGAACTGACAATTTTGTAAATGTTTCACATTAATTGATATTTTATGTTATTTCATTTTTTTCAGGAAGTACAGAATGTATTTGGTGCTTATGGTATTGATGTAGACTACCGCCATCTTTCTTTGTTAGCAGACTATATGACATTTGAAGGATCTTATAAACCATTCAATAGAGTTGCTATGGAAACATGTTCTTCGCCTTTACAACAAATGAGTTTTGAAACAACAATGCATTTTCTAGTGAATGCTAGTATCCATGGAAGTAATGATTCTTTGAAATCACCGTCTGCTCAGCTAGTGACAGGAAAACTTGTTACATGTGGTACTGGCTCATTTGAATTGATGAATAGAATAACTGTTTGACCGATTTTAATAAAAAGAAATTGTTTACATGTTGTTCCTTTAATCTGGCATTAATTATTATATCTCTTGACAATCACACTATAAATGTTTATAAGGAGATATAACATAAGTTCTTATGCCCCCACTGCAGCGAAGGGGGCATTAAGTTTAACCCTTGTCTGTCTGTACCTACGTCCGGCCATATGTTGGTACGTCCCAAATTGATTTCTGTTTCCTAACTTAGGTTTGCCTCAACCAAATGTATTGAAACAGAAACACAATGCTTAACACCACTTAACATACATTCAGTTTGATTTTAAGTAGCATCACTTTTACCATTCAAGAGTTATGCCCCTTTACAAATTGAAAAAATGCTGAATTTTCTTTCTGTTTTCAAATTTAGTTTGCCACAAACAAATGTTATGAAACTTACCCGATATATGGAATGCTTATTACCACAAAACAGCGATCAAGTTTGATTTTGATAGCTTCACGTTTACCATTCTAGAGTTTTGCCCCTTTACAAATGGAAAAATTGCTACACGTTTCATTTTTTTTCTCTCTTTCTTTAGTTTGCCTCAAGCAAATGTTATGAAACTTATACACAATGCTTCTTACCACAAAACCCAGATTAAATACAAATTTGGAAAGTGTCACTTTTACTGTTGTTGAGTTATGTCTCTTGATAATCTTATAGACACATTCCCCATTTATTTTTAATATTTTTATGCAAATAGAAATATCAAATGTAACCCTTGTTTGTCCTTCAATCAATCAAAAGGTGTGCATTTGTTAATATGGAACAGGTGTTGCTATCTCTTATTAAAAAATAGAAATGTTTGCTCATCATTTGTCTGACTGTACCTAAAGCCATTCTCTAACAAATGCATTTGTATATTAAAATCAACACTGGTTGTTTCCTGTGAATTATTTTTGTATTGCTTGATGACCATATATGGTCTTATCATTGGACGATCCTGTTATATGTTGGTTGCTGCAAATAATGTCCTGGACAGCAACCTCACAACATCAAAGGTCAAAATGCGAGTACAAGATAACTGAATGAATTAAACAGATCTGCTATTACACCCAACCATGATTGATTTTATGGTGAAAGTATTCAAGATAAAGGTTTCACTTCAAGTAAGTGATAATCTTTATTTACCAAAGTGGTAACAAGTTAAAAAATACAACATAAAATACACTTAAAATAGCAGAAGGTATTGTGAAACATTTTAATATAAGTATCACATTAACTTTACATTATAAATGATCCATGTTAATGAGGTCGGTCATGTACAGCAACCTCACAACATCAAAGGTCAAAATGTGAGTACAAGAAAGCTGTGAATAAATTAAACACACCATCAAAGATCTGCCATAACACCCAACCATGATTGATTGTATGATAAAAGTATTCAAGATAAAGGTTTCACATCAAGTAAGTGATAATCTTCATTTACCAAAGTGGTAACAAGTAAAAAAAATACAACATAAAATACACATTGTATACTTAAAATAGCAGAAGGTATTGTGAAACATGCTACAACATGTTATATCTTAATTTAAGTATCACATATATTCAACCAAAGATGAAGAACTGGATCTTCCATCACTGTATTGGATACCTAAACTACATAAGTGTCCTTACACACAACGGTATATTGCTGGGTCTTCCAAGTGCTCCACGAAACCCCTTTCTAAATTATTAACATCCATTTTATCAGCAATCAAAGACGGGCTTCAAAGTTATTGTGAAACTGCCTATTCTAGAGGTGGCGTGAATCAGATGTGGATACTTAAAAATTCCAAAGATCTTTTAGAGTACATACAATCTAACTCTCTTTCATCTTGTAACAGTATTAAAACATTTGACTTTTCTACTCTTTACACAAGTATTCCACATTCCAAACTAAAAGACAAATTAAAAGAGTTGGTATTACTTTGCTTCATTAAAAAGAATGGCCAACGTAGATACAAGTATCTTGTCTTAAGGAGGGATAAATCATACTTTGTAAAGAACCATTCTGATTCAAACAAAAAATTCTCTGAAACCGATATTATCAAGATGCTTGATTTCTTGATTGACAACATATTTGTTACGTCGGAGGGCGTGTTTTTCAACAGACTGTCGGCATCCTAATGGGAACAAACTGTGCCCCTCTACTTGCTGACTTGTTTCTTTATTATTATGAGGCTGACTTCATGCAGGAACTTCTTAGGAAGAAAGATAAGAAGTTAGCAATATCCTTTAACTCTACTTTCCGCTATATAGATGACGTTCTTTCACTAAACAATTCAAAATTTGGTGACTATGTGGATCGCATCTATCCCATCAAATTGGAGATAAAGGATACTACAGATACAGTTAAGTCGGCTTCATATCTTGACTTACATCTAGAAATTGACAATGAGGGTCGGTTGAAGACTAAATTTTACGACAAAAGAGATGATTTCAGCTTTCCAATTGTGAACTTTCCATTTCTAAGTAGCAACATTCCAGCAGCACCTGCATACGGGGTATATATCTCCCAATTGATACGATATTCCCGTGCTTGCATTTCCTATCATGATTTTCTTGATAGAGGGTTACTGCTCACAAGGAAGCTATTAAACCAAGAGTTCCAAATGGTGAAGTTGAAATCATCCCTTCGTAAATTTTACGGACGCCATCACGAGTTGGTTGACCGTTATGGAATAACCGTTTCACAAATGATATCGGATATGTTCCTTACGTCGTAACTACAATCCCCTTCCTTTTCATGAATTTGACCTACCAAATTAAGACTATTTACCGGATTTGTAATCACATAAGCAACACGACAGGTGCCGCATGTGGAGCAGGATCTGCTTACCCTTCCGGAGCACCTGAGATCACCCTAGTTTTTGGTGGGGTTCGTGTTGTTTATTCTTTAGTTTTCTATGTTGTGTCATGTGTACTATTGTTTTTCTGTTTGTCTTTTTCATTTTTAGCCATGGCGTTGTCAGTTTGTTTTAGATTTACGAGTTTGACTGTCCCTTTGGTGTCTTTTGTCCTTCTTTTACATTATAATGATCCTTGTAAATGAGGTCAAACTCTGCCAGAGGGACAGGTACACCTTCAAATGATATATACCAATAGTTAATGTTTTGCTCTTTCTATTTAAGAAACAGACTTAACCAGAAAAACTTGACATAAAACAATGAACCAAAAAAATAAGGTCCAGATCAGATTAACCCTGCCATATGAATACATTTAGTTTAGATCATTCTAAACATAATTAAGGAACCTCTGGTAGCACGCTTGCATACTTCTCTTCACAAAACTAAACATTGACCAATAAACAATAAAAATGAGGTCAAGGTCAGATAAACCATGCTAGGCAGACATGTACAGCTTGCAATCCCATCATACAACAAATGTAGTTTACCTATTGCTTCTAGTATCTGAGATGTTGACTTGACCAACAAAACTTAAACTTGTTCAATGCCATGAATCAAGGTTGAGGTAAAGTGAAAACTGCCTGATGGGCATGAGGACCTTACAAGGTACTTACATACCAAATATAGTTATCCTATTACTCATAAAAGAGAGAAATTAACAATACAAAAAATCGTAGTCGCTGAACCATGATTTTTTTTAAATGAGATCAAGGACAATGGACATGTGATGGACAGAAATTTCGTAACACAAGGCATATATACAAAGTATGAAGCATCCAGGTCTTCCACCTTCTAAAATATAATCCTTTTAAGAAGTAAGCTAACACCTCTGCCATAGCAGCCACAGATGCCAGATCACTATCCCATTGTTGAGCTTTCTGTGATAAAAGGCACAGGCTCGACAAAAATTGAATCATAATATCCTGTTGCCATGCACATCAACATGTTCGTTGTATGTCCATATCACATTTATTTTCAATGTTCATGAAATTCTCTTTTGAAGTTTCAAAGGAGTTGCGGTGACACTCTGTTTCAGTAGTTTCTTTAGGCCATTAAGTGCAAAGGGGCATAACTCCAATAAAAAAACTAGAGGCTCTAAAGAGCCTGTGTCGCTCACCTTGGTCTATGTGCATATTAAACAAAGAACACAAATGGATTCATGACAAAATTGTATTTTGGTGATGGTGATGTGTTTGAAGTTCTTACTTTACTGAACGTTCTTGCTTCTTACAATTATATCTATAATGAACCTTGCCCATTAGTAACAGAGAAAAATATTTGGTAAAAATTTACAGTTTATCTCTATCTATAATAGTATTCAAGATAATAACCAAAAACGGCAAAATTTCTTTAAAAATTACCAATTGGAGGGCAGCAAGCCAACAACCGATTGTCCAATTCATCTGAAAATTTCAGGGCAGATAGATATTGACCTGATAAACATTTTTATCCCATGTCAAACCTCAAAATGCTTTGGTTTTTGAGTTATAAGCCAAAAACTGCATTTTACCCCTATGTTCTATTTTTAGCCGTGGCGGCTATCTTGGTTGGTTGACCGGGTCACGCCACACATTTTTTAAACTAGATACCCCAAAGATGATTGTGGCCAAGTTTGGATTAATTTGGCTCAGTAGTTTCAGAGGAGAAGATTTTTGTAAAAGATAACTTAGATTTATGAAAAATGGTTAAAAATTGACTATAAAGGGCAATAACTCCTAAAGGGGTCAACTGACCATTTCGGTCATGTTGACTTATGTGTAAATCTAACTTTGCTGAACATTATTACTGTTTACAGTTTATCTCTATCTATAATAATATTCAAGATAATAACCAAAAACAGCAAAATTTCCTCAAAATTACCAATTCAGGGGCAGCAACCCAACAACAGGTTAACCGATTCATCTGAAAATTTCAGGGCAGATAGATCTTGACCTGATACACATTTTTACCCCATGTCAGATTTCCTCTAAATGCTTTGGTTTTTGAGTTATAAGCCAAAAACTGCATTTTACCCCTATGTTCTATTTTTAGCCGTGGCGGCCATCTTGGTTGGATGAGCGGGTCACGCCACACATTTTTTAAACTAGATACCCCAATGATGATTGTGGCCAAGTTTGGTTTGATTTGGCCCAGTAGTTTCAGAGGATAAGATTTTTGTAAAAGCTAACGCTGGACGCCGGACGCCAAGTGATGAGAAAAGCTCACTTGGCCCTTTGGGCCAGGTGAGCTTAAAATGATTATAATTTCCTGTCGATTTCCATATAGTAGATAGTATATCCATAAAGTTTCCTGAGATTCTGTTGTGTGGTTTCAGTGGATTTGTGAAGACAAGAACGAGATGATCAATTGACGAGTCATAATTCAAACTAGATCTGTGTTTTGTTGAAATAAGCATTGTGTATAAGTTTCATCAATTTGGTTTAAGGCAAACTGAAGTCCAGATATATTGTGATATCTTTTGGTTGGTGTGGTATTGCGATATCTTTTCATGGGTCTTTGATGTTGTGATATCTTTTCATTGGTCTTTTAAAATGTGATAACTTTTCATTGGTCTTTGATAATGTGATAACTTTTCATTGGTCTTTGATATTGTGATAATTTTTCATTGGTCTTTGATATTGTGATAATTTTTTTAAGGGTCCATTTGAATATAGATGGAGCAAGTTGTTTGTATCATGATACAATAGTGGTATGCTTGCCATGAGACAGATTCAAACCAAAGAATTGAAAATTGGATATTTACTGCTTATCCATTAAGCACACTGAATAAAGTAAGAATAAACACTAGACAGCTTGAAGTAATGTATCTAGGTTATGTGACATCTTTTGTTGATTGGTGATATGCACAATCTTGTGATTGGTTTAAATAAAAATCTCTATAGAAATAGCATCATAATTTATTTCATAAATAATGTCATTACACCAATCAAAATGTCAGCTAGGGCACCACATGTTCCCATTACAGTCTGGTAATTCTTTATAAGCTATATCCCATATCCAAGGACTATCTGAAAAAGAATGTTTGTCCATCTTAAAAATTCTAAAATACACTAAAAATATTATAAATATTAAATTCATAAGATTCTGAAATGACAAATTGACAAAATTCTTACGGATGAACAAATATATTATTGAAATGACAAATTGACAAAATTCTTACGGATAAACAAATATATTATAACAAATGTATGGAACTTGTTTATATTCAATCATATGAACATTAACAAAAATACAGATTTTTTGTGTTATCAAAATTTGCTGTTACAAAATATTAGAAATTATTATAAATTAAGGAATGTATCTCCCTCAAGCAAAGCTCTGATTCCTTTCACAGATTTGGCTATACTTTTTGGACCTTTTGGATTATAGCTCTTAATCTTTTATATAAGCTTTGGATTTCAAATATTTTGGCCACGAGCATCACTGAAGAGACATCATGTATTCTTTATTTTTGATACAATTTTTCACTGTTGCTATATATCCTAAAATCTGTGCATTTACTGAGCACAGCTGTTTTCTGCTGTATTGCCATTAAGCACAGCAGGGGTAGAAAGGTGAAACTTGTAAAATGTGGCAGACCATAGAATCAGAATGAAACAGGTCACCTTTCAAAACATACTGCTACAACTGTGCCAAGCAATGATAAAAAAAAACTTATGTGACAAGCTGCTTGACAAGTTTTTCAGCCTAAAAAGTAGAAAGATAGAGTTCTATATGGGCTAATGATGTTGTTCTTGTATAACCTGTGATTCAACGAATAAACACAATGTTTGATTAACATCTTTTATTCAAATATGCCCTTTTCATATTATCATATCGCGCGTTAAATGCCTTTTTTAGGATTGGCACCCTGCCCTTTTGAAATCCTAGCTGGAACACTGACATGTATTGTCGAAATGCGCATCTGGTGCAAGAAAATTGGTACCGTTAACTTTATTAACAACTTACCTTCCTTCTGATATGGCTTTAGTGGTAAATCATATGGCAATAAAAGTTTATCTGCATCATTGATATCACTAGAGACAGGAATTGTTTTCTTACTTCCCTGTATAAAAAGAAGAAAAATAAAACCAAATTAAAAAAATATTTTAAATCATACATTTTTAAAAGTAATAAATAAATTCATCATTGTGGATACCTCTTGATCATTGATAAATTAAATTTAAAATAATGCAGTACATTTGTAAAAGGCTTTTATGAGCACAATTTCCATTATAAATGTGCTTTTTACATTCAACACAACATTGCCCTAATTTCTGAATTAACATTATTTAATTCCATTACATAATGCCAAATCATTTTTTTTCATAAATACAATAATACATTTTTTTTGTGTAAATGTATCAAATTTTGTCTTCTGATATTTTTAAGAGAACTACAGTGCTGCAATAAATGGTAACATTTTGCAGTCAATCTATTGAGTGCTGTAAAAAGGGTCTTGATTAAAGGTACCTAACTTAAGTAGGATCAAGTAGGGCTTTACTGTCACGATTTATTGCAGCATAAATCCATATTTGAAGTTATACAGGCATGACTGAATTTGCACCAAATGTTTGAAAATAACCAGATTTTACAATTCTTATGGTTACATTGAATAACAAATGCACTTCAAGGTATATGAAAACAAGAATGTGTCCTCAGTACACGAATGCCCCACTCGCACTATAATTTTCTATGTTCAGTGGACCGTGAAATTCGGGTAAAATCTCTAATTTGGCATTAAAATTAGGAAGATCATATCATAAGGAACATGTGCACCAAGTTTGAAGTCAATTGGACTTCTACTTCATCAAAAACTACCTTGATCAAAAGCTTTAACCTGAAGCATTTCAGACGGACAAAAGAACGGACGAATGGACGCACAGACCAGACAACATAATGCATAAAAATGTTCGTTGCCTGCATCTTCAACATGGGAAACACTTTCAAATCTACTGTTTCTCACTGTTATATTCAGATATGTATGTGTATGTAGTTTCTGCAAACAATTATAAAGGTATGGAAAGTTCCCATAATATACTTTTTTTACAGTCTCAATACTATCATCTATATGTTTAATGTTGGTTTGCATGAATATATATTAACTTACAAAGAACTTCGGCAAGAATAAAACTCCAAGTTCATATGACCTTATCATTAACTGACTTCCTTTCTTCTCCAAGGCTCCCCATGCTGCCTTAGACAGATTAGCGCTGTAACATTTAAATCAAGTTTACTATGATAACTATAATGTAATATTTAAAATGAATATAGTATTATTTCATCATGAAAGTTTTATAATATAAATGTGTGAGAACAATTACATAACAAAACTTTTGAAATTCATTTATATTTTTCTAATTCTTGTCTTGCATGTTTTTTTTTGTTTTTTTTTATCAATTACACACAGTGACCACAGATTTCATATGGACTATCATTACACATAAAACATTTTATTTGGATTGTTAGAACAGTCAACTGTCAAATTGATGAAATCCAAGTCCTAATTTTTAAATTCCAATCAAAACAATACTTTATCAGAAAGTCCTGTAATTAAGAGATAACTGTATTGTATTTGAAGCTTTAAGGACGTCCATTGGTAGTTTTACTGTCGCAAATTTAGTTTACCTGGCGACGCGGAGCAGAGACAGGTAAACGGGTATTTGCGACAGTAAACGTTCGAAAAGCTTCAAATACAATACAGTTATCTCTATTCTAATGCAAAACAAGTTTATAATTGAATTTCAATCATTATTTCAGTGTAAAATCTTCATAAAAGAAAATTCCGCGAAAATATGTTATCTTTTTTGGTCCCTACACTAGGTGATATCATAGGTATGCTTCCGGCGTCAAACATAAACACGGGGCGTTTTCTGGCTTCTGTGCCGCTTCAGAATGTAATAAAATTTGTTAAAAAGTAGATTTTTAGGCGCAACAAGTGAGTTTTTTGTTTATTATTGTAGAAATAACATGCCGATACATTCCGAAGTTTAAAATGTCGGCTTCCTTAGTTACAGACAAGGAGATAGAGAATTTTACGCTTGCTGTCGTCCAATCAGAACAATTGTTACAAATTAATTGCATTAGAATGTATAGTCTCCACTTAATGTTTAGTGAGCCTGCTTACTTTTGATTAGAAATCTTTGATACAATTTTAATATAACAAAATTATGCAGGGTTTTCTTAGAAATAAATATTTAACATATTTATGGTAATAGAAAAAAATAAATAAAGTAATATATACTTTACCATTACACAGAAAGTTAGTACATGTAATACCTTGTAACAAGGAACCAGGCCACTTCCTGTGATGAAGGTGAAGGTCGACAATATGACTTGATATGTGGCATAGCTCTACTTCTTCCTCTTCCTTTAGATATCCAATGGCTGTAATTGTAATGTTAGGGAAAATGTAAATTTTGATCCACACAGAAAAAAATGACCTAAACAATACTGAACTCTGATGCAACATAAAGCTGAACAAGTCATTAATAATGTTTGATTAAACAAAAGGAACCACATCTTCTTATTTTTAAAGTAATTAGAAACTTTTTTAATGAATCTTCTGCCACATAGAACAGAATGATTATAGAAAAATATTTCTTTGATAATTTTTCAACCTAACTTACGATGATGATACAGATCTAGAGTGTGCTTGTGGTTTAAGGATGTTCGCTACTCTGTTTCAAAATAACAAGCTTTTAAAAAGACTAGTATATATTGAAAGTATATACAACTCATCTAAACATCAACCCAACAATGTTAGATCTGTAAATTGGCTTTCGCAAATTTTTGGTTCTTCCCTCGCCGGGATTCGAACCCATGCTACTGTGATATCGTGACACCAAATCGCCTGCACTGCAGCCGTCCCGCTAGACCACACGACCACCTGGGCTCTTCAAAAATAGAGCTTTCGCTGGCCATGTATTACCTTTCCTCGTCAGTTTTAATCTAGCAGCATACTACAGTACATGATATATAAGGCATGAAGATGTTATTGTTACAGATCAGCTAAATTATCTAGTAAAGGATCCTACAAAATAATGTAAGTATCACAGAAAATAATTATATTTTATAAGTACGTCTGAGTCAGTGACAACTCTACAACAGATGAAAGTATATAAATATACAAACCAAAAAAGAAAAAGAAAATTATGGGTCAGTGTGCTCGTTTTCGAGATCAAAGCCATTGAAAATTTGGCAGGAAATAATTTTCTCTAGACTTTTCATATATTTAACATTGACACCTTTTTTCTTTGAAAACCGATGAAAAAATAACAAGGATTTTATAAGATTTTCAATAAAGTTATTAAAAACAATTTTTAATCAAAAAATGTAAAGATAAGTAAGGGTTAATGGGCTTTTTTTTAAATGGTACTATATGGATAAAACCAAAGGATTCCGAAATGTCTGGCAAAAATTCAAAAACATGAAGAGCGACTTCCTTAAATCTCCATTTTCAGACTAAAACTACCATACAAAAAATTGTTATCACTACACAAGCGAAAATAAAAATAAAAATCCAACAGTTCACTATGTCTCTGAATCAAAAGAAAGTTTTTAAAAATATTTATTGACTCGCAGATAAATTTTTCTTAGTTAAAATGGTTAGATAAACACCAACAGCCTTTTTTAATATTTACCATTTTGCTGGTTTAAAAAAAATTGGTGATGTCTGATCAAAATTAATGTAGATTTACTTACTGGAAGAAAGAAGTAAGATATGTTTGTTTCTTGGCAACATTAATACTATATGGTATAGAGGCTCCAGCAGGATAACCTTCTAAACTACATCTTACATTATCCTTTGTTGGAAATATCTGAAAAAAGTTTTGAACATTAACAATGAAAAAAACTGTAACAGTATTTTCTTATTTTTACAGAGTTATCTTTCAGATTGTAACTTGCATGATCCTTTTTTTGTAAATTCTATAATAAGACAGGATTGACCATGGAATATCCCTTTTTTCTTTCTTGAAGTGAACCTTCTGAACTTATCTTAATTACCTTTTGTGCTAAGTTCTTTACTAAGATAGGTATAGCCCTAATAAAATAATGTAGGTTACAAAAGAATAAATATTCAATGGTTTAAAACAAATAATATTCATCATTAGTACACTGAATGGCTAGTGTGTATGTTTCAGTCAAGTGAAAGGATAAAACGAAATTCTAGGAAAGCAACCAATAATTTTCAATGCACATTTTTCCACTATCTGGATATGCAACATTCCCCAGTTAAATGTAATAAGCAGTTCTAAAGCACTTGCAAATTAATATCTTTATATTTAAAAGCTGTAGATTTGTGATTAAAAAATATCAACACATGAGCTAGATTAAATGACCAATTAAAATGTATTAATGACCTACAAGTTTCAAATTTATTGATGCTAATGGTACACAACTAGATCCCTCTACAGTTGCCAATGACTGTAAGAACTCTGTGGCAAGCCAGGCATCTTTGGTTGCTCCTAAGGATCCAATACTTGAATATTGACCAATCACAGGCCATGATTTCACAAAGTCTTTTTGTGGTCCATGTGTATTTAAAACTTTGCGTAGTCTCATGTGTCCAAATTTGTGTTTATTTTCTGCCATATGTCTCCCTGGAGATGAACCAATAATAACTACTCTAAAAAAAAATCTGATTATTAAAGTCTTCTGAAAAAATACACATCCTTTGTGTTTTGTAAATATGTGTGACAGAATAGGTGGTTATATATAAAGTGTAAAATTGAGAATGGAAATTGGGAGTGTGCCAAAGAGACATGTATGTTTTATAGGTGTTTGTTGTTTAAAATCAGAATTTCTTTATACCGCAATTCATATACTGAGGAATCATTTATATCCATGGATACTAATGTTCCTGGATTGAGAAAATCAATATATTTGTATGCCTTTGATTTCCTGGATTTGCCACAGTTTGGATACAAGTCTTTAGAATATGTGAACTTTGATGACCTTTTAAATTCTTGATAACCTTCACCCACTAATTCCAGGAGAAATTGCTTTCCTCCAAACATTAATGAATGAACAATATCTGTTGGGGTCATTTTTGTGAAAACAGATTGCACTGCACTAAAATTATAATTAAAACTTAATTTAGCTGTGTTATCTGCTCATTTTCAGGTGAGATATAAAATAAAATCTTCAGGGATAAACTATTGTCAATGTCATAAAGAAACTTTGAACTAACATACTTAGCACTAGACATATCATGGTCTGCTATATTTTGTTGCCAGTCCTTCAGTTGATAGGCTTTATAGGATCCTATGTAGTCTAACAAATCTTTTTTGAAATTCGTTGGTGAATCTCCTCTAGAGTAATTACTTTTATTCTCCTCTTTCTTTAACTTTGGAAATAATGGACTAATCCACATTCTTAAACAGAATGAATAAGTTCATAAAAAAAACATTTCAACAAAACATTTTTATTATATGAAATACTTGCCAATTCATTTCTTTTGACAGATATATCAGAATAGTGATATTTTCACTTATTAAAACATTACTTACAGGCCTTTTTTAAAAACACTATATATTAAGAGGTCAGTTTCCTACTTAGGTAAAATTTAAGAACATATATTTATGATGTGAATCTTAAAAAAAACCAGTTCAGACATTCAATTTCCAAGACAACTTATTATATACATAGCCTCTGCCTCATAAAGGATTACTTATCAGGTAGACGGAAAGAGACAAGATCCCATAATACATTTCTGACATGTCATTTGTTACCCTTGAGTCTTCTGGTACCAATCTCTTTCTACCAAGTTAGATGTGTGGATAACAACCCTCATTCCTTCTTCATATAGTAGTATCATCATCTTTCTACAATTTTGTTAACCAGTATTACCCAGAATGCAATTGCTTCTCCCATCCTGTATTCATGCAGTAGTATCATAATCTTTCTGCAATTATGTAAACTAGAGGCATTCCCCTTTAAAAATCCAACAGTAGGATAAATTGTATATATCAATATATGATATTTCATTGGAATTTTAAGCATAATATGAAGAACTAAGATAAATTATCTTAACTTTTGTAAAGGATTTTAACAAGAACAAATTAAGAGTTTATATTATTATAAAGAAAATGTTTATACTTGAACATGCATTATATTTCGTTCAAAGAGGAAAATTAACATAGTCTAGAAAGTGAAATCTGTTTATAGACTTACAATTTCATATCACTTAATACTTACGTGTGATGTGTACCATATATCATTTCTAATCTTGCCTAAAAAGAAACACAACATATATGTATTTTCCCCCATTTATTAAAGCAAATCAAACAAAATCAATAATTTGTTTGTAAAATCAAATTTATGGAATAATTTAAAGATTGGTTTAGTTTCATTTTGCCAAATTAATGTTTAATGGTTGTCTGAGATTTACTGGTTGAAGAAATATAAGTGTTTTAACAAGCCAACATCATGTGTAAATGTGTTGATGAATATAGCAGATATAATAGCAGTACTGTCTTTATAGATCATGTAAGAGACTAATAGCTTTAAAAGCAGTATTGAAGGTGATAAGTAAACATGATTTTCTCGCTGTTGGTGGCCTTTGGCTGTTTTTTACTCTTTGGTCTGGTTGTTGTCTATTTTACATATTCCCCATTTCTCTCTCAATTTATACTGTATAACTGAATATTAATAAACCTCTCAATCAACTATTCTCTATATGCATTGTTTACAATAAAAAATTTGGTGTAAGCTTTATGCATTTTTGCTTATTTCTTTCATATCAAAGTCAGTAAAATCTTCCCATTGATATTTATGTAAAATGGCATTCCCAACAATAGGCAAGACATTAATTGTTATTTTAAAAATACAAGCTACACACATTTATCACAAAACAACCATCACACATTTTTTTTAAACATATTATATGATATATTGTTTAAATTTGCAAACCTGACAAAATTTTATATTGGAGTATTTAGTGGCTTCTATTTCCAAGGCTGTTTTATTACCGGCAGTAAAACCATGTACAAGAAGTAAAGGTTTTGACCTACAAAGGTAAAGATATATTGAATAATGAGAAGTAAATAAAACTGGAATACTTAGATTTCTAAAAATATTAAATTTAATGTTTTTAAATGTGTATAAACAACATGCTTGTACATTATTTTTATCAAATTTACAAAAGTATTTTCCAAGAACAGGATACAGAAGTTCTACAGAAGTATTGAATATCACTAATGAGAACTTTGCATGTCCCAAACAGATGTTACACATAACATGGAGTCATATAAAAGTACCTGAAAATATTAGAATGGATAAATCAGTTTCAAAACCAGAATTAACCCTTCAGCATAATCTTGAAGAAACCATGAGGTAGGAACAGTATTTTTTTTTATCTTTTAAAATTTTTTTTCTTAAAGTCTTGAATTTAAAATAGCAAATTGAATTCAGGTTAATTTATGAAGGATTTTGAGAACATTGCCCTACATTTAAACTGCAGAAGAAATTTACTGGACCTCAAATATTGTCAATCAAAACCTATCCATCTACTCACTTTTAAAGCCTGATTTTATACCACTTTAAAAAGATAACTATTAATAAAGGAAAATGTGTTTCCTTTTAAAAACAAGAGTGAGTCCAAAGAACACGGATGCCCTACTCGCATTATCATTTGCCATGTTCAATGGACCGAGAAATTGGGTAAAAAATCTAATTTGGCCTTGAAAGTAAAAAGATCAATCAATAGGGAACATGTGTACTAGGTTTCAAGTTGATTGGACATTAACTTCATCAAAAACTACCTTGACCAAAAACTTTAACCTGAAACTCACTTTTAAATTCTATGTTCAGTGGACCATGAAAATGGTGTTAAAAGTATAATTTGGTTTTAAAATTAGAAAGATCATATCATAAGGAATATGTGTACTAAGTTTCAAGTTGATTGGACTTCAGCTTCATCAAAAACTACCTTGACCAAAAACTTTAACCCGAAGTGGGACGAACGGACAGACAGACGAACGGACAAACAGACGGAAGGACGCACAGACCAGAAAACATAATGCCCCTCTAATATCGTAGGTGGGGCATTAAAATTGTCTGAAACATAAACTAAATGATGTATTTCCCCTATGAATGAATCAGAAAAAAAATTCTAGTTCTAAAAATTATCTTTTAAAAGTAGTCTATATTAAATGTTCTTCTGTTTTCAGTCTGTTCAAAATAATTGCTTGTATAGCCTTTGTGACAACAGTCATTTCTCACAAGCAATGTGTTAAAAATGCCAACCTTTGGAAAAGTATTCAATATCAACTCAAGTTAGTTGAGAGTTCTGAGGGAAGATGTGACTGTGGATCCCAAGATTTGAGTAAGTAAATGTTCTATTCTATTCTATATATATCAAACAAACAAGTCTAAACAAGTGACAAACCATACAATATATATATGCCCACTGGATCTCAGAGTGATAGAGATACGTAGTTAATACAAATATTTGTCTATCCCTCAGTGAGATTCGAAACTCACACCTTTGATACACTACAACACCAATAGCTTAGCCTCATGTACAGCGCTCTAGACCACTCCACCACATCCGCTATATTAAAAAATAACTTGAATAGTTGTAGTGTTACCTTGTCAGGGAAGGCGAATCTAGAGATAGACATAAGACACATGATTTTTTAAGTGTGCGTTGATATTATATTATTATTTTTATACACAATATATTGTTTCCTATAAAAGATATAGTTAATCAATGTACTGTTTATCATGCATTTATTAAAAGGAGCTATAGGTCCCTTTTCAGGAAGTCAGGATTGGACCTTTATTTTGGGGGAATTCAGGATTTACATCTATCTGGACTAAGTAATTAAAATGATTAAATATTCAGGATCCAGGAAAGAATGTTTCATTTGTGTGTGTGTGTGTGTGGGGGGGGGGTCTTTTTATAGATGAAATCCCCTCCTTAAAATTGATACAATTTCCTATAGGTCTTTCTGCAGAATTTGTAAAACTTACAATCTACAATACCTTTATAATACAAAATGACAAAACTTACTAACAAGTCTTGGTTTCTTACTTTAAACATTTACAATTACAAGTACAGCTTTGAGCACTAACCCAACTTTCTTCAAAGGTCCAAGTTAAAAGTAAAATGATGACAAACAGTTAAAGTCTCTGGGCAAAGTAACATCAATAAACTTCACATTCTCAATGTGTCAATGACTTAAAATTCTCAAATGACATATCAAAACTGACTGCTTGTGTATTCATCTGAATATTATTACTAATACGCAATATTGTTAGATTTTCATGAACTATCTTACAGTTTATATATTAATTATTTGTTATAGACACACATAAAATGGTGGGATTTCTAGTCAAAAGTCAGAAGCACATACAAAATTTCAATGGAGTAGTGGTTTATGATACAGTCGTCACTAATACTGGCAGTGGATATGATACTTCTAATGGACACTTTATTGCCCCTTATGAAGGTCTATATTATTTTTCATGGACAACCCTTACTGTCCATGACAAATCCTTCTTCACACACTTGATGCACAATGGTAAAACAATTGTGATAAATCATGCTGCTGCCAGAGGAATATCTTCGGAACAGATGTCAGCAACACAAAGTGCTGTACTTCAATTAGCAGCAAAAGATAAAGTGTACATAAAGACACATGGGACAGAAAAGTATTTGTATGGTGCTGGTTATTCTACGTTCACTGGTTTCAAAATCTAACTTTTTTTTTTAATATTTTTTAATATGTTCTATTATTCTATATATTGTATTGTATTATATAATGTATTGTATAAAATTGTTTGATTGTATTGCTTGACCCTTATGTGTGTACTTTTGCAATAAAGATTACTATTAACATTGTTGAATAAACATGAATGCAATAGACATGAATACAATTTATTTTGAAATTAAGCTTTGATCTTTTTATAAATTAACTAACAGTTATTGATATGAATAAAAAGAGAAGTGGGGTAAAGGTCAATGAGATCAACCCATTAATACAAATAGACTTCAAAAGTCAGATGCCTATACAATATCATGAATATATATACCACTTATTGTACTGGACATTGTAAATTCTATGGATTGGGTAACTGAAGAACTAAACTAACATAGCATCACACAAGAATGTGTCCTCAGTACACGAATGCCCCACTCGCACTATCATTTTCCATGTTCAGTGGACCGTCAAATTGGGGTAAAAACTCTAATTTGGCATTAAAATTAGAAAGATCATATCATAGGGAACATGTGTACAAAGTTTGAAGTCGATTGGACCTCAACTTCATCAAAAACTACCTTGACCAAAAACTTTCTGTACTTTCTGTACTTTCAGCACACAGGTGCAAATATCGTTCTGTGTCTTAAAATTAAGAGAAATTAAAAATATGTATCCTATATTTCTGCATTTCTTCTGTGTGGAAGACAGATTTTTGGTAACTGTACCTAAATTTATTCGATCATCTAGACAAAGGATATCTTGAGCTCAACATACAGTTTTAATAGATAAACTTTATGTCTTTTGTGGTTTTATTGTCTTATTGATGTATAGTTGTTTTTTTTTGTACACAAAAATATTCCATTCTATTCAATACCTACCAGTATATCATTTTTCTATCTTTAAATTATAATTATAAGGATCCTTTAAAAAAAAAAGCAGTGAATCAAAATTTCTGTCAGGTGAAACTAAGATACTTCAAAGATTGTCGCCTGAATCAACAAGTCTCAACTTAAATCACCATAAATATTTTTTGAAAAGCTTCTTAATTATAAGATTAAAAATTAAAAGTTAACAAATTATGGGAAACCAGGTTCAATTTCAGAATTTGCTGAATATCATTTGCAGCTGAATTCACAACTTTTCAATATAAGCCATTGTAAATGTGTTTTATTGTGTTGTTTGACTGCTCTATAGAGTGTTTACCCTGTTTATTATTGTGCATTGTCTGTTTAAGGTCATTAAATCTTTCACCTGGTATTTGTTCACCTATTTATTGTTGATGAAACAATCATTTATCAAATTTACCATATAACTATATCCCCCTTATAAAATAAGATATATACCCAATGCTTCTTTTGACAATATTGAAGTAATTATCTCCCCTTCATAGCAATATTACCTGAATTGTTCTGGGTACTGTTTCATTAACCATGGAATTTCAAACATGTAATTAAACTGAAAATAAAAGGAAACACAAAAAATAAAGATGTGTTGCAAGTGTCATACATGTATCAGGGTGTATACAATTAAAATATTTACCACTACTGATAAAGAATAAGACAAATCTTTGAAAGAGAGAACATGTATGACTTCCACAATTGTAACAATTGTATATAATTATATTCTATTATGAGATATATTGTGTAATTTTGCAACTTGAAGCTTTCTGATCCATCAAGTCCTTATTTAAAACAGGCTTATTCACTCAAACACATAGATCCCTGTGTATTACATTGTCCAAAAAGTATTGTGTTTTTAAAATTTTATAAATATCCAACTAATTAGTGATTTTACTGTCAGCATCATTCAATTATTTTTTTATAGCTTCTGAATTAAATTCATTAAATTGACCATTAATTTTCAATTCAAAGTTTTATTGCCATATAAACTTTACAGTTTGTGACATATAACAACAACAAAAACAAATAAAGACAATAACTAAGTAACTCAATATATATACACAAATTCAGGTAAATATTAAAGGGTCCCCTGTCCTCAGTTCCATTGACTTTTTTATAAAGGATCCTAGTTTATTCACTTGTGTTGGTGTTGATGGGTTAAGTATATATATAACTTTGTCATTGTCAGTGAGATTAGCAAATAAATTACTTTCTCTATTAATGCAATCAAAATATGTTAATCTAATATTTGAATTATGAGAATAATTTATTAGGAAATGTTTCTCATCATCTAGTACTTTACATTTTTTGCAAAGTCTCTCTTCGCAAGGAATTTTAAAATGCCTCCCTTTTTCAATTAATAATGAATGGTCACTGATTCTAAGTTTTGTAATTAATTTTCTAAATTCAAAGTTTGGGTTAGAGAGGTAAGGTTTGATCAATAGATTTGACTCAAGTGCTTTATAAAAAATTAATTTACTTTTATCATCAATAGATGTTAACTTATTTATCAACAGGTTGTTGTAGTATGAGTTTATTTGGGGTTTAATATAGCTTTTAATATTTTTTAATTGTTTTAAATTATCACAGGTTTTTAGTCTATCTATATCAATGGTAGATTCATAAATGAAGAAACAGACAAACTCTTTTTTTTGTGTAATTGGTACATGTATTACTGTAGAAAAAGAAATAGATTCATACTTTGCAGTGCACATAAGTTTTGATGACTTGTCAAGTAGAACTATAAAATTGTCTTAATATAATACACTGATTGTCAAATAGTCAGATTTTAAATTATGATGCCAAAAGGAAGTAACACTTTATATTGCATGCCAAATTATTTCTCCAATGCATTTAAATTGTTCATTAAGATGCAAATATTAGAACATAAATCTGAATTTGTGAACACATTTCATACACTAAATAATTATTATTACATAAATACAGCAGCAGGCTGTAAATTGTGTAATAAGGTGAATGAGGGCAATACTTCAGATCAATGAATTCTTATAGTATAAAAATAAAAAGTGGTATGATTGCCAATAAGACAACTCTCCAACAGAGACCAATTGACATAAAAATTGGGAACTAAAGGGTACTGTATGGCCTTCAACAATGAGCAAAACCGCAAAGCAATTCAACGGCCCTGAAATGACAAACGTTAAACAATTAAAATAACTGCCATAAGACTCTTTCAATCATTTCTAAGGTTTCAATGTACATTGTATTATCTTTTATTTATCATAAGCACCATTTCATTTATTAGTAAATAAAAGAACACAGTTGGAATGTTCCCCCACATTGCACTTATTTAATATTTCCAAGAGACATGACTCTTTTAAAAAAAGTTGATTGTCCACCATTTTTGAACTTGTTTGAGATATTTTTGATATTAACCTATAGTATAAGTTTTTAAAAATCTGACAAGAATTGTACCTTTGAGAGTGCTAACAAGACCTGATGGCAGGATAGACATACAGGCAGTTGGACGCTTGGTATATCCATGTCCCCCACAACCCTTTACGTGGGGGACAAAAACAATACACTTTTTTACTATATATTCGAATCCAGATAAGTTATAAAATTACACAACTTTTTCAATATGTTACTAACCCGTTGAAGCTATATGTGACCCTGTTTAAACAATGTATTGTGCATAAAACTTTTCAAAGAGACATGTTTTATTCAAACATTAAACATTTTCAAAAATTGATTCATAATCCATGAAAATGTAAGTTGTTCACCTTCCAAATATTTTACTTCCTCAACTCATTACTAATGACTTGTCTCATGTGTTTTCGTCCAATTAAGAATACATTATGACGTCACAATTTCCATTGAAAAATATGCATAATACAAATTCATATGACGTAAAAAAACACATAACCTGACCATACATGTACTACTTTAGAAATAGACAAAATGCTGACATATTTACAATACCATAACCACAAGAATTCCATCAAATTCAAAAATAACTTCAAGACAAATATTAAACCACAAACCTGACACGAAGCTTGCAATGTTCCCATAATTGGTGACAGTATATCTGAAATTAAAACACTCAGATAATTATGTTAATAAAAATAACTCATTCAAAAGTTTTGAAATCAGCTATTTTTAAGCACAATGTAATGTTAATTAGCCTTTTTGAGTTTCTATGTTACAACTTCAAATGATGATATGATTGTATGCTTTTGTATGCACCTGTCCTAAGTCAGGAGTCTGTTATTCTGTTGTTGTCATTTGTTGATGTGGTTTCTTGTTTTTTTATATACATGTAGATAAGAACGTTGATTTCTTGTTTGAACTGTTTTACACTAGTCTTTTGGGGCTTTATATCTTGCTGTTTGGTGTGAGCCAAGGCTCCTTGTTGAAGGCTGTACTTTAACCTGTAATTGTTTACTTTTTACACATTGCATTTTGGTTGGAGCATTGGAGAGTTGCCTCATTAAAAAAGGCAATTTTCATGAATTTCTTACAAAATTAAATCTGAGCAAGGAACAGCATTTAAAATAGCTATTGCTGTTCACAAGAAAGCAAATTGTTCAAACACTTATAATAAGAATTTACCAAATATAAAAGATACCAATATTCTAATTGCGTAACTGATGTCCTTCATCTCTCAGTCTGTTGAACTTTAAGAATGGGAGTACAATGACATAAAAGTTAATATGACACACAGCACTTTAAGAAATGTAAGTCATCGATGTTGTTTTGTAATATTATGATATTAAATGATATGTATGACAGTTATGCTGTACATGTGCACCACATGACATCACCTATAGTACAAGATGAATAATGAAGGGCACTTGAAAAATTCATATAAGATTAAATATCATCTCTCACCTTTGATATCCATTGCTAAGACTTGGTTGTATTGGTTTTGTATACCATGAACTTTGGTTAGGAAGAAACTATACGGTTGTCCTTCACTATAGACTTGATCTGGAGATCGAGGACCTGTTATGGATATCTTTGGCTTTTTTCTTGGTGGAGATTCTTGTGAGGTTCTACCACTCAGACTCCCTGATGTCTGTTGTTTGTCATCTGAAAAACATCATGTTTCCTGGAGAATGTAATTCTATGATACTTAACTGAAACCAAGCTAAGATATCTTTATTTCATGTTATACATTACACTAGTGAACTATCAGAGGCATCAATTTATTATAGCTGTACAATATATATGTTGAAATTTTGTTTAATTTTGATCAAGGGAAATAACACTTCTTTTATAGAACACCAATGGTTAAACATGCTTAGAGAAAGCACATTTTATTTCTTACAGACATTTTTATAGAAGAACAAGAATGTGATCAGTAGTTGACAAGTGGCTTTGAAAACAGCCCTAAAACAAAATGCTCAACATGCAATATCAAATCATGAAAAGTATTTCCATTCTATATCGTAGACCTATTATTCAAATAATCTGACTTATTACTTTCAACATATAACTGACAAACTGACCTTGCTCTTGTACCAATAAACAATGAACAAGAAGCAAGCAGGTTGTTTTTGTACATTGATAACAAATGTTCTTTTGTTAAATTTTACTACTAGGTACCTGATAGGACAGGCACTTGATGCAAATTTTCTTTTTTCTATTTTGCTATTTAATTACCTGGATGGCTGAATTCTTGAAGATGAGATGGATTTTTCCTGTAACATTTTGACCCATACTGACAAGGAGGTTTCTTTCTACTAACTGTCTTCTTTTCTTCTTCAAGTAAAACTGTCTGTTTTCTCTTCAAGCCACTAGATGGTGATGGTTTATAATCAGAATGTTTGCCTTTCTCCACTGGACTGTCAAATCTTTTTTTAATATCAACCTTTTCAGCCTCTGGACTGGAATCAATCTTATCTAACCAGTTCTCTATTTCTGTAAATGACTTAGTCTTTTTCTCAGAGGACTTGGTCAAACTTTCTGATGATGGTTTTGTTCTCTTGTCATGTGACTTAGTCAAAGTTTCTAGTGACAACTTTGTCTTCTTGTCTATTGACTTAGTCAAAGTTTCTGATGATGGCTTTGTTCTGTTGTCTAGTGACTTTGAAAAACATTCTGATGATGATTTTGTTGTCTTTTCTTGTGACTTAAGCTTAGTCAACGTTTCTGATGATTTATTACTTTGTTTAACAAGTGATTTAGATTCGTTTTGTTCAGATGTGGATTTCAATGAGTTAAATAATGAAGATTTTCCTTTCCCTTTAGAGGTCCCTTTCAAAATGAAATATTCTTCACTTTCCTCTTCAGACTCTGAAATCTCATGAACTTCACTTCTTCTTTTACTTAATGACGGAAGCTTTACTGGTGATTTGTGTGGTGATTCAGTGGTCACGTCACTATCTTCTGGTCCAACAGTAATATCTGAGTCTGTATCAGATACATGATGACCTCCCTTTGCAGACATAAGATCAAAATGATTCCAATATATATATCAAACTGTGGAATTTAATTTACATTTTTTTTCCTAAAAAAAAAATTTACCATGAAATTTTTAAAATTACATACCATATTACAAATATGTTATTTTTACCTACTGGAAATAGAAAGGGACAACATCAGAAAGCAAAGCACAGTATAAACAAGTTTTGTCTCTTTTTGGGGGGTTCTAGATAGAATAAACTCATCATAGATACCCGGATAAAAATTTAATATATTTGCCAGACATGCATTTCGTCTCATCAGTGATGCTGGAATAAAACTAGAGGCTCTAAAGAGCCTGTGTCGCTCACCTTGGTCTATGTGAATATTAAACAAAGGACGCAGATGGATTCATGACAAAATTGTCTTTTGGTGATGGTGATGTGTTTGTACATCTTACTTTACTGAACATTCTTGCTGCTTACAATTATTTCTATCTATAATGAACTTGGCCCAGTAATTTCAGTGGAAAATGTTAGTAAAAATTTACAAATTTTATGAAAATTGTTAAAAATTGACTATAAAGGACAATAACTCCTTAGGGGGGCAATTGACCATTTTGGTCATGTTGACTTATTTTTAGGTCTTACTTTGCTGTACATTATTGCTGTTTACAGTTTATCTCTATCTATAATAATATTCAAGATGATAACAAAAAGGCAAAATTTCCTTAAAATAACCTATTCAGGGGCAGCAAACTAACAACGGGTTGGCTGATCTATCTGAAAATTTCAGGGCAGATAGATCTTCACCTGATAAACAATTTCAAAGTCAGTCAGATTTGCTCTAAATGCTTTGGTTTTTGAGTTATAAACCAAAAACTGCATTTTACCCCTATGTTCTATTTTTAGCCATGGCGGCCATCTTGGTTAGTTTGGCGGGTCATGCCACACATTTTTAAAACTAGAAACCACAATGATGATTGTGGCCAAGTTTGGTTTAATATGGCCCAATAGTTTCAGAGGAGAAGATTTTTGTAAAAGTTAACGACGAAGGACGACGACGACGATGGACGATGGATGCCAAGTGATGAGAAAAGCTCACTTGGCCCTTCGGGCCAGGTGAGCTAAATATGTTAAAAAGGCCAAATAAAGTACAACGTTGAAGAAATGTCAATTTATGCAAAAAAAAATCTTAAATATATACAATTATCATTCATTAATAACAGGCCATTAATGGAAGGTTAAATCAATACAGAATATTCCACAAATTATATCCAATTGATTCTTATTTATAGGATGATTCAGTTTTAAAAAGACTACTTTTGCAACAGGCACAATTCGATTTTTTGGGAAAATTTTGTATACATTCTGTTGGCCTGAGCTGACAATGGCTGAGGTACAAATTATTCTTACACTAGGAAACTACAGTACATCATGTACATAGTGTTGTTATATGCAAATTCCTCGATCTATTTGAATGAATTAATATAGTAATCATTAAAGACCCATCCAATAAACAGATTACTTGCAACAACAGATTATGACACCTGTTGTTACCATTGATTAGCTTGGGGCCTTAAACATGTTAAAGGGGCACTAGCTACAAGATATATAAAAAATCTAAAGTTTGATTTTTTTCTGTTCAAACAACACATGATCAATATAATGAAAGTGAAATAGTGAAATAATAATTTGCTTTTTGCAGCCAAAAAGGTTCAATTTTGTCAAATTACGCTAAGAAACATTGATAATTAGTTATTCACTTGCAAGTGAATGAGTCGACCTCTTTAAATCCATATTCATGTGAACTTCAATTTAACCCCTAGCTAGAGATTGACAACGCATGCATTGTACGTGTCCTGGTTATTTAAAGAAACAGAATGTCAAAAATGAAAGTGAAACTATGGTAAATCATTTGATTACTAATTCTATGCACATAAAATCATTCTTATACGGTTAAAAACAATGAGAAACAATCTATAAAATAAAATCAAACAGACCTATAAAAATCCAATTGCAGGTGTTGGTTTAATCTATTCATATCTTTATTTATGTTTACATAAACGCTTATATGGTCATCTGAGGTCAAATCCATAGTTAGTTAGATGGCGTCTGGACTAAAATACACACGAAACGAACCTATATGTTATCTACCACATGCTCTGTAAACTGTTTATTTTAGACTTTTGATAGTTTGGATAAATGTTTTACATTGTTATACATCAAATATGAGAATTTGAGTCAAATCAGTGACCATGAATTTGACAGCTAGTGCCCCTTTAAACAGTCATAAAATTGTCGCCAAATAAAATTTTGTACAATTTTAAATGATATTTTAATCGTTACGGTAAAAAAAATTTTTTTTGACAAAGATGAAGCCCAGCACAGTCCTTTATCCTGTTTAAAAAATTACACTGTCGATTCTCTCAAATTAATTAACTTATTTAGTCTTAATTAAGGCTTAAAGCATTTCTAGTTGTTCTGATTAAGAACCTTAGAAGGCCACAGGGCGGACTTTTAAACTGTGTAAAACACCTTATCACTATTTGTCCGCCATTATTGGACATCAAAAAAGTTCCGGCAATATTTTAACGTCATAATTGAAAATATCTGACCCCACAATGGAAAAGTGATTGTTGTATGACGTCAAAAGTTCAAACGGAACAGATTCCAGGGTCATGCCAGACAGATTTCTAAAAATAAAGAATTTATCATTATTATTATAGTTACATGTATTTATCACAGGTACTTGTGGACAGTATACCCTTTGGGTGCCCCTGAGTGGGAGTATCCCGAATGACCCCCCCATGTAGTTTAATTTTGATTTATTTTTCTTTAAACGTTTATTTAAATTGTTTTCACTGTAGTGCGGTGACTGAAGGTAGATTTTTTGGATTTTAATCTCCCCACCGAACACACACCTATATAATATATCATTGGAAAGAGGAAATCGTGTACTATAATAATATGCCTGTCGTCAGGACTTTGTATGGTCACAACTTTTTTAAATTGAGGTCAAAGGTTATATGTGAAAATCTGTGAAAATTTGGGAGGGTTTCAATTTTGACATTTTATTCTATTTCTAAACTCTACATAAATACAAACGATACTATTTTGGCTTTATTAATGTTTGTTATTATACATAAACCTTAATCATTAAGATTTATTCTATCAAAAAAATCCTAAAACGACGTTTTATAAACAAAACTTCAAAAATTAAGTTTTCAACCTATAAAATGTTTAGAGCACCTGAACCTTTTGAAAAATTTCAATTTCAGGTAAAAATCAAGTGTCATGCAGGACAATACTTTAAAATTATTTTTTAAACTATCATATTGGGTGAGGTATCAAATCAAAGCAATAGAACACTACAGTCAAATATGACCTCAAATTGAATTTCGGATACTTCCAGTTTTATCATAGACTATTCGTTGCTTTTGTTTTTTTCACAATTATTACTGCTTTCATATAATATTATCTTTTGTTGCGTATTTTACTCTGGTTAATATCTATAACTTTATAAGTTTTGTACCTATATCCCCCCTTTTTTTCCTTGCAACGTATTTCAAAAGTATTCCATATAGAAAAAAAAAGATGTGATATGATTGCAAATGTGGCAACCCTCCAAATGAGACATAAATTACCAATACGTCCCGTACGGGCTTCAACAATGAGTAAAATTTATACTGCATAGTCTTCAATTCACAAAATGAATATTGTAAAACAAACGAAAAATCTCTCGACCTGATTAATGTACAAAATGAATAAGAAACAAAAAAATATAGTATATAGAAACATACGACAAACACTGCATTACCGTCTCGTGTCTTGAAACAGACACAAACAGAATGTGGCGGGGGTTTGACTTTTTTTAAGGGCACGCCAACACTCCCCAAACCCGGGGGCTGGGACCATGTGTATCAGTTCAACCAGCTCTATACCTAATCAACCGTTATCTCCATCATTTTCATTTTCACCAACCGTCACAAGACATGTTTTTAATATTTCTACACATTTCCCTCATGGCCACAGGTATGCACATGAAAGGTTCTGCTCAAAGCAAACACGTTATTTTGAGTTTTCCTTTTCAAATACAGACAAGATATTGTTGGAAGTCCGAAGACATTTGTTCCCAAAGAAATACCAGCTTTAACCCATCCCTTTCAATTCATCCCAGATTTTACAGAGATCTTATTAAATGGGGTTATATACATTTTCATGGATCTACAATCTGTTGATACCTGTAACTTGGCATTGAACACGGTCATGTTCTTCTCTGGCTGTTTATGACGTCTTTACACTAAATCCATTGTATGTTGGATGTGTACGGATTGAGTGCTTAGTCTTAGTGGCATGGTTTTTAATTAGTTGTTAGTGGCTTTGAACTAGCTGTCAGATAACTGCGAGTACTCTCAGATCTGTTCAGTGTGTCTTTTTTTGTCGGGATGTATAAGTACCCTGCCACGTCCACTTGTATTTTTTGTCTATCTGATGAGTTAAGCCTTTTTCAACTGACTTTTTATAGTTCGTTCTTATGTTATACCACTGTCCAAGGTTAGGGGGAGGGTTGGGATCCCGCTAACATGTTTAACCCCGCCACATTATTTATGTATTTGCCTGTCCCAAGTCAGGAGCCTGTAATATAGTGGTTGTCGTTTGTTTATGTGTTACATATTTGTTTTTCGTTCATTTTTTACATAAATGAGGCTGTTAGTTTTCTCGTTTGAATTGTTTTACATTGTCTTATCGGGGCCTTTTATAGCTGACTATGCGGTATGGGCTTTGCTCATTGTTGAAGACCGAACGGTGACCCATAGTTGTTAATGTGTGTGCCATTTTGGTCTTTTGTGGATAGTTGTCTCATTGGCAATCATACCACATCTTCTTTTTTATATTAAGATGACATCCATATGCTTGTCTGCAAAGATGATGGGTAAACATTGTGCATGAGACGTACACACTATCTTGATTTCACTCAATTTCATGGTTGGCAACACATTAGATAGCATCGCACTCTACTTTAAGAAGCATAAAATCCATTGGCATTCAATATTTCAACAAGGTGTTTCGAATCAAACTCATGGTACATTTGTAAAGCCAATCCAAAATGAAAAGGAGTAAAATAAAATGGCCACACAAACGGTTTCCTGAGAATAGTCTTGGCTATGCAGTTTCATCGAGTTACCATAAAATTAATTGCAATAAAGACGAAGGCATTGACTGAATTGAAGAAGAAGGAGACAATTCTTCCGAAGATGGGTATATTTCTGTAGAGTTTGTAGAGATGTCTTTTCTATTGTATACTTGCAGCGGAATGACATATATCTGTCCGTTATTTGTGTCTTTTACATTTGACATTAAAATTTTGAATTCAGTTTTCAATTAACTAGCAGCTGATATGGCATCTCAAATAGTTATTTTGCTACAAAATATTGTTATATTTGCCTTGAACTTGTTGAAGTTGTTTGACAATTTTATTTCTATAGAAATCAATGAGTTTAGACTGCATTTTACAAGTAGAATATTTTAAATTAGAATCAGCTGGAAGAAAAGATCTACAACTAAGTAAGATATTTATCTAGTAACGGTGTCATGATGAATGACCATTACATCGTTGTCAATAGCCAAAATAAAATTAGTAAAAGCAGTATCGTGATCTGAGATATTTGCATTTTTCGTTTTTAGCAAATAATTTGTAATGCAACCAAAATGACAGAGTGCTTGAAGTTTAAAAGATGGACGGGAAACTATTTCAACTTTAACTTTAACTTTAACTGACACGGTTAAAACATTCTTAATACGCTCATCTGATTCAAACTTGAGTAGTTTTTGATCTTTCTAAAATGTTTTGTTGCAACAAAATATACAAGCGCTCTAGTTGAACGACTGCATTCTAGAACGCGTACACATACCCGAAACTGAGGAACAACAGTCCGATAATTGTATGTCGTCATTAAATAGCAGATTAGAAGCTTCCTCGCTCTAAAAGGGGAAACAAATATGTTTACTTGTGTAACTTTTGTAGCATGAACAATGATAAGCAGCCTGCACGGACTCCTGTAAATTAATAGCTTTGGCATGAAACATCTTGATGTTCACCTCATCTAATCTTTTATTCAATGCAGGTACAAAAATCGACTATCCTTTACTGGTAAATTGACTCAAAATTTCAGTCCATTTTTTCTTTTCTTTGCATAATAAGCACTGCATAAAATTTAACAACTTTTGTCTTTTCTTTGGACTTAATGGAGCAAGTTGCAACTGACTTGACATATCACGGAATATTTACTGAAACTATCTGTCAATTATTTTGATTTTACAATTAGACTTTTCTGACAAGTATATTTAATGTTTTATAACAAAAAAATCATAGAATATAAACACATACAAAAAAAATATGTAGCATATATCAGTGCAAATATGTGTATATAATAGCGAAAAAGGTAGTAATATCATATATCAGTTGAGAGCAAATTATTGACTAAAACACAAAATGTGACGGAAGGCAAGTGATTAAGTTCCGTGTTGAAATTGAAGTTTTTTATTCCATTCTTTTTCCATTGATTTCTTAAGTTTTTTTTCATATTTTGGTTCCGAAATTTTTATCACTGATTAGTTTCATGAAATACTATATGCTAAAATTATTATGGGATAATTTTTATTACTACTATAAAGAAGAAACTAAAGTTTGTGTCTGAATTTGCAATCAAAATTACCTCAATTTTTAACAGTCTAAACTTCGCAAATTTTATAGATTATAAGAAAATGAAATACTAAATAGAATAATTCGATATATGAAAATAGCTTCAGGAAAAACTATTTCAGTTAAATGTAAGCAAACATACACAATTTTTCATTTTGAAAAAGGGGGGTTGAAACTCTCCAATGTACTACTAGTCATTAAAACGACTATTTAGAAAAATGTGACCGTACGAAATTCTGACGACAGGACAAAAACTAAAGAAGACATATGTGTCTTTAAGTTAAGACCATTTTCAGCTGTGTGTTATTTGGGGAGATTAAACTCGCGATCTAGACGACTTTTTACACTTTTGTCACCGCACTACTGGGAATATATGTCGAAGTTACTGACAAACAGCATTTAAGATTTTTGCCAGTCGACTGATATGTATATGCTGTTTGTCAGTAACTTCGACATATATTCCCAGTGAAAACTATTTAATTAAACATTTAAAGAAAAATAAATCAAAATTAAACTACATGGGGGTCATTCGGGATATTCCCAGTCAGGGGCACCCAAAGGGTATCCTGTCCACAAGTACCTGTGGTATTTATAGCATTGTACAATGTGTTTTATTCCTTCTCCTGGACAGGAATTAGTTATTAGAAGTAAAATGCAAGAGTATTGATGATTGTTTATGAGGGAGATGCAAGATGTTAAAATTATTTATAAGCTATGAATTTTACACTGACAAATTTTATACAAGTCAATTATACGTCCTTTGTTGGAATACTCCACTACAGTGTGGTCACCATATTTGAAGAAAGATATAAGGAGAATTGAAAAGATCCAGCGTCGAGCTACCAAATTAGTGCCTAGTATAAAAATGTTAAGTTACGTTGAAAGATTGAGAGCCTTGGGCCTTCCAACACTTGAATACAGAAGAGATCGTTATGATATGATACAAGTTTATAAAGCTTTACATGGGATAGATGATATTAAATGGCAAAATATGTTTGAGTTATCTACAAATTCTACTAGAGGACATCCTTGGAAATTAAGTAAAAAGAGGTGTAATTCAACTCAGCGTCTCCATTCATTTTCTCAAAGGATCATTGATCAATGGAATAGTCTTTCAACCGTAACAGTTTGTGCAGAATCTGTCAATATTTTTAAAAATCATATTAATGATGAACATTGGAATAGGAAGAAGTTTAATCCTACATAATGGAATAGTCTTAATATTATATAGATTTCAACAGTAAAAGTTTGTGCAGAATCTGTCAATATTTAAAAAAATCATATTAATGATGAACATTTTGGAATGGGAAGAAGTTTAATCCTACATAATGGAATAGTCTTAATATTATATAGCTTTCAACAGTAAAAGTTTGTGCAGAATCTGTCAATATTTAAAAAAAAATCATATTAATGATGAACATTGGAATGGGAAGAAGTTAAATCCTACATAACATTTTAATATAAATGCAGCAGTTTATAAATGTATGCGACAAGTATTTAAAATATTGTGGAAACCATCGTACAACATGTATAGAAGTACAGAAAAATTATTCGTTCTATTTATGCGCACAGCTCACAGTTAAAATAAGTAATTTAATATCAAGTAAATTATGAGGCGGCAAAAGAAGTTTTCAACTTAATGATCGCCGCAATAATCCAGGTAGAATCCAGGTAAAAAATATGATAAGTTGTCATTATTTTGATAGAACTCACACATGTGCCAAATCAGCATTTGTTTACTAATTATTTTCGGATTTTATTATTTCATATTTTATTTTAAAAAACGTTTAACAAAGGGTTTCATTCTAAATAGCAACTGATTATTTATCCAAGATGATTTAATTTTAATAAATACTATTTATGCTAAATACGAAAATATCAAATTGTTAATGTCAACAAAAATGGTGGACAGGAATGAACATTAAACAATTTATCTAAAGAAAATGAAATTTCCTGATATATAAGATATCAGAGAAGCCTATATCAGAAAACTTTTAACCATTTATTTACAAAATAACTGAATTCAGCATTTTATCTACTTAAATTACGGCGTGGTAAGCAAAAAGAGAGTTTAAAGTGCCTTGGCCATGTTCGAACATGAATTTTCCAGCGGGTTTTAATTACTTTGATTTTTATATCCGAAAAGAAGGGTTGGGCATGTCAAATAAAATTGTTAGCCAATTTAACTATAAGATTCGTTTAATTGCTTTCTTTCTTTTTGAAATATTTATCACAAAAGGAAAGAGACACCAGATGGTCAGAGTTTAAATAATTGAAAAATGTTGCAAACATTGTTTATAATATATATGTAAATATCAAAGAGAGAACTTTCTGTGTTATCCAACACTACATAATTCATAAAGCTATCACAGGAATCCATAAAAATTTCCTTAAAGAATAAGACTGCAATAATGACTTTGAGGCCACACCAATTTAATTCCTTATTCGACAGTCCCGCCCGCACCTATTTTATTCAAAACAGAAATAAATTTAAAAATTTATATTCCTGCTTCCCGCATCCGCAAATGTAATCATGTCCAATTTATGGAAAATATTATAAAAAGATATTAACCCTTAATTTTAAATCACAGTCTTACCTGTATTTAATGATTTTAAACCTATAAGCACCCCACCACACTGTAAATATCTTTGTAAAAATTTGATTAAACATTAAACCCATATATCCCAAGTGGGAGTGCTCTGATATAAATATATAACAAGGATGAAAATACCTGTACATTAGTTTTCTTCCCTCTCACTTACATTCCCAGCCCATCAAAAAATGTTCGTTGTCAGAATAGAGTATGCAGAACTTCTGAAGGAGGAGAGTTGCCTTCAACTGAAATTATATTGTATGCCGGCGGAACAAAACTATACATACCCACTGCATGTTAATGCACCTGTCCGCATTGATTCTGGGTCTATTGTTCAGTAGTTATCGTTTGTTGATGTGGTTCATATGTATTTTCCCGTTTGTATATATAAATTAGATCGTTGGTTTCCCTCTTTGAAATGTGTACACTAGTAATTTTGAGGTCCCTTTAATTTGACTTTTGATACATTTTATACATAAAAATGTACAATATAAAATTGAGAATGGAAATGGGGAACATGTACATATATATATAATGACTTTTTGGAAATGTATTTGAGAGAATTCAATTGAATTATTATATGTGAAATAAGTGAGTTTTTAATTATGTAATTTTATTTTTTTCCTCCGACATAATTGAGTCTTGAATAGAGTAATTGGTTTATTTTTACAGAATCATGGCAGAAGTACATATCATAGGACAGATTCTTGGTGCTGATGGATTTCCAGATCATAGTTTGTTTTGTAAATGGGGTATACATACAGGTGTGTTGAAATAGACTTATTAAACAACATACATGTATACATGCATTTTTTTGACTGATTTTGAATGAATTTTGATTATTTAGAAACTTTGACTAGTTCTATAGAATTATAAAGACTGTGAAATAGTAAGCAAACATAAAATACATTCAAAATTATACTTACTCGTAGTCTTCAGCAAAATTTTGAAGAAAATAATCTGTTTGAAAAAATCTGATTAGAGAATTCTTTTTGTCTGCCAGAGTATTCCTATACCCTGCTGAATCCGACATTTTTTTCTGGTCCTCCAGTATGTCAGATAACACAGGTTACACATTATTCAAATTCAGTAAATAGTTTTCTTCATTGTTATTGACCTACATTGTATATCCATAAACAATGTGCATGATTAAAGTGTTAACTTACATTCACCAAGACCACAAAGTCAAAGTCCAGTGTTAGTTATTTGTTTTTATACTATAAGATATTTTTTTTATGTAAAGCTACATGTACCTCATATATCAATTCATATTTATAATATATTTTGTATTATCAGGAGGAGCATGGAAAGCTTTGTCTGGTCTAAGAGAAGGACAAACACAAGTAGATAACCCACAAAATTATGATGAGGCTTACTGGGCTCATCCAATAGATGTTCACTTTACAACCAAAGGTTTACAAGGTAATTTTCTTCAATCTAAACAATATTAATTATTATACTTCTTATCAAAATATCAGATTTTGATAGGTTTATAAAAGGGAGATAATTGACTCTACCCAATGTCAAATACTCTATTACCCTTCATGGAGACTCTTGATCAAGTTTGAGTTTCATTAAATACAGATTGTTGTAATGTACAAGACATCATAGTTTGTTACTGTGAATTTGAAATTAAAAAGACAGTAATAACAGAACTTTCAGAACAATCAGTATAATGAATTAAATAACAAATATATCTAAGAGTGTTAATATAGAGCAGATTTTACCCCCCCTCACCAAATGGCATTATCAACTTTGGCTATGCCTCAGTTGTCATAAATACCAAATAACCTGAATGGCAAAACTAATAAAAAAAAACCAGCTGAAGTGGATACTGAGAATCTTACAAGTAAACCTCCCATTTTAGCTTCTAACAGTTGAATGACAATGAGTTCATGAAAGGGTACTATGATAATAAGTACACATAAACAATTAGCCCTATAAAACTCCTATAAAAAATAGTAAAACACACAAAAACAATAAACACAAAACATATAATAAACAAAATTGCATCAAGGAATATTTCGTTTTTATGAATAATTTTGTCAACTTGAACATAAATACTCCACATAAAATATACAAGACATGACTCCTTAAACTTGTGAGTTTGATTGAAGATAAATCTTTCAATAAATTTTAAAACTTTTTCAGGTTGGCCAAAAATTCATTTTCAAGTTTGGCATCAGGATTCTTTTGGACGGAATGAACTATATGGATATGGATTTTGCCATGTGCCTACATCACCTGGTACCCATAAAATTTCATGTCCAACATGGAGACCAGCAGGAACATTTAGAGAACAAGTTTCTCAATATTTTGTTGGTGGAGGACCACAGCTGAAGAATCCTGATCTGATTTACAGTGGAGCTGATAGATACAGACTAAATACAGTTGCCATGGGCAATGTTCACATGAATATAGGTGTTGTTCTTAGAAACTTTGACAAATATGGAATTGAATGTTGATTTAAAAAAAAAATGTAATTTATACATTATTTTTTAAATGATACCAGAGGCATGACGCAATTTTTTTTATTTCAGAAACAATCAACAGCTCTTTCTGAATTCTTTTCATAGGTTCATTTTGATAATTTGAACTTATTTGATACAAATTGTTTTTTAAGTCAATACCAAATAAAATTGTCGTTCTCCATGGCTAGTGATTGATTTGGCATATTAGCAAAATATCATCTAAATTTCAGACAATAAATAATTTGTGTCCATAAATTAAATGAAATATCATTAGTATGCCTCTATTAATCACGCAGTTGTATTATGGTCATTTGGTAAGAAAATTTTGATTGACCGAAGTTTCAAAAACAAACTATGGTTAACATTGAAAGGAATGGAGGGTCAATGTTCTTAATTTATTTTCATTATGTATTATGTAATTATGCTAATAGTGATTTATTATCTAATAAATTTATACTTTGATTTCTCATCAGTCAGGATTTTCCATTTTGAATTTATCAAACATTATATAGGCATTATATATATTTTAATATAACTTTAGTAAGATTTATGGCGTTTAATTATGTCAGTTCATGAAAATCAAATGGTTGTATTTTGTTGCGTTCACAAGTTAGTCTCCAGTCTCCTAGCTTTATAAATACAATGCAGATATTAGCAAATGGTTCAGGAATATGGTTTTTGGAGAAAATGTTTTGTGAGCTAAATCTATTTGGAAAAAGATGAAATTTGCATTAGGCTTAACATGGAATTGCAAAGAAATATATCTTTTGATTTTTGATTTTTTCCATTCAAAATTTATGTTTAGAACATGACACACATTGTGTCAATTCAAAAGTTATGTTTAGAACTTGACACACATAGTGTCCATGTTTCAACTCTGATATATCAAAACTTCATATTCACCAAAAGAATTGTATTTGTACTAAATAACATAGGGATGGAAAACCTATTGTAATTTTTTGGTGTTATGAATAATCTCATTTGAAACATATATTGATTCAACAAATGATACATTTATTCTTTTCATATATACAAATATTTCAAATGACAGTTTGAAAATATGTAAGTAGCAAATTAGCAATATGTAAAGTTTGTAAATAAATTATGTATATTTCAAACATCTTATATTTTAGTGCTTAAATAGGCACTTTACTTGAAGTGTTTTTAAATGCGTCTCAAGGGTATCCAGTAGGGGTTGTTGAATTCAATGGATATGTATTGACAATAAAGTAGTGTTACAATAATACTGAATCTACCAGAGAAGAAAGATCTTACAACTTTCTGAAAATATTATTGGGACTTAATGGTTTTTGTCTAACCTTTAACTTTTGTTAAAAACATTGGGATTACTTTTTGGAGTTTGTGACCAAACTGTTTTTTATACGCCCTATAATTCAGAGGCAAGATACTTAGATGCTTCATACTTTGTAAACAAATGCTTTATGTAAGAAAGTTTCTGTCAGTCTTATTTTCTTGGTTAAAAAACTATTTATTAATAATTTGTCATGAGATTTTCTCACTTATTACTGTGGATTCATTTTTATTCGTGGTATACCAATTTTCGTGGGTTTTGCTGATCACAGCAAACCACGAATTTAAGAATTCAACGAAGAATAATCCCGATAAATGTGAATGGTGTCAGATGTTTATTTCCGGTTATGTTATGCAGTTCTAGTATAGTGATGACTAGCGTTAAACATTGTAACATAACACGTGGTTTTTTTATCGAAAGAATTTTAATTAAATCAATAATAAATATATCGAATATCCGTGATAATTTACTTTTTAAAATTGATTAAAACTGTTCATGGAAAATAACTGCAAGTTGTTAATTACCGTGTCATAGTTTGGTTTACTAGTGATTAAAAATCAAAAGGATTAAGTACGGGGATATTGCCCCGTAGCCGAAGGTAATATTGTTTATGACAGGAACATTTATTTTCACACCTTTTACTTATATGACTGTTTATTATATCGTGATTTGGGAAATGAGCTTTCAATCATAAAGTTTTGATTGTCTTTATAGAATTCCAACAAGCATTTATAAATAGTAAAACAAACAAATAATTAGTTGTCTTTGTCCATTATTGTAATAGAAGTTTTTAATGAACACTTTAACCTAAAATGACCAAGCGAGGATTTTGACAATTCAAAACTTTTTCAATGAATTCCTTCTTTTCTTGTTTGTTTTATTATTGATCAAACCAAGGTGGTTATTTAATCTCCTAAAT
Source organism: Mytilus trossulus (assembly GCF_036588685.1). Classification (NCBI taxonomy): domain Eukaryota; kingdom Metazoa; phylum Mollusca; class Bivalvia; order Mytilida; family Mytilidae; genus Mytilus; species Mytilus trossulus. The sequence continues at coordinate 42,434,294 of NC_086375.1, read as the reverse complement.
CAAAAAAAAATCCACGAATTACGTATCTGAACTTTTTTTTGTAATCAGCGATCCACGAAATTATGTATACCACGAAACATCTTTTTTCTATATCCACGAAAATTGATATCCACGAAAATAAATGAATCCACAGTACATGTTATAGGATATATGTATATTTGGTATAAGGGTTGCTTGCAAGGTCTACACGTCCTTCAGACAGGGTTCATCTGACCTCTACTTCATTTCATTGACCATTGATTAATTATAGGATTTTGTGGTCAAGTTGTAAGATCAACCATATTTGATGTATGGAATGATTGTAAGGTTTACTGGTTATACAAACAGGTAACGCCAGGTATCATCTGACCTTGACCTCAATGGCATTTTTCATAAATCAATAGACAGGGTTCGCCAAAGAATGAGAATCAAGGGAATAGGAGGTATCAATGATTCCTAAAAGAGGGACAAAAGATAACAAGAGGGACAGTCAATTCATCAATCTAAAATAAACTGACAACGCCATGGCTAAAAATGAAAAAGACAATCAGACAAACAATAGTACGCATGACACAACATAGAATCCGGATTTTATGTGAATTGGGAACTAGAACAAGTGCAATCAAGAGGTTTAGATTTGAAGTCGTCAATATTGAGGCGCTGCAAAATATATTTGTAATTGGAAAATTTTACTTGCAATAGGTTTGGTATAGGTATAAGAAATGATTGTTAAAGACTGCTACCATAAGTGATACTGTGCCCTTTGAACAATAGGTCTACTGTATTTAGTGTTTGGAATGATTTTTCAGTGTACTTGTCTGTCTGTCAGATTTGATGTGATCTTGACCTTTTTTTTATGGCTCGTTGGTCAATAAACTCCTCATAGATTTACGAAGGACCAATTAGTGATGCTCGAATAAACAAGTTTTGAGAGCTCAACTAAAGAACGAAGTTGAAGAGCTTTGAGGATCCAAATTTCTGGAAGATTTGCCAAATACAGTGAATATTAAGTTTTTGTAAATTTGTCAATGTTAAGTTTTTTTTATTATACCCCACGCAACGAGTCCACGCAACGAGTTGCGGAGGGTATAATGTGTTTGACCCGTCCGTCCGTCTGTCAGTCCGTCCGTCCGTCAGTCCGTCCGTCCGTCCGTCAGTCCTGTTTCTTGTCATCGCAACTCCTCTCAAACCACACAACAGAATTTTGCGAAACCTTTTCAGATAGTAAGGACATACTGTGTAGTAGTGCATATCGACGGGAAATTGCGATTCAAATTTTTTTCTAGGAGTTACGCCCCTTTTAACTTATTTACTATAATGTACTACTGCAACAGTTTGTCATCGCAACTCCTCTCAAACCACACAACAGAATTTCACGAAACCTTTTCAAATAGTAAGGACATACTATGTAGTTGTGCATATCGACGGGAAATTGCGATTCAATTTTTTTTCTAGGAGTTACACCCCTTTAAACTTATTTGCTTCAATGTACTTCTGCAACAGTTTGTCATCTCAACTCCTCTGAAACCACACAACAGAGTTTCATGAAATTTTGTAGATAATAAGGACATACTATTTAGATGTGCATATTGGCAGGAAATTAATTTTTCTTATACAATTTTTTTTTCTTTCACTTATTTAATTTCTCCAATGACAATGTGGGGACGTGGGGTATGTGAGCGTGCTCACTTAGGTTCTTTAATTTGGTCTGTTATCAATTGGTATAATATTTTGTCAGTTTATCAGATTCTATGACTAATAGGTGAACTATGTTTGGTGTATGAATGATTGGAAGGTGTTCTCGTCTGTTTTGCATGGTTCAACTGACTATGACCTTATATACATGGATCATTGATAATGTTGAGTGTATGTGATATTTGTAGTAAATAAAAGCAACAATAGTATATTGGTGTTCAAATGTCATAAATGGATTGAGAAAAAAACAAATCCGGTTTACAAACAAAAACCGAAGGAAATACATCAAATATAAGAGGAAAGCAAAGGAACAACAGGAACACCGAAGTGCAACAAAATACAAACGCCAACACACATAGAAACGAACCATTTGATTATAACTGCAATATTTCTGACATGGTACAGGACATTTAAAGAAAAACACGAGTGGGTTGAAAATAGTTTAATGGCATGCCTAACTGCCCGCTTTATGACAATGTTAAAAAATATTGCTATAACCCTTCTTGACAGAAATACAACACAAACAAGAACATTTTTATAACAGAGAAACGCACAAACAAACAATATGATAGTAGTCGATACAACATGCATAACAACTTACATAATCCATCAAAGACCACAAGATATCAAAAACATTAATGTGCTTACGTAATTCACATTAATATTTTAGACATTCAATATGATTTCAATCATAAGTAAAGCTGGCAAGACATTTCAGCATGTGCACTTTTCTTTCAAATACTATAAGAAACGGTTCTATTAAATAACGTTAACGGATCAATTGTACCGGTATATGTCCGTCTGTTATATTTCATCTAACATTGACTTCTTTTTCATCATTCAGATCATTGGTTGAGTTTTCCAGTTAAAATCTGTTTCTCAGATACGAAAAGTAATAGGTGAACTATACAAGGTGTATGGAATGATTAAAATTTGTGATTGTCTGCCCATGCGCGTCTGGCGTATAACATTATAATTTTTTTTTTTTTTTTTTATCCGACCTCATTTTCATGTTCAAAGATCAATGTTACATTTTCGTGGTGAGGTCTGATTTTTTTAAAAACTATACGCACTTTGTTAATTATATTTAAGTTATGAAATGATTGTAAGGTGTACATGTATGTCTGTCAGGGCTCATCTGACCCTAACCTCATTTACACGGATTATTGATAATGGTAATTTTTATATTATATTTGTAGTGTAACATTTCCTTTTTAATTTCAACATCAATTTAATCTGATCACTAAAGCAGGCAAGATATTTCAGTATGTGCACTCCTGTTTTTCTTGTCTAATCTTTTTGTTTTTGACTTCTAATATATGCACAAAGACGACTAAATGAATTTGCATTTACATAATTTGCATTTACATAAAGACTGCACGCACCAATAACATAACTCAAAGTATGAATGAGACCACGATGACACATATCTTATCTCCATAAAGTATGTACATATGTACTCTTGAGTTTTGAGGCAAATTAAAATGATCCCGAAATATATTGCCTTTTTGTCAGGAGGGGAACACTTCTATCTTTTTGTGGTAGGAATGAACAGCCCAATCACCATTTACTAGTACTCCAGACTTTTCATATATTTTGAATAATAAAAATTTATCTACCCCATCATATATTATTTGCCAAAATAAACTTACAACTAACATGATTACGTTATATCATGGAAAGATAATAATCATGAAATACATATACAAAATGTAATATCTAAAAATTAGAAAAAAAGTATACAAATATGCATTAATATTTTTCTTTGAATATATAGAAAATCTATTATAATCATGTCTTTAATTTCACTGAAATTCAAACAAACAATATATGTCATATATTTATATTGTCATAGAAAGATGATGATAATGAAATCCTATAACTTCTAGAAAGTAGAAAAAAGTATACACATATGCATTATAATTAAATTTTCTATGTTATGTCTTTCTTTGAATATATAAGAAAATGTATACTAATGATGTCTTTAATTTCACTGAAATTTTAAACAAACAATTTATAATATAAATATTTAACTTATAAAAAAAATCCAAAGGGGATGTTTTCATAAAATAAGAATGTATCTGTGTTAACACCTGTTACAATTGTCAAATATAGTTCCGTGCTTTAAAAGACATCCCATTTAGGTCAATGTGAATCATTAATAATTAACCTAGCTGTCAAAATATGTTTGACAGGATACAACTGTACATAGTTGTATACATGTATTTGGAATATTTGAAGTTGGTTGCAATGGGTTCTACATTATTTACGTTTAGCAGGATTTAAATGAAATCTGTATATATTTTTTAGCCTCTTGCTTGCTAATATTGTTAGAACTAATGACTTTACGGAATGAAATTTAATTGCGAATAAAGAATATCATAATTGTTGACAAAAATATGTTGATTATTGAGTTAAATTGTGTTTTATAGAATACCATTTAGTATATTAAAACAGAGATCTATATACGAATGTTCCATTTTTAATTTGTTAGTGACCGTTAGTACGAAAAATAAAAATAAACATTGTCAATATTGATACTGAAGATTTTTTTACCCCAAAAATAGCTTAGATGAGTCGTAATTTGCAAAACCTTCGTACTTGATATCAGGGTCATGGGTCAAATAAAAACTGTTAAGAACTTTAGAAAAGTTGTATCGTGTAACATTTTTACTATCAGGCTATTTATCATTCTTCGCATGCTTATACGAGATTTTTGTCAAGTTTAGGCATCGAGTATAAAGACGAAAGATTTGCATTTTTCTTTTTTATGTTGATACCAAAGGAGAGAAGCGCAGATTTTGTGATATATCAAATTAAACTTTTTAATAATGTGATATGCACTGTTTGACAGGACAAACATTTATAAAGTTATATAATTGAAATGTTATGAAAGGTGTATGCGATGTAGTATATACTAGTAATTACTTTTGGGGCAGTGGTTTAAATTTCGACGATTGAAATGAACGTTACACCATTTTTTACTTTTTTTGCAAAATTTAGTAGAATTCATGAGAATTTTGTGCAATTTTGATATTGGGATAGTAAGTTCGAGAATCTTATCAATAACAAAAAACATTGCAGCTTTATAAAAAAAATGTGTTTTCGGTGCACTTACCTGGACGAGACTCATTTTGTCAAATTTGTTTGATTTTGATCAATTCTATTTTTTATCGTTTTTTGTAGGAATCCAATATTAAGCTGATGATCGACCAAGGACTTGACCATCTTTAATAGTATCCACAATAATCTTCACAGCATCAAGGCAATATGGGATTATAGGTTATAATGAGGTTTAAATTATTTTAACATTAACGCGAACAAGTACAAGGTTTATATGAAAACAACATTTTATAGATTTGATGTGTACGAAGCTCTTTTCTAGTTTGATAAGGAACGTTCAAACCTAAAGATTTCTTATCACTACACAACAAACTTGAGTAAAATTAGTCAAAATTGAGTATGGTGTTTACTTTCAAAGACGAGGTTCATTTCTCATTATCAATTTGTTCGTATAACTAAATCTGAAAATAATGGTGTTGCCAATGAATAGTTTATTTGGCTTTAAAACTATTTTGATCTTAGCGTCACTGATGAGTCTTATGTATACGAAACATGCGTCTGGCGTATAAAATTATAAACCTGGGACCTTTGATAACCAATTAAATAGACATTTTTCGTAGAACGATATTTGACTTCGGAGTTAATATTTTTTTCGACAGAAAAAACCTAGTTTTTGGAAGGACATCCTGGTCAAGTGAGAGTAAGAAGTAAATTCAAGCTTTCTATGGGTTCAATGTACAGGAAATGTAACTGTCTTATACACGACAACATAATCGAGAAACAGTAAATACGATTCGTCTCCGAGGGTATCATCAACCTAGAAGTCAACACTTCGGTGTTGACATGAATATCAATAATTTGGTCATCTTTATTTATCTTGTTTACAAAACTTTGAATTTTTCGAAAAAACTAAGGATTTTCTTATCCCAGGCATAGATAACCTTAGACGTATTTGGCACAACGTTTTGAAATTTTGAATCCTCAATGCTCTTCAATTTTGTACTTGTTTGGCTTTATGAATATTTTGATAAGTGCGTCACCGAGGAGTCTTATGTAGACGAATCGCGCGTCTGACGTACTAAATTATAATCCTGGTACCTTTGATAATTATTTACACCACTTGGTTGATGCCACTGCTGGTGGACCTTTCGTCCCCGAGGGTATCACCAGCCCAGAAGTCAAAACTTCGTCGTTGACATGAATATCAATAATGCGGTAATTTTTATAAATTTCCGGTTAACAAATTTTTGAATTTTTCGAAAAACTAAGGATTTTCTTATCCCAGGCATAGTTACCTTAGGCGTATTTGCCACAACAATTTGAAATTTTGGATCTTCAATGCTCTTTAACTTTGTACTTGTTTGGCTTTATAAATATTTTGATATGAGCGTCACTGATGGGTCTTATTTAGTCGAAACGCCAGACGTTCTAAATTATAATTCTGGTACCTTTAATAACTATTTACATGCACGCAAAATCCAGAATATTGGTGGCAATAATAAAATGATCAAATAATTAGATTCAATATGACTTAAATATTTATAAAATGCACACTTATAAAACAGTTTGAAAAAGTACAAAACTATTCGTCAGAATCTAAGTTTTTTTAATGTATTACAGAAGAAGTCTATGTTCTTATGACTTTGGTTTCACAGAATTGATCTAACAAGCAACCCCTTCTTGATGTGGTTTACTACGTTTGGTCTCAAGCAGACGTTTTTATAAATAGATATATCTTGTATCGGTAAAGTCTGTCTTAAAATTGTCAAATATAGTTCAGTGCAAATTAAACACACGTCAATAAGGTCACTGTGAATCATTCATTCATAACATAGCTATCATAATCTGTTAGACAGGATGACATCTTCAAAATTATAGAATTGGAATTTTTCAAGTTGATTACAATTTACAATAGTCTCTATTTCCTCTTTCGTCAGAGGTTTCCATTCAATTATTTAAAGGAATCTTCGATTGCCTTCTTCCCTGGGTCCAATTTAAAATATTGATAAAACAAATCACGGTATACTTAAAAAAAAAGACAGCTGTCAATAAAAAGAACATACTTGTGATAAATGAACTCGTCATAGATACAAAGATAAGTTTTGCACACAGTCAAACGTTTTGTCTACAAAGGGTCATGCCCATTAATTTGCTAATAAGTATTGCGTTGAGGTATTGAGTGTCTACAGTCACAGATAACTAAGGATTTCTTTAATTGATTCAAGTAATAAAATTAGTAACAAATTTCATTATAGTTATCAAAGGTACCAGGCTTATAATGTAATACACCAGAAGCGCGTTTCGTCTACATAAGACTCACTAGTGACTCTCAGATATGAAAAGTTATAAAGCCAAACAAGTATAAAATTGAAGAGCATTGATGACCCAAAATTCCAAAAAGTTATGTCAAATACGGCTAAGGTTATCTATGCCTGGGATAATAAATCCTTAGAATTTCGAATAAAACTAAAAATACAAGACTAGAAATTTTGTTACATGGAAGCACGCATTAGTTAAGGAATGATATACCAAAGAGAAATAAACAAACGTACCGACATACACAAAAACATACAAGGGATTAAGTTTGAAAACTCATGAGCTTCTTATACTTTGGCTTTATATATTCCGCTTTGTTTGGTCCCGGTGACGTCTAACTTTTACTTTTTAACTTATTGTTAGAGTTGAATGTACTTTACCAAATGAAGTTATTAACAATCTATCAATACCGGTTTCCATTTTGATGATATTTGTTTTGTGAGTCCGGTAAACAAGGGTTATATTAAAGTGCATCATTATAATTTCAAATTTTAACTAATTTTAATCCTTATGAATTCGAAAACGTCAAGTTTATTGAGGCTAACTAGTGAAACAATCTACTGATGAGAAAATGGATCATATACAGATTGTCAAGTGCATTGATGAATAAGGACATATCCTGTGGACGTAAGGAAAAAAACAAAGTTCAAAAAAATAATAGTAATATAATGCAAAATAACAAAAGCAACATAAACTGTTTTTACTTTTACTATTTAATTTTTTGAGAAATTTATTCGGCGCCATATCATTCGTCCACATCCCAGTGACAACAGATGCAGCTTGCAAAAGGTAGAGATACATTGATGTTAATAATATAGAAAAAAAAACACATCACAAAAACATAAAGCTTACAAACGATCCATCAGTATTTCTTTAATGTATAGTAATGCATTTTTTTAATCATTCGATTGCCAAGTTTCGAACGGTTTTACTAGTACAGATTGATTATTATATTAAAAATATGTTACCATATAATTAATACATTTCTAACATTGACATATAAACGAGAGGTTTGGCAAGCCGAAAACATGTCTCAACCCACCATTTTTTCATAAAATATCCTGTACCAAATCAGGGTTATGACAATTGTTATCAAATAGTGCGTTTCTATATATGTTGAAGTGGGTTTTTATGCAATTCAGTGATTCTGTTGTTTTCTTCTTATAGTTGATGTTTTTCCGTCGGTTTTAGTTTGTAACCCAGATTTTTTTTCTCTTATTCGATTCATGACTTTTGAACAGCGATATACTACTGTTGCCTCTTTTATTGACCCAAATGAAATGCTTATTGGTACAAATGCAAAACAGAGACAGGGTCACTATGCGCGGATGTACAGTTAAAACATCATCAATTTATTATTTTATTAATCAGATCACTATAAAGCCAAATTAGAGAAGTGATTCAGTGATACTACATTTTTCCGTCTCAAAATTTGTGCGTTCAAATTATCCGGAATCTACAAATTCGTAACATTGTCGAACAATATGGTACAATTTCTCTTGAAGCACACAATTTTAAAAATTTCCAACAAATCAGGTATCATAATTTTGTTAAGGCAAATGTGAAAACGTCGAAAATTTCAGTAAACTTTCTTTGTTGTTCTACATCATTCTATTCAAATTTGACATTGTTTATCATTTGCAATACGTGTCAAAGTGTCTATTTCGTCTATGTTTGTTTTTAACCTTTACTGTTTAGTCCATATTCAAAATATGTCCTTTTAGTGTGTCTCCATATTTAAACTTCTCGCTATTACTTATCGCACTATCGTCATTTTTCATATTTTTGTTTTTCATTTTTGCTTATGTGCTATGTCTTCATAGTGTCTGCTTGGAATTATGATATTCTTTGTAGGTAAAGTTGTTTGTTTTTATTGTGATTAAAATTTTAACAGAATTTTGACTGCTGACCCCAAGTTTTGATAGTTTAACTTATTATGTCTGCTTGTTTAGCTCATTCATTGTTGTTTATAAAGTAGACTTCATTTGACTTTTGTACAAGTGAAAAATTAAAGCTATAAACCCAGGTTTATTCCACCATTTTGAGCATACGGAAATGCCTGTTCAAAGCCGGGAATATGACATTTGTTTACATTTGTTTGATGTGTATGAGCTTTTGTTATTTCATTTTGGTAAGGAACGTTTTTTTTAGGGGAACCAAAGAATGCCTAATTTTCGTAAAAATCATATATATGTATATATATATATTCATGTTTATAGAATGGTAAAAGTCAATGTTCAGTCGTACGCAATGAATATATATACAAGTATATAAATTAATAATATTAATGTTATAAATCAATTGTCATGTTCCATATCTAATGTATTATCTTGTACTGTCAATCAAAATAACTGAAAAGGCAATAACTCTGAGTATTCATTTGTCAAAATCAAATGATTTCTCTGTGTGGTCACACTTTTTTGTGAACCTTATCATCTGTATATGTTTTTACATCATAAAAATCTTGTATATAATGTAAGACGTCATTTTATTGCATAATAATTAGTTTCGATACATAAATGTAAAAATGTGATAAGGTATTAATTGTTATTTTTTTATATATGAAAATCCTATGTTTTAATTGCTGCTTATTACATGAATGAAAAAAGTACACAAATTTAACGCACCTGCAAAATAATATTGGCCATCAGTCTAAAAGGTGGTTTAGAGAAGTAGAATCAAAAGTAGTATCCCCAGCTTAATTAACTATTAGAAACATACGTTACAGACCTTTTGTCTAATACTAGTACATTCCTGTGCAAGCTTTGTTTACTAGTCTCTTTAAGCATTTACTTAAAATACCAATTCAGGTATATGACAATTGTTATGTTTTGTCCGTTTCTATGTTTTTTGGCGTCACATTTTGTTGAAGTTCAGTGTTTCTGTTATTCCGTTGTTTTCTTCTTATAGTTGATGTGTTTCCCTTGGTTTAAGTTTGTTACCCGGATTTGTTTCTGATGACCATTGAATAGCTGAACACTACTGTTGACTTTATTAATGTTGTGAATAACGACGAATTGTCAGTGAGATAACAAACCAAAATGACACATGAATGGCTTCAACCTAAAACGTTTCAACAAGAGACATGTGCCTATACAACATGTAACAATTCAAATTTCACTCAAACAGATAAAAACCAAAGATCTGTAATTGATACCATTTTCTCCAAATAACAAATAAAAATGAGATATGCACAACATTCTATCTCTAAGTTTCCATTTTGACAGTTCTTATATCAAGCCTTGACATTTTGGACTTCCAACTTTACACAGCTTAGTTTCAAATTGAACAAACACTTTCATCATGTTGAATATTTCTCATTTCCAAGTTTACTTCTTTCAGTTCTAAATTGAAAATGAGAAACATTATTTAAAACTCGTGTTCCAAAATCTTGTCTGTATTATGTACTTTTATCGTGATTTTTTACACTGCCATGCTTATATCAGATGTTGGTTGTTCCTGAAATCCATGAATACAAGTACCTTTTCTGTTGGTTATAAAACCAGGCTTAATCCATCATTTTATACATCAGAAAATGCATGTGCCAAGACAGGTATATAACAGTTGTTATCCATTCGTTTGAGCTTTTGATTTTGTCATTTGATTAGGGACTTTCCGTTTGGAATTTTCCCCTGAATTATTATTTTTTTCTTTTCATCAATAAAAATTGTTTGCTTTAAACAAAATACTAAAGCTCATATTAGATATAAGAAGATGTGATAAAAGTGCCAATGAGACAACTCTCCATCCAGGTCAGAATTTGCAAAAGTAAACCATTGTAGGTCAAAGTACGGTCGTCAACACGGAGCCATGGCTCACACCAAACATCAAGCTAAAACGGAGACCAAAAATGACTAGTGCAAAACCATTCTAACGGGAAAACAAACGGTCTTATCTATCTATAAAACAATCGAGAAACACTTATGAACCTTATCAACAAAAGGCAACTACTGAACATCAGATTCCTGACTTACGACAGGTGCATACAAATAAAGCGGGCAATTATGAAATACTGAGCATATTACTTGTTTATTCAAGTATTATTTGACAATTTGAAGAGCAGTATACAACTTTTGCCTTTATTGGTTTCATTAGTAAGTTTATTGCCTATGCCTCAATTTCCAACACAACACGTTGGTATTAATCTTTCCAATTTGGATCATGCGAGCTAATGTCGTCCCGTCGTTATCGTCGTTTTTGCAGTCCAAAAATAAAATAAACAGTTATAAATATTATATCATAGATAGGGCTTTTCCGAAATTATCGTCAATTTAGAATGATCAAAGTAGAAAATAAAAATTGTAGATAAAAAACTCTGATTCTAAATAAAGCCAAACGTAGAATCATAACTAGAGGCTCTAAAGAGCCTGTGTCGCTCACCTTGGTCTATGTGCATATTAAACAAAGGACACAAATGGATTCATGACAAAATTGTATTTTGGTGATGGTGATGTGTTTGAAGTTCTTACTTTACTGAACGATTTTGCTTCTTACAATTATATCTATCATGAACTTTGCCCATTAGTAACAGAGAACTATATTTGGTAAAAATTTACATAAATTTACCAAATTAATGAAAATTGTTAAAAATTGACTATAAAGGGCAATAACTCCTTAAGGGGTCAATTGACCATTTAGATCATGTTGACTTATTTGTAGATCTTACTTTGCTGAACATTATTGCTGTTTACAGTTTATCGCTATCTATAATAGTATTCAAGATAACCAAAAACGGCAAAATTTCTTTAAAAATTACCAATTGGAGGGCAGCAACCCAACAACCAGTTGTCCAATTCATCTGAAAAATTCAGGGCAGATAGATATTGACTTGATTAACAATTTAACTTCTTGTCAGATTTGCTCTAGATGCTTTGGTTTCATAGTTATAAGCAAAAAACTGCATTTTACCCCTATGTTCTATTTTTAGCCGTGGCGGCCATCTTGGTTGAATGGCCAGGTCATCGGACACATTTTTCAAACTAGATACCCCAAAGATGATTGTGGCCAAGTTTGGATTAATTTGGCCAAGTAGTTTCAGAGGAGAAGATTTTTGTAAAAGATAACATTAATTAACGAAAAATGATTAAAAATTGACTATAAAGGGCAATAACTCCTAAACGGGTCAACTGACCATTTTGGTCATGTTGACTTATTTGTAGATCTTACTTTGTTGAACATTATTGCTGTTTACAGTTTATCTCTAACTATAATAATATTCAAGATAATAACCAAAAACAGCAAAATTTCTTCAAAATTACCAATTCAGGGGCAGCAACCCAACAACCGATTGACCGATTCATCTGAAAATTTCAGGGCAGATAGATCTTGACCTGATAAACATTTTTATGCCTTGTCAGATTTGCTCTAAATGCTTTGGTTTTTTAGTTATAAGCCAAAAACTGCATTTTACCCCTATGTTCTATTTTTAGCCGTGGCTGCCATCTTGGTTGGTTGACCGGGTCACACCACACATTTTTTAAACTAGATACCCCAATGATGATTGTGGCCAAGTTTGGTTTGATTTGGCCCAGTAGTTTCAGAGGAGAAGATTTTTGTAAAAGTTAACGACGACGGACGACGACGACGACGACGGACGACGACGGACGACGGACGCCAAGTGATGAGAAAAGCTCACTTGGCCCTTCGGGCCAGGTGAGCTAAAAATACTGCACTCTGATGAAAATTCAAAACGGAAAGTTCCTAATCAAATGGCAAAATGAAAGCCCAAAACCAACCTAAGTTTAGTTGTGCCCGAGGAAGGTGAAACTTTTATTTTTTAACAATAGCTATATAATAATCAAAATATACTTGTCCACAAAAGAGACTATACAAGGCAATGTATTTGCCATATATATAATGAAATTGTATGCACTGTACCAAGGTAAATAATTGTCCAATTGGTCTGATAGTGTCATGTTCTTATCAAAACTATTGATTTAAGGCAAATACGCAAATGGTTTTTTTCCCAATTTTTTGTTATTTCAAAAACCGTATTTTCACACAAAAACTGAGCTTTGAACTTGAAACTTGAACGTGGTCTGCTAAGAATTTTAATTGCCTTTGCAGAAATTTGAATACTCAATTCTCATTTTTCAAATTGAGTGCGACTTTCGTCATCATTTTCAAAAAAAAGAAAATTTGACCCCTGTGTTCAATAACACAATATTTTCTCACTTTCTTATTTGGTCAGATTTTTTCAATTATATCAATTGCTATGCAAATCAATGTTTTTCATTAGATAATCTAACAGTTTTTCATATTTATCATTTTTCATGATAAATTGGAGTTCAAACTTGTGTACCGTTTTTTTGTTTGTTAAGTATAGTTTGTTATGAATATTGTTAGTACTAAAACACTGCTGAGCTGATGATATCCTAGCGGACTTAGAATAAACAATCAGCAGTATTGACCCATTACTAGAATAAGAAAAAACAACATTAAAAAGATGGTGTGTCCGAAGAATTTTTATGATTTGACAATTTGATCAAAAGATAAACAATTTGACCAGCAACGCACAACTTCCAAATCTTTAAGGCGAATAATGCAAGTAAAAGTTACTATATAATCCTTGTTTAGACTATTTCTTATTAGACAACCGGCCTTTTAATAATGTTTTAATAAACTTTTCTCTTTTTTCGATATAACTTTGGACGCTAATTGATATCTACAAACTATTTCATTGGTCAGTGATGTTATGATGACCGTTTAAGGAATTCATATTAAAATCTATGTTCGGGATTATCAGACACTCAGAAGATTTTATTCTTATCTTTTGAACCTTATTTTTACATGCATTTCAACATATCATATTTCTGACAGATGACCTATAAGGGTTCCTAAAGTACTACAGCTATTTGTTAATAACATTTTTTATCTTATTTATTTTAATATGATGTATACAGAGACATTTAATTACCCACGATTGCACCACACAAGTATAAGAGGAAGCCACACTACAAATGTTTAATTTGAGTTCGATTATGTTAATGTAGGTTAGAAAACAATGTTATTAAATATATAAAACTATTTACTTAAATTAAGTGGTAAGAAACATCCTGTTCAAATACCACAACTGACTTCTATTGTTTCGTTTGACATTTGTTAATTTAATTATCTAATGCAATTTTATTGTTTCTTTGCGCAGTTTATGCAATTTAAGTGTAAAACAATAATTCTTGTGATAATTGATAGATTGCATATTTTATAAAGTATTGTACTCCCCCTATTGTTTCTCATGTCAAGTACATAATAGCTATGATGCATAATAAATTAAACCAGCGCAGAATATGGGGAGAAGGCAGAGTTTTTTTTATAGTAAGTGTATTGATGGAGATTTCAAAGTCATATTTGAAGGAAATGATGAAAAAAAATAATAATTTAAAAAAATACGACTCAACTTACGTGTAATCGTCAGAAATGTGTCATTTCACTTGAAAAGTCCATATTATCGGAAATAATAGCCACGGTTTAATTATCCTATGCAAATTATATAAGAATTAATAAGAAATGAATATGAAAGCTGGAATGATTAATATCACATGCGAAATTCTTCATTCATAATCACTAATTACATTTGATGACTCTTTGGAGTAAGAGGTTAAGCTAAAACACATAGTAGTAAATTTACATATTGAATAATTCTATTTGTACTAAACACTAGTATAAAGATATACTATGTAATCTAAACGCACAACAATACGATGAGCCACAAATATCATCGATAAGTGGATCGCGATATAAAAAACTAAGCACAAAACATATAATTGTTTACGATATATTCCAGACACAATGTACTTATTCTATTAAACAAAAGCACGAAAACAACTACATCACTATAATAGGAAACAATTTTACGAAATAATTATAGTGGAATTTATTCTTCTGATAAATAATTCCGTGCAGTATTGCAGCTTCCATATGTCGTTCATTCGTCTTAGAGGTGGTATTTTCTTCTCAAATAAAGTTTACTTATATGCTCACCAATTATTACAAATACAGTTATACTGTTTTCATATATCTTGAGACTGACAGACAGTTGAATTCTTATGTAGCCCTGTACCAAGTCTGGGAAATGGCCATTGTTATAGTTCGTTTCTGTGTGTTTAACATTTTGATGTTGTGGTTCTGTTGTGTCGTAGTTCTCTTAAATTTGATGTTGGTTTGTAACCCGGATTTGTTTTTTCTCTATCGATTTATGAATATCGAACAGCGGTATACTACTGTTGCCTTTATTTGTCTATTTCAGACCCATCTTCATGTGGTAGTATGCCATGAAAAGGGATAAAAAAGATTGGTTAAAACTACGAAACGGATAGGAGTACAGTTGACATAATGATTATTTTTTTACTTCACAAAACATCATTGTTGTTTTTAGGAACAATTTTAAGCAATCCATACGCGTTACTAATACACGAAAGTAGTCCATTATGTTCAATTTCTGTAAATATAGACAATGCAATTTCCCAAAACATTTTTGAAAGGAAATTCTTTTACGCATGAAACTGTGTCACTTTGCCATTAAGTTTCGTAAATATATATATATATATTCTAGAATGGAAAGTTCCTATGCAATACTATTTTTTTTATCAAAACAAAAACACAGGGCATTTGTATGCCTCGAACTTTAAGAGTTTTAAACGTATACTTAAATACTGTATTACTCCTCCCTTCACTTTGGGAATTTATCATAAATCAATTTTGCCGCTTTCTGTGAGTTTTAATCCTGGTAAAAGTTCCAAGATTTGTCCTTATGAGCTGAAACATAGTGTTCATTTCTGGGAAACAGTAGGTAAACAAATCAAAATAATATATGCATAATATGAAGAGGCATGGTTTGTAAAACAGCTGCATTTATTTCTATAGGATTCCATGGTCGGATCTTAGTATTATCTAGGTCCGTTTTGGTTTAATCAGATCCTCAACGTTTGAAAACGTTTTTAGTTCTTCAAATATTTTGATCGCAAGCATCACGAAAGTGACATTTGATATCGTAATGCGCATCTGTGCAGTAAAACTGGTACTTTTAATTTAAAAATATATCTTTGATAGGTACCTCTGCTGGTGAACTGTTAGTTTCAACCTCACAGTAGCCAGAATTTCAATACTGGCATGAAAATACGGATATCGTTTGATTGCATTATTCTGTTATACAATTTTGAAAATAATTTTAAACTAAGGAATGTATATTCCTCATTAAAAGCTCTGAATTTGTATCCGGGATGGGATATACTGAAGGTCCTCGTATGGTTTAAAAAGCTCTGTAACGTTAGTTTAAGTTTGGGTTCTTCAAATATTTCGAATCTCGAGCATTACTGAAGAGATATCTATTGCTGAAATGCCTATCCGATGCATTACACGTTGTACCGTTAATACTAATATTTTTTTTCACCAAAAAGTAATCGAGCAATATCGTCACAATACAGTAGTAGATTCCACCATTTTTCTGAATGACGATAACACATACTTGATAATTGCACCTAAAAAGTCATTAAATACTTAGGAAGATGACAAAAGTGTTTTAATATGCAAATATGACAAAGCAGCAATTAAATGCTCATCATTTTGCGACACATTTCCTATCAAATAGTAAATTTTTATTTAAAACATTATGCATGTGTATTTAAATCAGGATTTTTGCATATTTGAATGATGAAATTGTAATTAATTCAATTAAAATTTAATATAAAAGCAGAAGTGATTGACAGCCGTCTTTATGAAAAGGAAAGGTATTTAAACAGCAAAAAAATATAATCATCTTACAATTGGTGATATTAACACATAGGAGTAAGTATTCATATCTTGTTATTTAATTATCAATTACGAAAAGAAATTTTGTTAAAAGACCAATTATATTATAAGACATTCCTTTTTGAAATTGTTTCGGATTAATTTTTCCAAAATTATATCTTTTATATCTGGGCGTCACTGTTGATTTTTGTGTGGACAAGGCGCGTTTTTGGCGTATTGAATTTTAAACCTCATGCTTTTTGTTATCTATTAATCATGTTTTTCTTTGTCTAATATGCTCTCCTATTTATTTTGTATTGTAGACCTGTAATATTATGTTGTCATCTCAATGTTATATTTAACTTTGCCATTAAAGTGCAAGGTTTTGCATGCCACAAAACCAGGTTCAACCCACCACTTTTATTCCCCTTTAAAAGTGTCCTGTACCAAGTCAGGAAGATGGCCATTGTTATATTATTGTTCGTTTATGTGTGTGTTGCATTTTAACGTTGAGTCGTTTGTGTTTTCTCTTATTTTTGAGATATTGAGATAAGACGTGGCACGGTACTTGTTTATCCCAAATTCATGTATTTGGTTTTCATGTTATATTTGTTATTCTCGTGGTGTTTTATCTGATGCTTGGTCCGTTTCTGTGTGTGTTACGTTTCGGTGTTATGTCGTTGTTCTCCTCTTATATTTAATGCGTTTCCCTCGGTTTTAGTTTGTTACCCCGATTTTGTTTTTTGTCCATGGATTTATGAATTTTAACCAGCAGTATACTACTGTTGCCTTTATTTATACCTCATTTGAATTTCTACGAAATCAATGGGTATCTGAAATTAATTGATATTTAAGATTAAGAATATCATATAAAATAAATGCGTGATAATCAAATCCAATCAATGATAAACATCCATGGACTATTTTTTTTTAATTTATTTATTCATACTTGGGTATAGGTTTTAAATATTTTATGTGTCTTTAACTGTTTTTAAAGTAGTTCACAGCCTTCTATCGCTGTCTCCACGAAACCTCTTTACAAATAACTGATATACTGTCTATCAGACATATAAAAAAAATCGGCTTTCATTTCACTGATTTCAACCTTGAGCAAAACCCATCCAATATAGTCAGCAGTAAAAATGCAATATATTTGAATAGTTAAGTTGAAGTCTTTTCATGAGACATTCCGCAACGCCACGCCTAGATCTCACGGTGTTCTATCTTTCTTCGACTTATAATGTTCATTTTTTCAATAGTTTATTATTACTTAGTTAGGTATAGAAACATTTAGATAAACTGTTTTAGGTTCACTTTTTTCATTTATTTTTCCACGTTTTTAGATCTCATAAATCATTTGCTTCCAGGGGGTTGGGTATGAGCGTTCCTGAAGAAAGCAACAAAGAAAAGCATTTCAAACGAACAAAACTAATAAAGTGTTATTTCTATTTATCATTAACTCGGTGAGCCATGATATTATGGTGATTTTACTAACAATCGCTAAAATATCATTAGGTTTGTATGACTATTATTAATGTATTAATTGTTAATTTAGTACTTTGGTTTCGTAACAATAGTATTTTTCAACTGTCACAAATCCTGACATTGAAAAGCCAATTTATGTTGACAAAACAAACTGCCGCTCAGTTAAAATGTCATTTAGAATTAGCCGTTAGACAATCTAGGTTCTAAGTAATTATTCTGTGTGGGATTCATGAAGAATAATTAAACAGTCGAAGGGAGGAAACAATTTCGTGACATGACACACTTACCAAAATGAAGGAGATAAATACTTAATGAAGCTAATATAATTTGTTGCCTTTTCAGCACCTCTTCCTTGCAAAATGAGGATGTTCATCGTTATAGTCGGGTGTTGTATGACAGCTGTATATGGCCAACAACAACAAGCCGAACCTTTATATCCACAATATCAAGGACCCGAGTGGGCATTGGTAAATGGGGGTAATCCTATGGAGATGCTTGGAGGTCCAGGAGGTCAAGGTGGTCAAGGAGGCGGACTAGGAGGTCAAGGAGGTCAAGGAGGAGGGAATCTACCCCTCTATGAACAATATCTACCAGTAGGATCACAAGGAGGAGGACCAAACAGTCCTATTCAGGAAATATATCTTCCTGGAGGAGGACAAGGTGGTGCAGGGAATGGTCCACAATTCGAAATAGTAACTGGATTAGGCGGAGGTCAAGGTGGCAATCAAGGAGGAGGCCAAGGTGGCAATCCAGGTTCAGGTCATGGCGGCAATCAAGGAGCCGGTCAAGGAGGTGGAGGCGGAGGACAAGGGATGTCACCATATCCAGAACTAATGAATGGTCCAGGTGGCCAAGGAAATATGGGAGGACTTGATCCTGCTCAGTTCGGACACCTCCCTGCTGACATACAACAATTATTTGGTGGAAATGGTGGTGGAAATGGTGGTGGAAATGGTGGTGGAAATGGTGGCGGAAATGGTGTTGGAAATGCTGGCGGTGGTGGTGGTGGAGCCGGAAATCTTCCTTTTGACATATCTCAATTGTTATCTGGAAATGGAGGACAAGGTAAACAACAAGCCTACCTTATCATTCCTATGGATAAAAATGCAGCATTAGGACAAGGAGGTGGACAACAACAACCAAATGGGCTCGATCCTCTCTTCGCAGATCCACTTGGACAGGCTTCACCGGCTGGTCAAAATCCAGGTCAACCAGGATGCCAAGGACAAGGTTGTGTAGATCCTTTACTAGACCCAATGGGAGGTCAGAGTCTACCCGGACAGGGTCAAGCTCCAGGAGGTTGCCCAGGACCAGATTGTGGTCCTGATCCATTAGCAGATCCTTTGGCGCTTGATCCCTTAGGCGCATCTTTATCACCTGATCCTAATGGCCAATTTGTTGATATTATCGATACAATTCCACTACCAGCTGATAATGCCCCGATGTCACAAGATCCACCAAATACAAAATCTTATAGTAAATCTTATGATAAAAAGTCGTATGGAAAATCTTACGAAAAACCAAAGACTTACGGAAAATCATATGAAAAACCAAAAACCTATGCTAAACCTTACGCCAAACCAAAACCGTATGGAATGAAATATGATAAACCCCGAACGTATGCAAAATCTTTCCAAAAGCAAAACACTTATGCAAAGCCATACGCTCAGCCAACAAAAACATATGGGAAACCAAGTTACGCCAAAAAATCATACGGGGTAGTAACGTACGGAAAGAAGTCATATGGCAAACCAATGACATATGGATTGTCTTATGGAAAACCTAAACCATACGGACAACCTAAACCATATGGACAACCTAAACAATATGGACAACCTAAACCATATGGACAACCACGTACTTACGCTAGAGTATATGCTAAACCAAGAACATATTCTAAACAAACATATGCAAAACCTCAAGCATATGGAAAAACTTATAACAAAAAACCTACCTATGGATATGCCAAACCAAAGTCATACGGAAATAGTTACAAAAAACGAAAGGTAAGTGTATTTTTGAAATACTTTTCTACTCAGGAATAGAGTATCTTAGCTGTATTTGGCAAAACATTTTGTAATTTTTTGTCCTCAAGGATTTTCAGTACTTTATTTGGTATTTTTATTTTTTTTTGGATTCGAGTGTCACTGATGAGGTTTTTGTATACGAAACGCGCGTCTATCGTAATTACAAAATTTAATCCTGGTTTATATGATAAGTTTATTTAGAATAAGATATCTTTTGTTGAAATTGCTTCCTCATGAAACAATAATGCAGTCTTTGTTAGAGCATCTTTCTGTGTCGCTACTGTATACTTACATTGAAATTACAAATGAAAAGGATGGATGATACATGCATAGAACTGAAACACATCAAATTTGGTATACTTAAATTCTTGCGAACTGTAAGTCATTTGAGCTTTTTAATCTTGACACATTAAATGTTGTTGCAATAGTACTATTTGTAAGTTGATCAAGAGTAATGACTAATAGCCTCGTAGTTTATTTTACTCAGAAGTCAAAATGTAAATGTTGATGTAACGTATTGAATTTAAATATTAACTAGGATTTAATTAAGAAATATACTCAGATGATTTCAAAAAAGTTTAACATATGTCCATAAGTATTTAAAAAAATTACACAGGCATTGCTTTGATGTTAAACCATAAGATAAGATAAGCCTATTTTTAAAATTGAGGTAAGTGTATTCTTGAAATACTAAGGCTTTTTTACCCCAGGAATAGATTATCTTAGCTGTATTTGGCAAAACATTTTGAAATGTCATACTTTTGTGCATTAAGGGATCATTCTAACCAAAATGGGATAATTGGTATTTTAAGTAGAAAATATTCTTTCACTCCAAGACACATTGCATCTTTACAGCCTTATAGTATATTATTAAGATTTGATACTGTAAATTCCAATAATGATCGAAAAAGTATCAAAATTACTAAATAAAATAAATAGATTCACTGTAATTTTGCATAACTTCTTAATTTTCATTCCCCCCTCATTCAAAGTTGATCTCTGAGGGTTTCAGCTATCATTGATGCTGAGTTTGGTTTAGATTCCACCAATAAATCTACGCATTTGACCTCCAAAACTTAAAGCAGCAAGGGTTCCTATTAAAAAAACAAAAGAAAAAAAAATACTTCAAATGGTGACAAACGTTTTCGCTGATTAAAATTGAAAACCGTATTGTTCAATAACAGCTTCAATAATATGCTTCTTCCATATATAGGTATTTCTGAAATATAAAGTATGTTTTTTTTTCATATTCTTGCATTTTGAATGTTTTCTGTTTTCAGGGTGGAT
Source organism: Mytilus trossulus (assembly GCF_036588685.1). Taxonomy (NCBI): domain Eukaryota; kingdom Metazoa; phylum Mollusca; class Bivalvia; order Mytilida; family Mytilidae; genus Mytilus; species Mytilus trossulus. The sequence goes on along the minus strand of NC_086375.1, from coordinate 42,412,716 downwards.
ATTAAAATGAACAAGAGAATACAGATGAATACAGACAATGTGCTTGGTTCCAATTCATGACAGTTTTTGTATTATCATTTTTTTTTATTGTACCTCAGTTTTATTTATACGAATACAATTTTGAATGTTGTATGTACTTTATGTTTGCACGTGTGTAAATGACAGGTTTATATAGGTTTTTACAAATAAATAAATAAATAAAAGTCCTTTGATGTCACCGATATAGTCACCTAGCTAAAAAAAAAGCATTAACAAATATGGACCTCTAGCATAAAATAAAAAAAACCCTTGAAAGTCCATAAAGTATGATTAAATTAAAGGTAAGACTATATCAACCATGAATTGGAACGAATTGAAAACATCAGTTTTTTCTCTGACTTGGTACAAGCAATATCACTTCTGTTGCTCTTCGTATGTTTGTTCTTTAACCATAAAATGGACGAGGGAACTACTTGAGAAAAATGTTCTCTATAATTGACAAATATCAATGAACAGTAAATAAAAACGGATTAAAACATAATTTTTATTTGCACTTTTGAATCGAGTCCGAAGAAGAACAAACAAATTTGGCATGGATTCGAATGGTATATCGACACACGAATAAGGAACACTGTCAGACAAAAGTCAATGAGATATCAACCTATTCTAACACCGTTTGAAAGTACGTTTAACTCTAACAATCAATTAATTGATAATATTCTCAAAGTACATACATAAAATAAAAGGCAGAAACGATACCATTTGAATGTTCATAAGACATGTGTCTGTCAAACATCAGTATTCGAATTTTTAATATGCTCATCAAGGCTTCAAACTTGAAGTTTAGTGACCTGTTGAAATAGTCCCGTTTTGAGATCTTGTTATTTAAATTTAAATATGCACAACATATCTTATTTTGTTGAAACACAATGTGTTAAATGACAATTATGTCAAATATATCAATGACAACATATGTAGGACATCACAGTGTCATCATAGGTGATCGTTCTGCACTAAAATGTCCAGATTATATTAATTTGTTCAATTATCAATAAAATAAATACAATTTTTAAAGGCTTGAGTAACTTACTATATTTTTTTGTAATTTTAGTGGTCATATAACGGCTCTTATTACAACTCCTTCTTTTGATATCCTTTTTCAAGTAGTGTGAAACATGTTGATATGAAGAGGTTACCTCTTAACCAAACATTTATATGAATAGGTCTACCTTTTAACCAACATAGCTCAACACGTACCTTGATAAGTTTCAATATGTTCCATTTGCAAAACGTAGGCAAAATGGAATAGATACAAGTATATTTTTTTTTTATAAAAAACATCGTTAAAATACAATATGAAAAAATATATATCTATATGAGCATGCAGTTGAGGCGATTCACTGAATATCATTAGAACGGTAAATGAAAAAAAGACGGCAATTGTTTCTAATAATGACATAGGTGTTCATGTTGATGACGACGATGATGGTTGAAGTCAGCTACACTTTAAAAAGACACACAGTACTTATTTGACCTTTCAAAATAAAATCTTCAACATATTTGAAAACTCGGAAATTTTGGTTGTTCTAAATTTCAAAGTATTTGCAAGTTTACAATTGTGTGTGTAATACACATTTTTCGAGAAGCTTATAAAGATTATTTAGTTAAGTTTCAGTACAGGTGGTGTAAAAAATTAGCATCTTCAATATATCTACAACACTGATCCAGTTTAGTGTAGCCCTGATTGGGTGTACTTTATCAATTAATGAAGTGGACCAATGTAAAGAATTCAAAATATTTATTTATTACCGCCCATACAGAAGAAAAGGTTGCAATACATTTAACGGTACCAATTTTCCTGCATCAGATGTGTATTTCGACAATACATGTCTCTTCAGCGATGCTCGTGGCCAAAATATTTGAAATCCAAATCTTATATAAAAGATGAAGAGCTATAATCCAAAAGGTCCAAAAAATATAGCCAAATTCGTGAAAGGAATCAGAGCTTTGCATGAGGGAGATACATTCATTAATTTATGATAATTTATAACATTTTGTAACAGCAAATTTTAATAACACAAAAAATTGCAACTTTATTATGAAAGTGTAATTAAATCTTTTGTTTTAGTATCCATTGTTGAATGTTATTGGACAAGTGTTTGTGTGCTAGATCAGTTAGGGAATTTTTTGGCACCCTTATCTTATAAAGAGTTGTTGATTTCCTGTGCGCTTAATTTGTATCGCTATATGACTATTTATTAATAAAGCCTTCCAGCTGTTTTGATTCGAGTACATAAGAAGAGTTTCATGAAGATAAATCGATTGTTAGATGACGTAATAAGTTATAAGATAGGTATCTTTGATTATGTTTTTACCAAAAAAACACACACATTTCTTTAGAATATAATCACTTATACCACTACAAAATGTACTATTTAAAGCTTCAGACTACAATTTAACTTACAATTCAATTTCCTCTTCTAGTCCAACAGTATGTATTAACAATCGCCCTTTACTTATCTTTTTTTAAATTTGAAGCTTGGAAAAATGTCGCAAAAAACGTAAAACTGGAAAACTGTTTTTTTCATCAGAGATTAAAATTTCTCTTATTTTTGTGCCATTTTAAGATATCTTGATCGGTGTGAGAATTATTTTTGTTCTCACCAGTGAAACATCTATTCCTGCATCAGATTGGTTTAAAATTAATTATTACGCAAACAATTGTTTGTTTCTTCGGAATTGTCACATTGTGACGCATGAAATAAAAATACAACTTTGAGGGATACAAATCATTAAGAGAAACAGATTCCACCTTATAACTCATTCATAATTATTTCTTCATCCTTAATTATGAAATTTAATTATTAGAAAACTTGGCAGGTCTTACGCTTTTGATATTAAAATTTAACTTTCTCAAGTGGAGAAATATCGTAACAGGCTTGTTGCAATCTGATGTTTCAGTTTTTCTAACTTACATTATTGCCTGTATTATATCTTGTATATTTCGGTTTATAGAAGTGATATCAAACCCTGTATTTGAATATTGTTTTTTGAAAAAAAAGGCTAATTTCTTTAACTGACAACATACTAGAATTAGGTTTCTTCGGAAGAGTTGTTTTCTAAAAACAAGTAGTCCAATGAAAACTAACTGTTCCAATATTTGAATAAATATGGCAACAGTAATTTACCGATATTCAAATCTATCAAATTCCTTAGGAAGAAAGTCAAACCAATCTATCAATCAAATGTTCAAGGTATGAAACAAAAGAGGGACGAAAGATACAAAAAAGGGACAGTCAAACTCATAAATCGAAAATAAACTGATAACGCCTGGCTTAAAATGAAAGAAGACATACTGTACATATGGTGCTAACGTATAATGTACACTGCGTTCAATAGGAAATATGTGCTTCAAATGATACAGAGATGAGTTTGTAAGAAAAACAATTTATCCATTCGGTCCTCACAAACTATGTCCGAGCTTTTTCATTCCATCCATTGAAATGGTGATTACTTATGTTTTAGATTTTGTTCATTATAAAAAGTCAACTCTTATTCAGGTTTGAATATTATAATGGGAACGGATAATTTTGAAAAGTTACTCGAAAGCGTGATTATGTTCTAAATTGGTCAGACAATAATTGGTCATGTTTTAAGAAGATTTAAGCCCTCGGCTTCGCCGTGGGCATAAATCTTCTTAAAACATGATCACGTATTGTCTAACCTATTATTAAAATTTGTCTTTCTTTTGATTTCTCCTTTTTCTATATCTTATCTTGTTGAAATTTATGCTGAGTTCACACGTAATTTGAATTAGTTTAATTCGCATTCGAAACGGATTACATTCTAACGTCAATTGTAATTCGAATTGCAATGCGCGTCAAATTCGCTAAATACTGTCCAAACGACGTTTACTTGTTATTCGTTTTAACCAACGCGCATTTCTAATGCGAATTGGATAATTCGAATAGCCAATTCGAATCAATTCGAATTAAAAAAGTAGAGCATGTGAACGTGATTATTGAATTCGATTCGCATTCGATTCGAATTCAATTCGGATTAAATGGACATGTGGACAGGGCATAACGTTACTTGAGAAAAACAGCACTATAGAAGTAGAATACCTGGCTTTGTTTTGAGAACTACATGTACGCTACAAACTATAACGACATGTTTGGCTAATTACTCATACACTAATAAAAAAATGCCACAAATCTATCTGATTACTGTCCACCAGTATGATGTGTTTGTTTCGTTTTTAAATGAATGGAATATTGTATAAGAATTCAGTTAAAGGTAGCACAGTTGTATTAGCATTCTAGAATTTAGGTAGTTTTTAGCGTACCTTAGTTAAGTCAATGTATCTGAACAGTGTGATTTGGAAAAAAATACAGTATGAACGGAACATACTACTTTCCCAAACTGAGGGTCGAATCAGTTGTAGAAAAGACTTTGTTGAAATTTTGTATTCACTGCATGATAAAAAACTCCAAAACACTAGTGGGCTTAGGTTTTTAAAGATAGCATAAACGCAAACGGTCATTATACATATTCAGATTCATTTCTGAATAGTATAATGAAAGTACTTCAGTTAACTCTGTATGTAGAATTTTTGTCAGTTAGAAAGTGGTGAAATTTCTAAAAAGGCTACCATTATCACTAATGGGTCAGGAAATACTACCGTACCACCTAAACACGTGTACTCTATAGTTTATATATACGAAAACAAAACGTGAGGATAATTTTTATCATTGTGTACTTCATGTTTATATTTTTGTTTTTCTAATCAATTGCAATTGTTATGAACGTCAATCTGACATGTATTTAAAGATAATGATATGTAATTGGTAGTGTTATATTATGCAAACAAAATAGAAGACTGTTACACCCACACGGACATAAAAACAACAAGAAAATTAATAAGTAATAGTTTATTGCGATTGTTCATTCAATTTACTGGGCTGACCTGACACGGTCCACGATACAAATGATACATTTGTTAGTAAAAAACAAGTTTAAATATTGTGTAATTGAACTTACTCCTGGGTTGCAATTTCCTTAGTTGAATATTAATGAAGGCAACAATAGCATACAACTGTTCGCAAGTCAAAAATCGAGTGAGAGAAAAAACGGGTTACAAACTAAAACAATGCGAAATGCAACACTTATAAGAGGAAAACAACGGAACAACAGAGATAATAAACTGCAACAAAAACAAATGCAACCATAATATACACGGACTATTTGATAGCAACTGCTAAATTCCTAACTTGGTGCAGGACATTTTTTAAACAAATGTGAGTTGATAAAAAAAAAAGATGTGGTATGATTGCAAATGAGACAACTCTTTACAAGAGACCAAAATGACCAAGAAATTAATAACTATAGGTCTCAGTATGTCCTTCAATCATGAGCAAATCCCATAGAACCTGATTTAATGAACAGCCTAACCTCCCGCTTATATATCAAAGTAAACAAATATTGGTAAAATCACAACAAACGCAAGAAAAAGTAAAATCACAAAAATACTATACTCCGAGGAATACTCATACCGAAATCTCCCTAGTCAAATGGCAAAATTTAAAGCTCTAACGAATGGATCACAACTGTAATACTATTGAATTGTTACTGGCATTTTTTTTATGTAGAAAAAAGGTTGGTTGAACCTGGTTTTATAGCTAGCTTAATCTCGTACATGTATGACAATTGCATCAAATTCCATTATATTGACAACGATGCGTGAACAAAACAAACAGACATAATAGGTAAAAATGTTGAAAAAAGGGGTACAGTAGTCATCATTAATCACAATAAAAACAAACACATATTTAAGAAAGAAGCACACAGAGGCATATATAAAATTTATCAACCTCATTCATTGCTTTCTTATTTTTGTATTTTATTCATGTCTGTTAATACCTTCAATGAAGGATTTAAAGATTCTAAGTACTGGGACTGAATGGTTTGATTAACATTAGCTCTGACGTAGAATCGCTCTTTCGACGTCAGAATGTTAAATTCACACATGTAGAGATATGAAATATTTTTTTCATTCAAAGTATGAAAAGAGTATTATATAATCTATAGTTCTGTTTTGCATTCAGCACAGAGACGCGCATAAATAAATAGTATTGTAATATGTTAGTAAAATATAATCAGCTGAATACCATCGAACATCTTTCATAAACAACGACAGCAAAGAACTCCATATGCTCATCAGAATTGGTACATGTGCGTAAATGAAATCATTACTGTTATGCTAATCATCTGTCCATCTCTCTCCTTCTCTTTTCCTATTACATATATTTGGTTTTCCTTTTAATAAGTGATAACTACAAATGGTTATAGAGAAACTTTTAAAATGTATAGTTTGAAAACAAAACTTAACATCGAACAAATCAGTCAAATCCAAAATCGTTTGTCAATTAAAGCACCGAAACAGAAATACGGAGACAAAGGAAAATAAGTTTCTTATATCAACAGTTTTTTTAAATGTTCCTTTCTTCTAAACCATAACTGATCGAAGGTTTTGGTGTTTTCATAAGCACAGTAGCAAATAATTAGGGCTTTATGAAATAACAAAACGAAACTGCAAATACTAACATTAACGGTACAAATTTTGCTATGTTTTATTTCAGATCCAAACTAATGTAACGTCCTTGATCAAAACCTAAAAGGACCTAGTATTCGTCATTAGACAAAACAGCATTTTTTACACGAATACTTATAGCAAAAGCCGTGAAAGGAATCAGAGCTTTGCATAAGGGAGATTCAATCCTAAATCTAAAATATTTTCTAACACTTTGTAACAGCAAAATTTAAAAACAAAACAATCTGTATTGTTTATGTTAGTACGGAAGTGCTGGCTACTGGTCTGATGATAACCTTGGGGACTTACAGTACACCAACAGAGGCATCGACCCAGTAGTATCAATATTTTGTTTATGTTTTTGAGATACTCCTGGTTGCTTTTTTGATAAAAAAAAAATTGTCTTGTAATTAATGTGCCTTGCCTCATGTAGTTGCAGTCAACATGAGAACAGCATATTGGTTTGCTTGTATTATTCATGGTTTTAACAGAGCCGTTTGACATTAAACTTTATTAATCTATCTGGTTCAATATTGTTCATAGTTCATGCGATATGCATTTTTAAATTTTAGATTAGATAATTGCTGCAAACATCAAATTTGACCTGCCAAGCAATTTGACCTTTCCCTTATATATTAATATTTGTCACAAATATGTTCCATTTGTTGTAGTTATTATTCCGTTCTGTTCTTCAGTACTGTGAATATTGATATCTATCTAAAATTGCTGCTATAGAATTTCGAATTCATTTTGAACAAATGAATGATATCCATCTTGCATATCTTTTATTCCTTGTACTGGATTGCCTTTATTTTTATCCATTATGTTGCATAAGCTTTGTATTGAGTTTTGTTATATAAAAAAATGGCCTCGAGCATCATTGATGAGACAGTCATAAGGCGCATCTGGTGCAACACAATTTGTACCGTTAATGTTGTAATAAGTACTTGTTCCTTGATATATCGATAAGATGTAATAAAACACATGTGAAACACGTGACAATATATTGATATACATGTAGTAGAAAAGCATAAAGGAGGAGAAAAAGAAGAAGAAAATGAGAAAAGTATACGATTTAAATTGAAATCTCATTGGTGTGTTTAGGTATAGACAATAAATTATAATTGTTAACTGATGTTATTTCCTAAAGCTCGGAAAGTGATTCACATGCATCCTTTTTAACATAAATGGTTAACATATATCAATTTTATATTAAAAAAATGGTGAGAAAAACAACAAAAATGTATACTACCGGAAAAGGTAGGTGTACATTTTTATTCAAATTATTCTTATTTAAAACTTTAATTTAGATATGATTTGTTTTACATTAAACTAATGTAAACATTTTAAATAGTTGAAGTCAATATATTTGCATATTTTTAGAAAATCCCCTCATAAAAATCGATTTTGATTGATTGCTATTATTATCGTTCGGAAAATATATATAAGCAAAAGGAAAGAGTGAAGTTAATGTTGTTTAATAAATGCAACATTTACGGTAAGACATTACAAAATCATCTTATTTTCATTATGTTTTTATTTGTTAAACCTTTACCCAATATTCCGTAGAAAGTAAGAAAAACACTCACATAATTAAAAAGTAATGTATGTTTTAGGTAGAGTATGCAAAATTTATATATATATTTTAAACTTTTTAGTTTTTTTCTAGATTTTTTAACTAGATAAACTCATATAATATGCCTGTCCCTTTGATCTTCTTGATTCAAGGTAAGAGTATAAATATCTTTATTTAATAGAAACTTTGATCTATATAAAATTGATGTAGTGTGACAGCATTTGAGACAACTTGCAACCTTCAACCAAAAAGAGTCAATTTCAGGAATTAAAAGGACCTCAGTAGTATACTTTGGAATGATTTTTCCCATTTCAGTGTTCCCAAAATATTTTGATAACGTTTTTTGTCAAAGAAATATTCTTTTCATCATAAACGACGACCATTAAAAACTTGAAATGTGACGCCGATATTGCGCATCCTTCCGAGGCATCTGAGACCACACTGGCTTGCTGGTTTGTTTTACTCATTCATTTGTTTTCCATGTTAAATTTTGCAAATTAATGTTTGTCTTTTGGTCTTTTCCTGTTTTTAGCATGGCATTGTCAGGTTTTTTTAAATGTGTCTTTGATATATTTCGTCCCCTTCTTTTGGAAAATGATGCGAACAGTTAGTTACTAGTATTCCTAAAGATCTGGTTAGGTGTCATTTTAATCAATTTATTCTGTTATTTCAGAGCATCATTTACAAACCAAATGTCACGGTTTTTAATTTTATTTATGGTATGGAGCGTGAATGTTGTAGCACAAAAGTATCCTAAATATCTTGGCTCTGTGGGAGGTTCACCAATGTATGAGCCATATCAACCTAATCAACAAATAGCTCTGCCTTCAAATGGTGTTACAGGATCAAGAGGTCGAGGTCCAAGCGGAATGCTCACTAGAAGTGGAATGGCTACTGAAATTTGGCCAACCAGTAGTGGAAATCGCAACCAAGTGATCAATCCTTTACAACGAGGAAATGTTAATAACAATGTTGAAAATTTATTTCAAAATTCAGGTATTAGTGCAGGTTATCCTAATGCGGGATCAAATTATCCATTGGATGTAATCAACACTGCAGGTGTAAGTGGTGGTAGTTTTAGTACAGGTGGAATGCATCGGCAATCTGCACAGACTAATGGAAAGTCGGCGGGCATTGGGTCTGGTGTGGGCGGAATTTCAGTTGATCCAAATATTCCATATGAACAAGTCCCCTACAACAATGGCGTATTATATGATATATATCGTCAATATACTGGACCGGTTGATCATTACGTTAACGTAGCTCCTAAAATTTATGATCCGTCCACCATGTCTACTGCAATAAATGCACCCAATTATTTACCACCTAATATGGCAACGGAACCAGTCAGTGGACAACGCCCTGTATCACCATGGGATCAATTTGCTACCGATATTGGACTGGGACAAAGGGTAGATCTAGCATTTGGTAACGGTAAAACTCCGTTACAAGGCAAAAATGCAAATCCAATTGGAAATGAGAGAATTATAGAAAGAATACACATAGGCGAACAACCTATGGTAAATGCAGGTCAGGGCATAATAAATGACAGAGGATATCCTGGTCCAAACGGTCAAATGATCGGCTTTATACCTGACAATGGTGGTCCAAGAAATATCGAACCATTTAATCATGGAAATATTGATGCTATTGTGCAATCACACTTTCCAGAAAATGGGGTTCAAAATGCATTATTGGTCATTCCAATTAATCTTGATCAGCTATTAGAACAGAATCCAGAAAGTGGTAATCTAATGGGATGCCAAGGTCAAAATTGTAGAAATAGCCCAGGTTTAAGTTTACCTTTATTAGCAGGATCACCTATTGGCCAAGGCAGTGACTCGTTTATAGAACTCGTCGATCAGTTAAGAGATCCTAGATCAACTAATCCAGTTTTGGATCCAGGATTTGTTCCTGCAGTTGCAACTGAATTAATCACAGATCCACTCTATCCGCACATAACGACTCAAATTACGGAAAGTATTGGATATAAAACAAAAAGTAAATACAGCAAACCGACTTACATTACAAGACCATATAGTAAACCAAAGCAAAAATATGTTCCGTATCGTAAAACATATGAACGTCCAATAGCATACAACAAACCAATGTATAGAAGCAAACACAATATGTACAAAAATCCTCAAGCAAAATATGGAAAGCATAAAATGTTTCATAAGAGCTACAATAAACCAACAAAGTATACCAATACAGTAAATTATGGAAAATCGAATTATCAAAAACTGAAGACACGCAGTGAACCGAGGAAATACCGCGCAAAATCATCTTTTAGTAAAAGAAGGTCATACAAAAAGATTAATAAGAAGGTAAACATTTATACTGACAGAAACTTAGAAAGATAAATCTTATATAAAGGAAATAGAAAAAAACACACATCCTCTGAGTTCCAATAAGAAATACTAAGTGAATGATAACATTTGGGACTTTTTAATTCACCTGAACTTGAAATAACAAAAATATCACTTTAATCAAACCATGAATGCATATAACACACGTGGAACGAATAATTCATGGAATTCGTATTGCTCTGTATTTAGTTGTGTTTGTTTCAAGAAATGTTTGTTTTCTGACTGTTCTATTTTTTGGTATAGTATGGCGTTGTTGTTTTTTTGTCTTCTCCTTATGAGTACGAATGTCCCTTTGGTATCAATCGACTATCTAGGGTTGTTAATACGTATTAGGTATTATTAATGTATAATGCAAAAACCTGTTAGTGGCACACCAGTTTTCTCAAATAATCGAAATCCCCCCACCCATTATTTAGTGTTTCATACATATGTAATGTGACATTCGCTTTTACAGTTCCGTGGTTATGAAATCATATTGTTTATAATTCATTGATTAAAATGTTATGAACTGTAATACTTAAACTATGTTTCATACTTTCAGGGAGGATATTAGAATGACCATCCAAGATCGACACTTTTTGGTGAAGATTTAAATTGACTTTGTTATATTTGATTGAAATCTGACGTTCAATTTCAAATGGCAGCAAATGAAAATCCTCAAGATTGATATTCTGTTGGAAATGTGTTCACGTCTAGGTAAAACACTCTTGTTGTCTCTCAGTTATATTTTGAGTTTTAAGAATCCTATATGAAAATATGTTATGATTATGGTTTCATTCTTTCTTATATTGTATAAAATTACTTTGAGTGTATAATTGTCTTCACCTGGTACACTTTGTTCAAAACTGACAAGTTAATTGCAAATAAGGCTTTCTGTCTTATGCTAGAAGGTATAACCCTCAACATTGGTGGTCTTATTGATTGCGTTGTCTTATATATAGGAAGATGTGGTGTGAGTGTCAATGAGACAACTCTCCATCCAAATGACAATTTAAAAAAGGACACCATTATAGGTCAATGTACGGCCTTCAACACGGAGCCTTGGCTCACACCGAACAACAAGCTATAAAGTGCCCCAAAATTACTAGTGTAAAACCCTTTCAAACGGAAAGACCAACGGTCTAATCCATATTAAAAAAACGAGAAACGAGAAACACGTATAAATTACATAAACAAACGACAACTACTGTACATCAGATTCCTGACTTTTGCAGCGGGATTAGATGTTTTAATGGTACCAAACCTTCTCCCTTTTTCTGAAACACCACCATAACATCACAACAAAGAAAAACATACAATAAAATATCAATTGGCAGGCTTAACTCCATGAAAAAACGTAAATTAAAATACTTGTTATTTTAAAGATGGTAGTATATATAGGTTAATAACCCCTGGATGTATTTCGTCATAGCCATTTTTTTTTAGATCCCTCAACTTTACTTTAATTCATGGTAAAACTACCAATTATGTGTACTCATCCATACAATATCATGGTATATTTTATACATATGACTTAATTATAAACGACTGAAAATACCAAAATCAAGATAATTGTTGAAGAAACGGTTTATGATTGTCTTTCGGATACAAATTCATTTGTTGTTGTTAGACGAAAATGTACAAAACATTTCAAACTTGCAATTTTGTATGAGCAGCAGCATGTAGTGTTGAATAATATTATGATTTTATTAAATCATGAAAAATTGTTGTAAAATGTTTCAGGTATGTGAAAAGTAAAATCACAATAATACCTAAAGCCGAGCAAAATTTAAAACAGAAAGTCCCAAATGAAATGGTAAAATTAAAAGCTGATATAGCCTCTGTCTATATCACTAACGGAAAGCTGAATACTAAAATTTATGATAAAAGGGATGATTTTTCATTTCCTATCGTTAATTATCCGTTTTTAGATGGTGACGTTCCCTTGTCACCATCTTACGGTGTTTATATATCTCAACTTGTACGATTCGCTCGTGTTTGTAACAATGTTTTATATTTTAACGAGAGAAATTTATGTATTACTGAAAAATTATTACACCAGGGTTTTCGATATCACAAACTAGTCAAAACTTTTACTAAATTTTATCATCGGTATAAAGACATCATTCGTAAATATAGCTCAACATGCAGACTTTTTATACGTTCAGGTATTTCACATCCAATTTTTTATGGAAATATTCTTTATAAAGCACAAAGGTGTCAGTATTCACCTCAGAAACTTACAAAACCATTAAATAGACTGATTAAGAAGGGATATAATTACGATACTGTTGTCAAGTCATTAAAGATTGCATATTTTGGCGTTAATATTGAGTCACTGATAAGGTCTTTGCGTCGGAACTAAAGACATTTATTCTAAAAACAGTTGTTGGCATGACACGGGTTATGTTCTTCTCATATATGTTATGATGGTATAATACTAAACCCCTAACGGGAAGAATTGTGCCTGAGGTTCATATGATGAAATCATAATCTTTCAGTCAGTTTAATTGAAGTCTGGAGCTGGCATGTCAGTTAACTGCTAGTAGTCTGTTGTTATTTATGTATTATTGTCTTTTTGTTTATTTTCTTTGGTTACATCTTCTGACATCAGACTCAGACTTCTCTTGAACTGAATTTTAATGTGCGTATTGTTATGCGTTTATTTTTCTACATTGGTTAGAGGTATAGGGGAGGGTTGAGATCTCACAAACATGTTTAACCCCGCCGCATTTTTGCGCCTGTCCCAAGTCAGGAGCCTCTGGCCTTTGTTAGTCTTGTATTATTTTTATATTAGTTTCTTGTGTACAATTTGGAAATTAGTATGGCGTTCATTATCACTGAACTAGTATATATTTGTTTAGGGGCCAGCTGAAGGACGCCTCCGGGTGCGGGAATTTCTCGCTACATTGAAGACCTGTTGGTGACCTTCTGCTGTGGTTTTTTATTTTGGTCGGGTTGTTGTCTCTTTGACACATTCCCCATTTCCATTCTCAATTTTATCTTAATATCTAAATTCCGGTAAAATTTTGAAAACTTTTATATTTTAATCCGGGAAAACAGTGATTATCACTTCCTTTTAATTCAGTTTTTCATACGTTTGTATCCGTGCTTGTGAAACATTTGGTTGTCAATGTAATGAGAGAGAACTTCTGTGAAAAGTACAAAAAAAGCTTACACACGTAAGAGTGTTATATACAACAAAATTTCGTCTTTCGGTTCAATTTGTATTTATTTATTTAAAGATGTAGTATATGCACTATCCTGCATGAAATTAAGATGTTGATGTAAAAAAATACAGATTTAATTATATTTGTTCCGTCGAAGCGAGCACGGGATTTAAAAAAAAACCGCTTGTATATTTCTTTACTGTTTAAAGAATTTGCACTACAATCATGATGGTGACTGTCAGAAATATCACCGGTTTATGTCAAAATCAACAAGATTGGCATTAGAGTAATTAATTCTTTAAAAACTCATCAATCATATTAATTATGCATGAAATACCACATGATATGTTAATTTCCTGTTATAAAACATTCACTTCTTACAGTTATCATAGTTCCCGCAATAAATTTAATTATAACACATGTTAGTTCAAATCATTAGGACAAAAATGACTGATAAAGAAAAGTTGATATTTAACTGTTTTTTAGCATAATAATATTGTTGTTAGAATTATGGAAGTCATTAATTTTCTTATGAAAGTTTTTGTTCAGTATAAGACAATAAACTATATAATTACGTTGTAATGTAAGAATATATCTCAGTTGATTGTATTTATGAAAAATTCTTAAGAAGTTATTTAATGCTGTGTTTTCTACTTTTATTATATAAAACATATAGTAATATAAATGTACATCCCCCTAGGAAAGGCAGATTTTATGTCGAAAATGTGTGTTGTCCATAATCAAGAACAATACACGGTTATGATCATGAAGAAGTATGATTGTATGAGGAGTATGGGTTACTTATCAACGGGACATAGTATTACTCTTCGTCCACCGTCGGTCTGTAACGCACAATTATCAAACGACTACTTGCCAACTAGCTCTCACAATTGGTAGGATTATTTGTCTTAATGTATTCACAACTATAGAATTGACAACTGTTGCTGAGGTTTTAAACCGAAATCTTTGATACATATAGGAGTATTTCTTATCATATATAGCTCCTTTGATATATCATGCGACCGCTATAAGGATGTAAAATGTGGAGCTGAAGTAAATAAAGGCAACAGTAGTATGCCGCTGTTCGAAACTCATAAATCGATAGAAAAAAAATCCAGGTTACAAACTAAAACTGAGGGAAACGCATTACATATAAGAGAAAAACACCGACACAAAAATTAAATGTAACACACACAGAAACGAACTAAGCATTAGCCAAATCCGATGAGAATAACAAATATAACAACAAAACTAAATATATGAATTTGGGATAGATAAGTACCGTGACATGTCTTATAGCAATGTGAATTCATACTCAAATATAAGAGGAAACAAATGAAACAACAGAAACACAACGTTAAAATGTAACACACACATGAACAAACTATAATATAACAATGGCCATATTCCTGACTTGGTAAAAGACATTTTTTGTTTTAAATAATTGTGGGTTGAATCTGGTTTTGTGGCATGCCAAACCTCACGCATTAATGGCAATGTCAAATATAACATTAAAATGACAACATAACATAACAGGACTACAATACAAATATATAGGAGAGCATAAGGGACCAATAGTAAAGCAGTTTATATTTTAGACACTTAAAATCTCAAGATAAAGAGCGACAGGGAACAATTTTATTCAGCGTGTTTATTGTGTTTTGACTTGAACAAAACTTTAAAAAACGCAATATATATCATAAGAATTATCCTTCATATTTAAGAAACATCATTTACTGGACAACGCTTTTACGTTCACTCGAATTTCTCAAAGAAAGTACGGTTCAAACTCCCTCAGACAAATTTGACTCTAGAATAATTTGGCTATTTATTTTAATCAAATAGCTCCTGAAGTGTTAAAGTTTCTATATATGCTTTGTTTTCAAATATTTTTGAGATGAAATTGAGCGTTTCGAATGAATATATATATCTAGATAACTAATGAAGGTATATCTAATAAGTGCTTTCGACGCACACTTTCTATAAAGTGTTATTTTTTTTGGTTAACTAACACTGGGTCGGTTGATATTGCTGTGGACTTTTAGTGCCAATCTTTATAAACAGCTCAAAGGTCATTGCTTTGTCACTGGTGTTTTATTCTCTGCTTATATATATAAAAATTGTAAAGAAACTACAGTTTCAAATTCCTTAGACAAATTTGAAGAATTTGCTATACATTTTATGCTCCTTTTGGTAGTATGATTCATCACACTTTTCGTTATTTACCCATCCTTGTCTTCCTTGTGGTTTGGTTTGGGCGTTCCCAACCAAGGTAGATCCAGAAAAGCGCAAGATTTATGCATGTAAATGTCATCTTTGTTAAAAGAATATCAGATAGATATAGGAAGATGTGGTGTGAGTGCCAATGAGACAACTCTCCATCCAAATAACAATTTAAAAATTAAACCATTATAGGTTAAAGTACGGCCTTCAACACGGAGCCTTGGCTCACACCGAACAACAAGCTATAAAGGGCCCCAAAATTACTAGTGTAAAACCATTCAAACGGGAAAACCAACGGTCTAATCTATATAAAAAAAACGAGAAACGAGAAACAGATGTTTACTTATATTATTTCAATATGAATTACTTGTACACTTATTTTTTTATTATGTAATTTGTATTATTTATTTTTATGTATAAAACACAGTGAAACAGTAATGCAAACTTTATTTTGGCCATGGGTTATCTTTCTTCGACTTAAGTTTGTTTGCAGTTTATTCCTTCATTTTGTTGTATCCGATGTATCTTATCCCTTTTTTACTACAACTATGTTTGTTTGTTTTATTAACAAATTGTTGTCAAAATAATGGAACTTTATATGACTAACGTACAAATGAGAGATTTAGCTTATTTAACGAATATGACAGTTGTGTATCGTTCGTTTGATGTGTTTAAGCTGGTTGATTGGACATTTGATAATGGACTTTCCATTTGGATTTTTCCTTGGAGTTCGGTATTTTTGTTATTTTGAGGTATATTGCCTGATAAGTATTACAGCGATATATACTTCACAATCCTTTATCAACAATATACAAACGTCTCAAGCATTGAACTTTATGATTTACAACACATTACCAAATATTGCAATCAACACCAAATTGTGAAAGGTACAAAAGCATTGAGATATTAACAAAAGACAATAAAAAATCTAGACTCGAACCTTATAGCAGACACGCTGTTCAACTATCTTGTTTTTTTATATGTTCTTCCTGCTCGTTATCTCGATTCATATATGATTTTGCATTTATCTTGTTGTTGGGTAATTGTTTAAATTATGCTTGTATGACATAGAATCTCCTTGTAATCATAAGATATACAATATAGGTAAATAAAATAGCCGAATAAAATAAAGGGAAACTTAACTCATGATATACTATACTTGTCATCTGAATATATTTTATTCACCACAGGTTACTTTCAAATATACTCTCTATGGTAGAGAAATTAATCGAAACGAGATGAATAATGTTCAAAAGTAACTAATATTGAAATTGCGACTATTTTTAGTTTTTTAACTGTCACTACTAGAAAGAAGTAAGATAACAAAAATAACAAACTCCGAAAAAAAAATCAAAGCGAAAAGTCCATATTCAAATGTCAAAATCAAAAGTTCAATCATAGCAAACAAATGGATAAAAACTGTCATATTCCTGACTTGGTGGGGACATTGTATAGTGTAGGAAATGGTTGGTAAAACCTTTTTATAGCTAGCTAAACCTCTCACTTATATGACAGTTGCATTAAATTCCATTATAGCAAAAATGAAAGACAAGAATACACATATTTACAATAGCACAATAATGGGATGAATAAGTAGAGAGCTACGGCATATGCATGACAGAAACACAAATAAGACATAGAGATAAAGCACATTCGCAAGGGCATCCTTATATTGCAAATGAGTAATTTATAAGTATTATAATAATCTCTCTGTGAGGTTTATCAGTTGGGTTCATCAAAAGTCAAGTTAGTACCCGTATAAGTTCTTTTTTGCTAGTTTTAATTTGAAGGTTTTAATAAACTAAAATGATTTAATTACTAGTATAATTTTACTGTCACGGATGTATTGAATTATAACATTAACGGTACCAATTTTACTGCATGAGATGAACATGTCGACGACCAATGTATCTTCAGTTATGCTTCAGGCCAAAGTATGTCAACCCCACTACTGATATGACATAATTCTGACCTATTTTTAGCATATTAGAATACATCATAGTATTTCTATCGCGCTAATGTATCTTAAGTTATCATATAATACAGTTTCAGTTTGTTATCTTCGTTTGTTTCTTCCTAATCAATTTGAACATCCGTAAACTACTTTTGCCTTAATTCGATTCAAGGTAGTAATGCAGATATTATCAACTTTAAGACTTACAGTGTTATACTCGTTGTATGGTTCGCACATGTACCAGTAATTGAGGTTGGTTTGTTATATGTTAATTCCGTCTTAAATATGGTATTTTGTCACTTCTTGTATCGATTTTATTTGCTACATTGTTCCTTCGAGAATCGTGCGACTTAAATTTTAAGTATGTAAAATAATCTGTTGAAACATTCTGACATTAATTTTCATGTCTTAGATTAAATAATGTGTTAGTCGAAACACTCGTGAGATGTGCCAGATTATAATTTCGTGCACTAAATACACGTTTCGACAACACAAGTCTCACCAGTATAGCTCGAATAAAATGCAGTTGAAAACTCAATTCAATAACATTAAAAAACAAACGTTTACGAAAGATGGCAAATATTGCTAAACTTATTAAAAACAAGAACTATCTTTAAAAAAGATATCCGACGTATCAAAATTTGAGTATATGTTTAACCCTATCATTTCGATAACCTTCAGAAGCACAATGACTTAATGATGCAGGACCTCTTAAATAAAGTCTGAATAAAACTACAAAAAATTCTTTACTAAGTCTGGTTATATTAAGGCAATGATATATAAGAATATTGTGATGACACCTAAAAAAAATATTTGTCAAAAAATCCAGTGCAAATAACAAGAAACGAATATAGTTACATTTACTGCTGTTTACATTAAACTTAATTCATGGTTAACAAAGCTAGAAACTATTGGTAGTATAAGTAGTATCTTTCGGTTTACATTCAACAAAACCCCGCGGAAATCTCACATGCGTAGGTGCGTTCTAAAAGTCATGGAAAAATTATATAATTGTCCCGAATAAACAGCTGTCATGGATCCACAGAGCTATTGGAGAAACAATTATTTTAATAAAAATATAAATCTTTGTAACATCTAGTTCAAACATTTGTAGTTGTTCACTTGCTTTCCATCACGATATAATTTTCGAGACGTTTTTTCAAACACAACCAAATCACCCGTCATGACAGCATTTTGTCCAATCACAGACAGGGTTTTCGAGCATGCGTATTCTGTTGCCATAGTTGAGCGTCCTTAAGTTCTAAGTGCACAAACCGAAACTATACCGACTAAGTCGGAAAAATTATGCATGAGTGTTGTAAACCTTATTGTTTTGATGATTTCAATATTGTTAACAGTAAATTTACACAAAATGACTGTATCAATGATATTTCACAACAGCACATGAATCATGACTACTGGTTAAGTGATACCCTTAATTATTGTGGGCGAGATGTCAACCAGATTTGTTATTTGCCAAGTGATTATAATATTCATTAATTTTTTTTAGTATAGTATAACCAGCATCAACAGTCATCAATATCGCCCGAATCAAACAGTTGGAAGATGAAATCAATTTCACTGTTGATTTATATTATTGGAAACAAAAAAAAATCAAAATATCTACCAAATCTAGCTACGACCCTATGTCTGACCTTAGAGTGTTTATAATGCATTTAACATGTATCAGCAGAAAATATCAAAGCTATGTTTGGAACTCTTTGATGCAAAGCAAACCGGAAACGGTCTGGTCTGCTATGCTTCTATTATTGTTTTGCTAACAAATATATTATGTATCTATCTTCTCAAACTTTAAGTTTCAGTAATATCAGATGAAGATTATGCAAGAAACAGAGAGGACCCAGTGAAATTGATATCTTTTATAAACGTTATAGCAATTATTTTTATGAACATGTAAGCAAATGACAGGTAACAGTGCAATCCTTGAGGTTAAGTTCGCTAACCATAAAAGAGTCATTTTGTTTTTAACAAAAACATATCTTTACTTGTACCTAACTGGTAAAAGAGAAGATCTAGTTTTAACTGAATAACACGTTTTCCTATTGACACAGAAGATATATTCACATAATAACACAACTTTTAGTATCATAAAACGTTTTGCTATTGCAGAACAGTTGTTAATTTTGGTTTATAAACACACAGTTCCTTTCCTCACTTGAATTAGGATCAATTAACTCGCCACTGTACATATTGTGAAAAATATGATTTCTTCATAATTTTTCAGTTATAGTTAGAAGTTACTAATGGGGTGGCAATACAAACTACAGGTTATGAATATAGAGACCATATCTAAAAAAAACGAAAGAAAACACAACAGGCCATATAACTCTTATAAAACGAAACATAAGAACATGAAGTTAGTAAAAACCATAACATGTTCTAAGGCGCTCCAGAAGGGTAAGCACTTTTTTTAATACTAGAAGTACCCGTCGTGTTGCTAATAAAGATAAACAAAAACTGGTGACATGGTAAAACAAAATATCTACTATACTGAGCTAATTTGAGTCTGAGGGTTTCTGTTAGACTCCTTTGTTTTGTTTGGTACCACTGGATAACATGTAAGTTTCTAAAGGCGACTTTTGATTAAACTCTAGACACTTCAAAATAAATAAATTTGGTGTATTTACTGTCTTCTGATTGGTTAAAATTATTAGTTTTATTTTCAATGTTGTCAATTTTTATGGCGACACGCCCTCTCTGACGTTGTATATGCATACGCCAACTATTGTGTACGTTGTTTTTGTTGATATAAATAATATAAAAAGTTCTTTGAGCCTTATTTTTGATAGAAATTTATTTATAATGAATGGCAATAATTTATTTTTATTTTATTGAACCATAAAACTAATTTTTGACTCTTCACATTTTACATAATCCGCTTCGCGGATTATTCAATGTGAAGAGTCAAAAATTAGTTTTATGGTTCAATAAATTCAAAATAAATAATAACCATTCATTAAATATAAAACTAACCAATCCTCTTGTATTAAAGTAAAGATCTCCACAGCATAAAAAAACCCGGAAACGACTCTATGGATACACCTATGAAATTTGCAAATTCGTAAGTGAAAATTACCAGACATGTCAATGGCAAAAAACAACTATGAAAATTTAAAAAGACTACCAACAGTATACAAAACAAAATATGGAAAACTAATAAAGACTTACCAACACGAATGGATATAACAAAAGAGGCGGGACGAAAGATACCAGAGGAACAGTTAAACTCATAAAACGAAAACAAAACGACAATGTCATGGCTTAAAATGAAAAAGACAAACAGCTGTCATATTCCTGATTTGATACAGACATTGTCTTATGTATATTTGCATGCTGAGTATTTAGTTTCAAGAATTGGATTTTCTAATCCCAGCTTAGCTGGTAGATTGAAATCACCAACCATGATATCAAATGTATTTTTATCGATTGTTCGCTTAAGTTAAGGGTTTCTCGAGCTCTAATTGCCCATTTTAATTGAATGAGCTCAAGTATACAGCTTTGTGTCCAATAAGTTTGCACCTGACAGACAATGCCACAGTCAGTTTATAGTTCAGGGAAGGAAGTTGTCAGTAAAAAAAAGTATCCTTGATAGCAATTAGTACACATCAACCTCCACTACATATGATGTTATTTCCAGGAAGGAATATAAGACAATGTTCTAATTGTGATTAGCTGTTCAAAGTTTTTTTCTATTGTCTGTGAGGTACTGCAATGAAAATTGAAATCAGAATGTTTCGTTTAAAGGAGCAGCTAGTTGATAGTCCTTGATAAAAGAACACTTTTTGTTTTAAATTCATGTGTGTATAAGTATCCCTTTTAGTATAGGTATCTTTTATTTATCTATTCTTTAAATATTTTCGATATTTTTTTTCTATATCATTTAAAAAAAAGAATCATGCATAATTATTGAGGCCCGTCATGGGCTATCAAAATAATCAAATACACAAATTTTTGCCAATATAATCACATAATCATAAGTTATTTAATTTGCAACAAGATAATCAATATTCAAATCAGAGTATAAACGATCGTCGACTATTTGTCTATATTTAATTGAATACCTTCAGTGAACCCCACACTCACCTGTTAGAAATCACCTGATTGTCATGTGATTTAGTTGGATCTTTACTGCGTTTTAAATTCACTATATTTACCTAACCTTTAACAGCAGCGAAACTACTTCATTTCAGATTATTCATAACAAACACAGACGGCAGAAGAATGAAAACTGTTGTATTTATCCAACTTTTTACAGTCCTGTTGACTCTTGTAATTGCCTGGGAAGTTGAAAATGTCTTAGTTTCATCACTACATTCTAAAGATTTCAAGCAGCCTGAACAAATACACATTTCGTTTGGAGGTAAGCATAAATTTTATAAATTATGTAATATTATAATTTACGACTTACATAAATTCATTCATCATTTCATTATGATATTTGAGCATGATATCCTGGCCAAATCTCCTCTTCAAGTCAGTTGCCAGCATTCCACGCTTAATGATATTCAGTGGTTGATCCAGTGGGTGGGGGTCCTGGAGTTTTATCCCCCCTTTTTGGGACGATCAATGCATTTGAATGTAGACATAATCTGACATATAGTTGGAACCCCCCTTTATCATGGATTGGGAACCCCTTTTAAAATGATTGGATCCTCCCCTGATATTTGTATTAGAAATGTTAGATGGAAATATGTATACACCTAGTCCAAATATTTATGACATCTTGAAAGGCTATGGTACTTTTTGCTTTTGATTCAAAACTTTAAAGACGTCATAATTATGTGGACTGATATACACCACATCCGTACCGCTTGACCCCAGAATATGTAGTATGTTCTGTTGAACTTTTGACGTCATACAACAATCAGTTTCCAATGTGACATTAGATATTTTACGGGAACTTTTTGTGTATCAAGCTTGAATATTGTGTCCATTTTTGCCCCAACTTTTCAGGGTTGGACCTACATGTATGCGGGCGTATTCAGGTGCGCTCCCTGCAGTCATTTATTTCTGTTGTATAAATGACTGTGTATTTTTTTAATTTTATTATGTTTACATTTATATATATCTCTTTGTAGATGATCCCACAAAAATGTTAGTAACATGGAGCACCATGAACGTTACCCAGAATGCTACCTGTTTGTATGGAATGCAAACAACAAATATGATTGCCAAAGGTTACACCAGAAAATTTGTTGATGGTGGACCACAACAGCACACACAGTTTATCCACAGGGTTACACTAATAAATCTGAAACCTGGAACTCGATATGGTAATTGTAACTTTTAAGTTCGTCTTTAGGCATAGTTTTTATAGAGATTTGAATTAACTCACACAATGTTGACTGCTGTTTTCCATTTTTTTCCAATTTATCTATTATATCTGTTTGCTCTAATTATATATATAAACAATCATTGTTGTTCTTTATGATGCAATTTTATGTGAATGTGATAAACATCTCACAAGCTGAAAAACCATGTTTAATCCAGGCCATCATTTGCAACATTAGGGTGTGTATGTCCATTTACCAAGTCAATAATATGACACTAGTTTGCCTATAGTTTGATGTGTCAGATCTTTGGATTTTGCCATTTGATTTCCATTTTGAATTTTCTTTTGGGTTGGTATTTGTGTTATTTTTCATGATGAGCTACAAATCATTTAGTGTACAATGTATCTTTTAAATTGTAAATGATATATGATTTAATTTGCTCGTATATTTTTTGCTACATGTGTAAATTAGATTTTCCAGTGGAACAAAAATTTAAGAAAGTGTCACTGTGTCTACTAACCTTAGATGGCATCTTATCAAGTCAAGTGTTACAATCAGGCCTCCTGTTCATTGCTACTTTTCTGAAGGAATTTTGCAATGGCTATATGATATTTTGCAAGACCTGTATTTTGATCATTTGTACATGGTTTTATTTAAGTATCAAGAAGTCTTGCAATGTCCATGTTATACATTATAATATGTACACATGCATATGTATTTGTGTTTCTTTTTTAAATACACAATGATTCAAGGAATATTGCTACATGTATATATTCAAATAATATTTACAACTCGTCTAAACATCAACCCAACAATGTTAGATCTGTAAATTTGCTTAAGAATATTTATACATGTATCTATGGTCGAGTTGTTGTCTCTTTGACACATTCCCCATTTCCATTCTCAATTTTATTGTATTTGTGTGTGTGTTTTTTTTCAAATTTCTAATGAACACTCAAAGTGAAATGATGGACTTAAAAAAAAATTGCATTTCACTTGTAAAAAATGTAATATTTCAGTGTACAGTTGTGGGAATGGTGTACTTATGAGTGAACAGTTGACTTTTGTTTCCATGAAGGATGGATCTGACTGGAGTCCAAGGATAGCTCTGTTTGGTGATCTGGGCTTTGTTAATCCTCAATCTGTACCAAGACTTATTAATGAAACCAAAAAGGGAATGTATGATGCTATTTTCCATGTTGGTGAGTATTGAAGTTTTAATGAGAATGAAAATTTAAAGTTTGTTGAACACTGAAATTGATGGTTCTCATATGCATAAGTCTATTTATCCATCAATACATTGTTCTATACATTGCATCTACAAAACCCATTAAATCAGTTCTCAAAAGAATAATAACAAATCTAAAGTACAGCACTTCTCTTAAACCTCTGGGACTTTTTTTCAAATTTTGCTAAATTATTATTTAAATGTTGGACTGATTTAGTTGTTTTTACACCTGAGTTCTAAGAATTTTTAATCTCATATATAAGTACATTGAGTCATAGGACATTGCTGTGTTGATGTTAGCCTATAATTATAGCAATACATGTAAATGTATCGTTCATGATATGAGACCAACCAAATTTATCAAAAGGAAATTGATTGCAAGTCACAAGTTGTATTGATACATGTAATCATGTATACATCATGTACATAAATACATAGGAAAAAAAGGACAAGTAACAGTGTACTGATATCCTGTTGATGTTACTTTTCAAGGGTTTACCCATTTGTATCTCTTATTAAAGATGTACTTTGATATTAAATGATAACACATCTGTCAAAAATTAGTCATCTTGTGATTTAAATAATACAGATAAACTACAATGTATTCAACAGCAACAAAAAATATATTTTTATTATTATGCCATACGTGTATTTTGCTATCTCATTAGTGATAAATGATGATTATTGGCTATGATAAGTTTTTGCCTGAATTTATGATAATTTTTAATTTTTTTTAATGAAACAATGTTTTCTATACCATGTATATACATAGGTGCATTATGTTTTTAAGTCGGTTTGTCAATCCATCTGTTTGTCTGTCCCACTTCAGATTAAAAACAAATTTGGTCAAGGTAGTTTTGATTATAACCAACTTGAAACTGAACACATTTACCTATGATATGATCTTTCTAATTTTAAAGCCAAATTGGAGTTTTGATCACAATTTCAAGCTCCACTGAACATAGAAAATGATTGTGTGAGTGGGACATTCATGTACCATGGACACATTCTTGTTTTGATTAAAGAATTAGCTATTTTGAAAATGTTAATATTTGATTTATGAAAAACGAAGATTTGGTATGATTCCAATGAGACAACTCTCCACAAGAGACCAAAATGAAACAGAAATTAAAAACTATAGGTTACCGTATGCCCTACAACAAAAAGCAGAGCCCATACAGCAGTCAGCTACATGTATAAAAGGCAACTATTTTGAAAATGTTTATATTTGATTTGATTATTTATTTTCAGGTGACTTCGGATATGACCTTGATGCAGTAAGTAATCAGACTGGTTTCCAATATATGATTAAACAAAACAGGTTCCTGAATATCTAATGTCTCATTCTAAGTGTCTATGTTCCAGACCGTATGAGTATTTGGACCGTACGTATACGGTCTGGACCGTGTGTGTACTTTTTCAAAATACACATAAGATCTGACTAATATTAAAAAGTTGGTCAAGTTTATTAGATACAAATGCATAAAGCAGATCAACATAATTTAACTATCAAATTAACATAAAAAAGTTCAAATGTAATTGAAACAAAAACTTTATATTTTAACTTTTTAATTCACGCTAATTTAATATGTTAATCTCTTGTATTAAGCATGTCGATCAGTAATACATTAATTGTTTTATGAACGCTGAAATTAAAGATATCGGAGGTAAACAAAAAGTGGGAGTTCAATTGTTTTAGAATATTTAGCAACTTTACCAAAAAAATGCAAATGCAAAAGAACATGTATGAACTGCATACATGAAAATGCTAAAAATGTTACGTTACTTGAATTTTGTCACCTCGGGCGAGAGTACCAAAATAGGATTCAGATATACAATTAAACAAATACCTAATTTCAATTGTTCGTTTCTTCATTTTATCTATCTTATTGTAATAAATTATCATTAACAATTTGTAAACTGAAAATAAAGATTGTTTTAATTTAACCAATATGATCAAATAACATGTATGGTCAGCTCGTACTGGACCGTATGCGTATACAGTCCAAATACTCATATGGTCTGGAACATTTACACAAATCCATGGAAAAAAGAATACATCTGAAAACTTTAGAATTCTTCATATGAAGAAAAAATTTTAAAGGTAC
Source organism: Mytilus trossulus (assembly GCF_036588685.1). Classification (NCBI taxonomy): domain Eukaryota; kingdom Metazoa; phylum Mollusca; class Bivalvia; order Mytilida; family Mytilidae; genus Mytilus; species Mytilus trossulus. Next base: position 42,386,247 of record NC_086375.1, on the reverse strand, counting down.
AATCTGAAATTCTTTCAATACAATGCATTTATAAAAGATGACATTACATAAAATGACCCAAAAAGAGACACTATAAAAACAAAATATAATCTTAATGTGTTAAAATTTAAAATTCATAAACATTAAAAAATCCATGACACAAAATTAGTACATGAACATCAAATAAAAAAAGAAAATATATGGATTTCTAATCCATGACACAAAAATTTTGTGACAAAATTAGTACATGAACAGCAAATAAAAAAAACCCCAGTTCATGGATCTGAAAAGGGCAAACCTTTCTTTAACAATAACTCATTGCTCGAGATATCATATTTCAGTATTGAATGATTTGTAATTACAACAATATATTGAATTTATTCTCAAAAGAAACCAATATTTCAATCAATTGCGTAATTAAAGATTTCTAATTTAAATATTGGTTTTTGATTTAATATTTTATTATAATAAATGAACATGTTATGATGGCATACTAATTTATAATCCAGATATCTTCGATAACTATTATGAACTTATGTTAGTTTCTTTATTGTAGCAAAATGGTCATATTGGTGATGAATTCTTGAATTTAGTGCAACCAATTGCTGGTCAGGTACCATACATGACATGTCCTGGCAATCATGAAAATAAATAGTAAGTAAATGGGGTGCTTTAAAAATAAGCAGAGAAAGTTTAGGATATATATTATACGTACAATTAACAGACTTTGTTTGGCTGACCATAGAAAACAAACATAACATAATGTTTTATATATGCACCATCAAAATTACTTTCTTAGTAATTACTAACTATTCACTAGCATCTATACTGTTAATCTTTTAAAATTTTTTATAATTATTTTGTGATGGTATAACTTTGGGGGTTTTGAAGTGAAGTCAAAATTAGGTTCCCTAATTGATTAAATTCAGGGCTCACACTACCAGGCGACTTGGACGAAGAAGTCCCTTTCCTGATCGTCACTTTGCTTTCCTCGACCCCCAAAAGTGAAAACAAGTTGCCCTGTTCTTGACGATACTCGCTTTCAGTTGCTTCCGTCATCAGACATTTTCAATTTTTATCAAGTTGATGAAACATCAATTTTTTTATTGATAATTAAAGAAATTTAGACATAAACAAGTCATTATCTTAAAAAAAAAGTTGAAGCATTGTCTTTGCAGTGTGTAGCAGGTTATTTGATAAAAAATACAACTTTTCATCACTTTATGCATTTCCGCAAGTTCCGGTGGTGCTTGTTACTCAAAAACGTACATCAACCTAAATTTCGGCGGAAAAATAAGTTTGTTACTTCATTTAAACGTGATAAAAGTTGCCTCCAGTAAATGTTTAATCCATTTATTGCATTAAAAACGTCATGTTCCTTTCCAAATAACTTGTCAAACATCGTTTCTTTTTGTAAATTTTTTTTGATTTCGTCTGCCATTGACCGATTTCTAAACTGCGGATCTGAACCAGACCAGCTATGACCGAAATCAGTACTTATACAATAATTACTACGAACACGGATGGATCAGCTGACAGAAGAATATTGATCCCAAAGGGAAAAATTATGTATTCCACACGCATAAAGAGACTTTTGGTTACATCTAAATGATTGGTGTATATAATTCCCCATATTTTTATGGATTGTTTCAAACTATTAAAGTTGCTTATCTCTGAGACTATTATACTAATATCAATATATTATGGCCCAGCTTAATAACTTTTAATTATTTTTTTATGAAAAACACTGAATTTCGTTTGGTAGTTTTGAATTAAATTGTAATTGATAAATCATAATTTCTTTACATTTGATAAAATGGAAAGAAATTTTTTTTTGTGCTAGATGTTAATTATTTAGTTGGTAGTTTCTCACAAGAACCTTAGTAAAACTTAAACAACTTTTAATTTGAAATGTTACTTTAATTGTATACTCATATATGAATTGAACAATATAAAAAGAACATTATTTACATGTGACCCTTTATACTATAGTAAAATCCAAACATTGTAGAGCACCACACGAATGAGCACTTCTCTTTCAAATCTCACCACTTCTTCCTATCAGTTTCAAAAAGAGAAGTCACTTCTCCCTAAAATTCTGAAGTAGTGTGAGCCCTGAAATTACTTGCAAAGTATTTGAAAGTGTTCAGTTTATTGAAAACTTTAGTTTATAGCATAAAGTATTTTGAGTTAAAACTACAATGATATAAAAAAAAATGATGAAATTTTGAAGAATATACTATACTGTTTTTCATTAAAATGTTCTTTGTAAAGACATTTAGTAGTTAATTATATATTAATTTTTATCTTTTTAGCAATTTTTCCAATTATAAAAACCGATTTACAATGCCAGGTGATGAAGACATGGACAAGATGTTTTACAGGTATAGATATTTACTTATCATCACTCAGGTCTCTAAATCATCACAAGTCTAGAAAGTGATGAATAATTTGATAGAGATTATTAAAATGTGTTATTAAAACAGATAAGACTAGATGAGAAAGAGCAACTAGATATAACAAATGACAACCTATATAAGGCATAACTTAGAAAATAAAAAAAAATGTTTACTTTTCTATAATAAAATTGAGAATTGAAATGAGGAATGTGTCAAAGAGACAATAACCCGACCAAAGAGCAGATAACAACCTTAGGTCACCAGAGGGTCTTCAACACAGCTAGAAAATCCAGCTCTGGAGCCCGAGGCATGATTGTTATGTCTTCATACAAAAGGGGAATAGCACTAGTTCCAGGAAAGTTTGCATTTTAACTCTGTATCAATGAATCTCATTCTATTAAACTTAATATTTTGAATTTGTTGACTTCAAAGATCAAATTGGAATTTTCATGATATCATCAGCAGTAAACTTTCAATAAGATTTATTGAAGTGATCAGCTAAACAATATTTTGGACCACATAATGGCACATATTGTCCATTCAACACAAATATTCTTGTAAATTCCCATCAATTATATACAAAAATACCTGAGGAGGGATATACTCCTTGAAGCCTATAGTTTACAGAACTTTTTTTGTCTATTCTGATTTGCTTAAAATATATGTTCAATTTCAGTTTTAACATTGGACCAGCACATATAATCTCCATATCAACTGAATATTACTTTTACCTGTATTATGGTCTTATGCAAGTACCTAAACAGTATGAATGGCTGGAAAATGATCTCAAGGTATGTACAATTTATTTGTTATAAAAACAATTGCCATCATTTGCATTAACCATTTATACATTTATATTTGTACTGTGGATTCATTATTATTCGTGGGGTATGCATTTTTGTTGATTTCATGGGAATATAGAAAGCAAATCTATACTATTAAATGAGAAGACCTCATTTTGTATGTCGCTTCTCTTCTTTCCACAATAAATCAATCATCATGCCTCTGTGTCCTATAGGTAACATGCATAGTCGCATTTAACATCCATTCTTATGATTATTCAGATTGAGTTATTTTGGGAGAAAAACAACAAAAAAGAAGTCCGGATGTGATTCTGTCATCGGACTGACTTTTAGTCATAGATAAGACTTCCGGTTTGAAAGATGGTCAAGTACAACCAATCGTATGATAGATAACAAAAATGGAAAAAAATAAGCCATTCAGAGCATTCTCCATATCGTGGCGTTTAGATCGCAAAAATCACAACTATTAAATCTCCGACAATTTTTTGTTTGCCTTTCATATCATGGTGTTTAGATCACAAGAACCATAACTATTATACCTCCTTAGAGAAGACAATTATTTTTTGTGTTTATCTACATGTAAACTACGATTATACTACTTTGATATATATTGAGACTCTCTGTATTCTGTCAGGGACTTTCTATGTTAGTATGTTAGTATATGAAAGTGGGCCCTGATTCTGTCTACTGTTTTCTTTGAAGTGTTTAGTATTTAAGGCCTACAGTACGCCCAAGGAGTTTGTAATCCCAAACTCCATACTCCGATATTTTTCCTGGTGTAACACCAGGAAACTCCGACATCCCTCCCAAAATTGTCGGAGAAATTTGGGAGTATTCCCTCCGACTTCCGCGTAAATCTGCTACCTTTTGTTTATTGTATTAGCGACATCTCTCCCAGTCTGGTGTGACGCGGTGTGACACCAGGTAATTAATTGCCCTAATCCGTCTGATCTATGCCGGCACTCGACAGGTATGTGAGATTTCTAATGTAATTAAACAATTGTATTTCCTGTCTATTGATTATCAGGTTATATCTGATTGCTTGAAACAAATGAAAGATTAAAATAAAAAGCAAAACGTTGTTGTTAATTCTTTCAATTACACTGTACATTTTAATCAAGTTTTTAAACAACTATTTTTGATTTTGACTTCCGTTTTTTTATCAGTAAATAAATATTTAATTTACTAAAAGAGATATAATTGTGCAACAATAAACGGAGACTAACGCTGAATAAATGAGGGCAGTTTAAAGAAAAATTACACGTCTCAAAGTTTTTTATACTACAAGTAAAAAAGAAAATATTATTCACTATATGTTATACTAATAATTCTACGCTATTTCCATTTTACGATTACAAAATAAAAGTTTTAAAATCCAAAACGTTGTTGTTAATGGTTTCAATTGTATTAAAGTTTTATAAAAAAAATCTATACTTGATTATGACCTCGTTTTTTATTTATCGGTATTTGATATAACTTACGAAAAGAGACATACTGGCGTGAAAATAAACGGAAACTAACCCTGAAGGTATAAAATGTGAGCAGTGAGTTTAAAGAAAATTACGTGTCTTAAAACTTGTATATGCAAGTAAAAAAGAAAATACTATTCACCATGCATTATGCTTAATAAGTCTACAGCATTTTCTCTTCACGATTAGCATTACTTTAGGATATATATAATACATTTCGGCTACAACAGGAATACTTCTATAGCTGCATCAACTCGTCGTTGCATAATATTCATTTACGCACAATGAATGTAAACTTTTGTGTTGTATTTAGAACAGTGATCTTAAAATATTTTTAAAACAATTAATTGCCCTGCGAAGACGACACGCATCTCAGTGATCAACAGTGCGTGGTTGAACTTGAACTTGACTTCGCTCACAATATTGAATGCTAAAAATAGTGACATCAATTTTGTCCACGAGATTTTTATTTGGCGGGAAATAGTATCATGTAACAGTAAACTCAGGTGACCTTTCTGGATAACCGTGGGAAAATTCATTGAAGGTTTAAACTTGCTTTGTAATGATTGACATTTGTGTGCGTTAAGATTGAGGCTCTAGAAGGTCCTTTTACAATTAACCGGATTCTAAATTTTATTCCTTTTCTGAATAAACGAACATCAGCCTTTTATTTATACGTTTCTCAGTCAACAGAGAACATAAACCTGGACATAATTTATACTTCCATAGTCAACACTATACATTAATGGTAAATGAAAACAGGATGCATGTCGTTCAGTTCCTGATGGGCGTTGGTAGAGATCCTCTGTGAAAATGTGTCGATCGTAAAAATCCGATCCACATTTTTTTTACATAGTTCTTTCTTGTACGATATAATTTCATTTTAATATTCTATAGTATAAATTGTTGAAATACTTCTTTTTATATTTCGCCGAGGACTTTTAACGAGCAGTAAAATACGGATTGCACCAATCCAATTTTATTTTAAATAATAACAGATCATAACAGATAAAAAAAACACATGATTTTATTTCTTCATATAATTAAATAAGGTTGTGATTATTGTGTTGTGTCTGGGCGGGGAATTATCTCAGTATTTATGAATATAGGGCTGCCACATTGCATACAAAACTATTTGTCACTTTACAGTTTCTTTTTTAAATTCAAATATTTCAAGTCGGTAATCTACCGAGGTAGTGAAACATAATATTTTACATTTCAAAATAAATTGAAAGTAACAGAGTTCACTTGTTGGTCCGATAAATTAACTCTAGGGTTTGATTTAGATTGGACAAATAACCGTAAAAACATCATTTTGTTTTAAGCCAGTTGATATTAATTATATAATATTGAACTATTAATGAACTGGATATTGCTCACTGAGTAGGTCATTAAAGGTTCTAATTGTGGTAAAATCATCTTTGTTGAAACTTTGTTGAAAAAACAAAAATTATGAACTGATCGGACTATAATGAAAATACTAAATACTAAGTATTAAAGTGTTTTATTTGTATTTTTATACGTTTTTACGTTTTATTTAATATGACAATGACATGGGTATATACATACAAGAATAATTATCTTATTTTAAATAAAAATGTCACACTTTTATCTGACAATGAATGGACATTTAAATAACGTATTTTAAAGCACACAGGTGCAATCAAGATCGATTAAATGTACAAAGGTAATAAATCTGGCTAATCCGATTATGTTGTCACGCGTCATTAATTTTCAGTTCATCTGATGGACAATAAACCAATTAACAGCCACGCGGTGTTGGGAGAGAATCTTTGGAGGAAATTGGGAGTAGAATCCGTGATTCACTGTGTCACACCGCTACACTCGGAAATCGGTGATAAAAGTTCGCGATTACAAACTCTCTGGGCGTACTGTAGGGGTCATAGCACCTGCATATATATTTAAATTGGTAAAACATGCTCAACTTCATCTAAAACTACCTCGACTAAAAACTTTAACATGAAGCGGGACGGTCGAACGAATGAATGGATGAACAGACTAGGAAACATAATGCTCATAAGTGGGGCTTAAGAATTTATTGTTGAAAGGGAAAATAGTGATTTGGCAAAAATTAAAGTAGGCAGGACCTTTTTAGGGGCGTCGTGATCGGGTGTTTTAAGCTTGGGATTAAGGGATTGATCCTTACAGGATCCGGGAATATATTTTTGGATTTCGGAATATGCATTTGTTTAAATTCTGCATCTAGAAAACATAATGCCCATAAATGGGGCATACAAATTTAGGGTGAAAGGGAAAATAGTGATTTGGCAAAAATAAAAGTAAGGTTGAGATTAGAAGTAGGCAGGACCTTTTTAGGGGCGTTGGGATCGGGTGTTTCATGCTCGGAATTAATGGATTTTATGGGATCGAGGAATATATTTTCTGATTTTGGGATATGCATTTGTTTAAATTCTGCATCTCGGGATTTCATGGTTTTAAGCCTGGGATTTCGGGATCAGGACCCCTACGACTACCCCTCAAATTAGCCTTAGTCATTTATACAAGATCCATATCCTACCATTGGCATGTTAATAAGGCTCTCAAATGAAAAAAAAAACACTGCTGGATTGTCCTAGAAGCATATTTTATTAATGGTCTCATAATGTTCTATATATAAGCAGTTACATTTATAACATGTTTGAACCGGTGCAAATTGTGAATTTTATTTGACTTTTACCCAAATAAACAATGTAGCAAAGGAGAAGAATAACTGTGGTCTGAGGCCAGACACACGAAGATAATTGAATTTAACAGAAAGGAATCAAATATCGGACTTTGGAAAAAGGGAAAAAGCTTTTGATACCTTTTATGAAATTCTCCATTCATTATCATAATATCTTTTACCAAAAAACATCCTACAACAGTCCACAAGCTGTATATGCCCACGATTTTGTGGGTGTGTTCTAGTTATATTAAAAGTTTAACAAAGTGTACAATTTCTATAGGAATTTTATGCATACTTTGGCAAAACAACCAAATCATCCATGAAAATATAAATTTTCCTCAATCCACAGTAAACAATTGTCATCTTTTGCATTTATCTTTATTCAATCTGTATGTGCATTGTATGTGCATGGTCAAAAATCAGCACAAAATTGTAGTAAAGAGATAAAAGAACACACAGTGTTTTTGTTGTTTTGACATCATGACAGTCTTTATGAATTATAAATCTTACACTCCACTCTTGTGATTAATGAAACATATCTAAGATAACACACACAGGTAAATCACTTAATTGTATAGATAAGTGGTTAAGTCTTCCTTTGTGACCAAACAAATGAAATTTTTGTGTTGTTGTGTTTCTGTCTATAGATTATAGGAAGATGTGGTGTGAGTGTATATATCTCAAATCTCCTTTTTGATCAAAATGTTTGAAAACAGGTTCAAAACCTCTCTTTTTGTATACATGTTTCAAAGCGACAACAACCCGACTATAGAGCAGACAACATCCAAAGGCAACCAATAAGTCTTCAATGTAGCGAGAATTCCCGCACCCGTAGGTGTCCTTCAGCTGGCCCCTAAAAGATATGTATACTAGTACAGTGATAATGGACATCATACTTTACTCCGAATTATACACAAGAAATAAAATTAAAAATCATACAAGACTAACAAAGACCAGTGTATAGAATTGCAGCACTTTAACAAATATCAAACTTATCTGTTTATATATGTATATATTACTTGTTGCAGGAAGCTGCAAAACCAGAGAACCGTGCAAAGAGACCTTGGATTATAACAATGGGACACAGACCTATGTACTGCTCTAATAATGATAATGATGACTGTACACATCATGAAAGTCTGGTAATTATCATAGAATAAATCACATTGCACCATGTAGCTCCAGTAGTTTTGACTGAAGTATAACCATATGAACATTTTTTATAGGTTTAACCGTTATATGTAGTTTTGACTCTGCCATTTTAAAATATAATTACTTGTAATACAAACATATTTTGTTCTGGAAACAACATTTCCTGAATCACTTCACTCATTAGGGTTACAGTCATTTAACAAAAACTCCTTATGTAATTGTGTAGTAATAAGTTGCGTTGGCCATAGAAATAAAAGGGAGATAGTCAATTATTGGGATACAATACAAAATGTTTTTTTTAATATACAATCTGCATTTTATGGCCTAAGAGGTTAAAAAATCATCGACAAAATGAGATGATTTAAGAACGAAGCAGTTATCATAAAGACTTTATAAACTTTAAACATTGTTAAATGTCAATTCTTAAATTGAAATCTTTTCTGCAAATTTAAACATGTGTAATAAATAAAGATGCTTCTTTGTTGGAGTACCATTGAATCAAGTGAAAGGATGAATTATATTTTATTTTTGCTTTCAGATAAGAGTTGGTGTGCCATATTTACATTTCTTTGGATTGGAGAAATTATTTCATCAATATGGTGTTGATGTTATGGTGTGGGCACATGAACATTCCTATGAAAGATTATGGCCAGTTTATGATAGAAAGGTAAGTCAGGATTTAATGACACTATTAGCATATTATTCACCACAAGTTATGTCTATGAAAGCAAAATATCTCATATTTATATATTTGTTTTATGCTTGAATGGACTGAATATTAATTCCTCACTTTGAAATATCCTTTTTTTTACAAGAAAAAATAAAGTCTTGTCATTTTTCTACTTCAAAATCTTCATGATTATTCACAAGTTTTGACAAACCTTATTGTTTCCACTTGCACATCCCTATCAATTTGAGAAACGAAATATTATTTTGATATCAGTTGGAGCTGCAAGTATCACATAATTTGCACTTTCTTCATTAATGGATTTAATTGTTCAAATAGATTTTAAGTTTATCATAACTTTTTTGATGATGCTGGTAATGGAAATATATTTAGATTAATAAATTATGAATAAGGTTAGATAGTTACCATGATTGACATATTTAAAAATATGTTAAATAACAGAATTAAAATATGAGTTATCTCCCTTGGTATATATTCTTAACGGTTTCAATTAGGAGATACAGTACTCTTCAAAAATGTCGATTCGATAACTTTTTTCTCCGATTTCCGTGTTTCTCGGAATAACACCGTGTACCGCGGATTTCACTCCCAAAATCCTCCAAAGATTCTCTCCCAACACCGCGTGGCTGTTAATTGGTTTATTGCCCATCGGATGTACTTCAAATTAACGACGCGTGACAACATAATTGGATTACCCAGATAATTTACCTTTGAACATTTAATCGATCTTGGTTGCTTATGTGTGCTTTAAATTCCCGGTATTATAAATTGAACAAATGTTTTCCTTTCTTTGACAGATAAAGATGTTACAATATGATTTAGAATAAGATAATTATTATCTTTTATATTTGTGTCTTATGCCGAGAAAGTATGAAGGAAATTGTTATTTTGTGTTTCTATTACAGTCCGGTCAGGTCATACATTGTGTTCTTTCAGCAAGGACGATTTTGCCACAATTAGTTTCTTTTATAACTTATTCAATAAGCAATATCAGCGCATTAATTGTTCATTATTAAAAAATCAACTGGCTAATAAAATCATGTTGTTTTTTCGGTAACCCGATTCATCGGATCATCAAGTAAACTTAATTTATTGAGCAATGTAAAATATGATGTTTCACCACCTCGGTACATTTATACAGACTTTAATTATTCAAATTACGAACAGAAACTGTTAAATGGCAACTCTGTTGACAAAGGAAATAATTTCAAGTGATATTGATAGTGCTCGTCATTTTCGCATTTTACGGAACGGTTTTCAAATTGACGAAAGTATTTATATCAATTTCGTCATTTGAATTTGGAAAGTGAAAAATATTTTCAAATTAATTATATAATAAATGTACTATAATTCTACCGGTGTTTGACAAGTTTATGACGCTCAATCATTTTACGTTTACAAAAGATGTTTAAAGTTGTGATGATAAGTAATCCGCTTATCGCTATCCGATAGGTCACTAATCCTTTAATTATTAATAAAATTTATCAAACCTCATAATTGCCCATCATAATATTATATTCCAGTTAAATCAGTCATCATTTTATTTTCAAAATTTCCCAACCGCCTACAATTGGCATTTCTTTATCGTATTATCATGATTATTGTCATTTGAATACAATCAATCACCCCGGACAATTTCCATCATAATTTCAATTAATACATCACCAACTGTAAATCTATGTTATTGACCATGGACATATAACTGATGTACTTTCTTTTTTGAAAGATAAAACATTAAAATTCAAATAGTTAAAAATGTGTTCACGTTTATTCGGGTATAAGAATTATATTTTCCCGATAAATCAATTGTAAAAGGACCTTCTGGAGCCTCAATACGATTGCACAAAAATGTCGTTCTGCAACTTTATAAACCTTGAATGGACTTTCCCACGGTCGGCGAGAAAGGTCACCTGAGTTTACTAGTACGCGATATTTTTTCCCGCCCTTTAAAAAAACTCGTGCTGTGGATAACATTGATTGTAACTATTTTTAGCATTTAACATTGTTAAATAAGTCAAGTTCAAGTTCAACCCAAACTGTTGATAACTGAGATGTGTATCGTGGAATTGTCTTCGCACGGCAAATAATTGTTTTTAAAATCTTTTGTTGAAAATACACAAATTTACATTCATTGTGCGAAAGTTAATATTAAACAAAGACGAATGAAAGCAGCTGGAAGTATTCCTGTTGTAACGGAAATGTATTATTATTCTGCTGCACTGCCAACAAATCGTAAAACGAAAATGCCGTAATTGTGAATGGTGAATAATATTTTCCTTTTTACTTGAATATACAAAACTTTCAAACACGTAATTTTATTTAACTGCTCAGATTAATTTAGCGAAAGTTTCCGGTTATTTTTACACAAGTATGCTCATTTCGTAAATAAAATATTAATTTACTGGTGAAGACATCGAGGTCAAAATTAAGTAGTTTTCATTTTTTTATAAAACTTAAATACAATTGAAAGAATTAACAACAACATTTTGCTTTTAAAATCTTTTATTCATTCCAGCAATTAAATAATCGTAAAAAGAAAATGCCGTAGATTTACACAATTATTACGGGGCAATTATTTTGTCTAATGAATGGTGAATAAATTTTCCTTTTAACTTGCATATATAAAACTTTTAGACTTATAATTTTTAAATAAAGACTTTAACTTTGAAGAAGAATATTTTGTTTTTCACATATTCCGCTATATTTTATAATCGGTTTTTTTAAAGCAAGTACATTAAGGTTAAGATATTTTTAGATGGGCTAACAAAAAATACGAAAATATTTTGACTTTAGTTTTTATTACCACAAATGAAATTTAATTAGTATAAAAAGACATTTAAAATTATACACCTGTTTGACACTTAAACTGGTACAGTAGACCGGAAATATAATTCTTTATTACTTCAACCGTTACCTGTCAGGTAATCCAATTACCCATTCAGTCTTGTGTCGGTATAGATCAAAGTAGGATAAGGGCAATTAATTCCTCGGTGTAGAGAGTGAGCTCGTTATCACAATAAACATTTACCTGATTTTGGGAGAGATTACTCCCAAATTCCTCCCAACATTTTGGGAGGAATATCGGAGTTTTTCGGAGTGGCTCCGACATTTTCCTCGGTGTAGGGTGTGGGAGAGTTGGTACTCTTGAAGGGTACTGTAACTGTATTGTATTTTAAGCTCAGACGGCATCAATTGGGGATTTGATGGTCGCAAATTAAGTTTACTGGCAATGCGTTAGCGGAGACAGTAAACAGGTATTTGCGACCATCAAATACCAAATTGATGCCGTCGGAGCTTAAAATACAATATTGTTATCTCCATTCTAATGAAACTGACAGAAAACAACTTTTAAACATATATATAAAATCTGTAATATGCTGTCTAAGCTTGCGCGTACGTCCCATAACATCAATTGTCAATTGATGCCATGTAATAAAGTGACGTTATCCAATCAAAATGAACGTTTCAAACGTTGTTGCATTAGAATTTCACTTTATGTGTTTTAGACTACATTTTTGTGATAGTTTGAAATATACTTTGTTTTTGAATTAATTATATGACGTTGGGCACACAAGTCATCCTGCCTTTTGTTGAAGACTGGTTTTGATCCAATTGTATAAAGGCATATTTGACATATGCATTTTAGTAGTTGATCTGTAATATATTATATTTAGAGAGTTGGAAGTCTATAAATATGTTAAATATTACATATATATTATACATAAGTCTATGCTTTGATAACGTAGATAAAACTGTTTGCATTATATGCATTATCTAATAAAATTCTTCAGGTTTTGTAGTTGAATCTGTTAATATATATAACTATGAATTTGTTCATGACAGGATAGGGAAACTAACCAGCAACTTATCAGTTCTGTGTTGGTCATAATTTATTTGTTATTAAATAAAATTTATTTTATTGTAGGTTATGAATGGTAGTAGAGATGAACCTTACACAAATCCTAAAGCTCCAGTTCATTTTGTCACTGGATCTGCTGTAAGTTTAATAACGAGGAGATAAGTTGAAACAGGATAAGCTGTAGCCTTATGTTGACTTTGCACAATAGTTATCAAATGTATCAGGCCTATAATTGATATGCCAGACACACGTTTTGTCTATATAAGACTCATCAGTGACACTCAGATCAAAATAGTTAGAGGGCCAAAAAAGTGTAAAGTTGAAGAGCGTTGAGGATCCAAATTTCAACAACCAAGAAAAATATACAGGGTGAACACAGCAACATACAGTTTTCTGCAAAAACATTTTCAACATTCTTCGCAAGACCACACATTTTTTTCTTATTTGAATGCTTTATTGTGGAGTCCCATTTTTGGGTGACTTTTATAATTTTTATTGTTGAAGACTGTATGTTGCCCTGTTGGTGTCTTTTGATTATATTTATTGGTATGTTAGTGCCTGATTGATGTTAACACCACATCTGAAATTATTCATATCTAAAGCAACAAGATTTGACACACATTTTATAAAATCAGGAGATGTGGTTAAATTGCCAATGAGACAACTATCAACCAAACCAAAGACATTGATGTAAGCTATATGTCATTGTAGGGCCTCTACAATAACCAAAGCATGAATCTAGATATGAAAAAGACATTTTATGTTTGAAGCAGGTATATTGCTTATTAATTAAGATGCTATTATTTACTACACAGGGATGTCAGGAAAGACATGATCCTTTTAAGAATCAAACAATTCCAGAATGGTCAGCCCTCAGGAGTTTAGATTATGGATATTCTAGAATGCAGATAATGAACAGTTCTCATCTGTACTGGGAACAAGTTTCTGATGACAAGGTGAGAAAGAAATTGATTTAATATGCACAGATTTTTTTTATTGAGTAACAAGGTGTGAAGAATATCAAGACTGTTATTTGCTCAATGTGCCTGTTTCTTCATTAATTGTACACACAGAAATCATATTGAGTATGATATTTGTACAATTATTGACTATAATGCTCTATTGATTTTGGGTCAGAGGTCAGGTGTCAATGTTTAAATTTCGATGAAAACCTTAACAACTTGATACAAACTAAACCACTCAAACGGTTTTACAAGTAGAAAAATTGCTGAATTTTTCTTTTACGCTCTCTAGCTAATTTTTCTTGAACAAATGTTATGAAACTTTTAAACAATGCTTTTAACCAAAAAATACAGATCAAGGTTGAAGTTTGGTGGTGTCACTTATATTATTCTAGAGTTATGCCCCTTTACAAATGGAAAACTTGCTGATTTTTTTGTTTCCATTCTCTTACTTAAGTTTGCCTCAATCAAATGTTATGAAACTTATACACAATACTTATTACTTCAAAATACAGATCTAGATGAAGGTGGAATATTGTGGTGTCACTTTTACTTTTCTAGAGTTATTCCCCTTTGTAAATAGAAAAATGGCTGAATTTTTCATTTCTGTTCACTAACTTTAGTTTGCCTCAACCAAATGTGATGAAACTTGTACACAATTCTTTTTACCATAAATCACAGATCTAGTACACATGGGTTATGTCCCTTTATAGCTTTATATGATATGCAAGTGGAGGCATCATCTGCGACCCATGAACACATTCCCCATTTAATTTACATACTTTTATTTATTTTTTCCAGGATGGAGCAGTGATTGACAAAGTGATGATAATCAAAGACAAACATGGTCCTTATGAATAGAAAGAAGTATTTTATGGATTTTACATGCTGCAATCAACAATCATGTTTTATATGTCGGAAAATTTTATTGTTTTGTTTATATTAAACTTAAATGACTAAAATGGGAAAATATGATTGACTTCTAATGTATCTCCTATCCAATATATAAGTTATCTCATTGATCATGTTTATTTAAAATGAAGAAGTAATATTTGACACATTTAGACTATTATTGAACATCAGTGTGAGTAAAATAAGGCATTATTGTACTTTTTCTTGCTTTGAATTTTGACATTTAGATTTGATTTGATGTCCAAGGAGAGAAAAAGCTTTAATACAAATAAAGAACTGATTCATTTTGGCATATATTGTATTAATCAAGAACAGTATACAATTTTATTAAACTGTGAAACTCTGTGAAAGAAATGAAAAATGGATGGGTTATTTACTTTAGAAAAATCTCAAACATTGTTAATAATATTAAGTCATGCAAGTATTATTTCTTTCCATCTTTTTTTATATTATTCAAGTTTTTGATAAAGAGCATTGAAAAATTAATATTTTTTAGTGATTTATAATATCTTTTATAAATCTATTTTGGATTTTTTTTTTTAATATTTTAATATTAATGTGTAAACAAACAAACACATAGAAAAACTATCCTAATGCTTATTTACTATTTGTTTTTTAGTAAAGTATAACTTTAATATTCAAGTATTTTCTTTGATGACATATTTTCATTCGTTACTTAAAATTTATTCCAATTTCAGTAAGTTTTGAAAAACCATTTAAAATGTAGAAAGTGTGAAACTTCAAGGTAAACTGTTAAGTAAAGTAGTTTAGAAATCTTTTTATTTTATGCTGAACTGTATCATATTATGTCTAAATTATAAGAAAAAGATGGCTGCTATACTTATTTATTTTATACTTCTTTACATCATTTATTTTTCATTGTCTCAGTTATAAAAGTGGAATATTTATGTGATTGCATGATAAAGAGAAATGTGGAATGGTGTGGAAAAATGATGAATTCCTAACATTGAGTATAAATGTGATATGCTTGATTTTTTGTTTCTGTATATTTGATGTTAATATATAGTTGTTGTTCATTCTTTCTTTGTTTTGATATTATAAACTAAAAAAATATTAGTAAATAAAAATGAATATTATGTTTAGTATGTCTTTTTATGTTTGTAAACATTGATGAAATAATGGTACAAGGTTCACTCCATTTTATTCAAAAGTGATGCATACAATAGTGCAACTTTTCTTTTATGCAAAATAACAGACAAGAAAACACAACATAGAAAACAAAAGACCAAGTAACCAATCCCACCAATTACTGGGGATTATTGCAAGTGCTAACTGCGTCAGAAGGGTCAGCACACAATATACAACCTTGATAAGTTATAGTAAGTGACACAGCAGCACACAACAGTGTATTTAATTATTTTGATTTGACCAGAAAGATGAGGAACCTGGTTTATGTCAAAGAGCATCTCGTCCTGTTTCTGAAAAAAAAGTTCATTGGAAGCTACCAACCCTTTGTTGATAAATATTTTAAGTATCAACTTCACAAAAAATACAAGATGGTCTTGAAGTATAGATTTTAGGTACTGACATCCTTTATCATCATACAATTACATGTAATAGTATTCTTTTTATTTGTCTTAGTATACATTAACTCTTTTACTGTTTAGTCTATTTTGGTAATTTTCTTTTAGTGTGCCTTGGTATTATGCATCCTGCCATCGTTTTGTTCAATTTTCATAAAATGCAATCAGACCCTTATGATACCTACTTTTATCTAAATCATCCAAGGTTTATCACTGCTTTTGAGATGCACAAAGTATAGTGCATTTATCATAACATTAACTTAAACATCCTATCCATGAATATTTCCAGAAAGGGTATGTCTGGTAAGGGCAGATTTTGGCCTCAAATTTCAGATTCATCTGATGAAAGATTTTGGACTCTTTTTAAACACTTTTAAGTGTCTACTTCAGTCGATTCAATTAGTATAGTGAAAGATTTGAGCTGATTTAACAATTGCTAGGCTTACTGACAATGAAGTATGAAGCATTCTGGTCTTCTACCTTCAATTTTTCGTAAAATTAAGGATTTTCTTATCCCAGGCATAGATTACCTTAGCCGTATTTGGCACAACTTTTTGGAATTTTGGATCCTCAATGCTCTTCAACTTTGTATTTGTTTGGTTTATTACTATTTTGATATGAGCGTCACTGATGAGTCTTATGTAGACGAAACGCGCGTCTGGCGTACTAAATTATAATCCTGGTACCTTTGATAACAATTTACTGGTCTAGATCTGAGCAGATTGTTTAACAGTCTTAAATAATGAGCAAAATCCATACGTATAGTCTGCTTTAGAGACAAGACCAAACAACGGCTAATTTGAAGATTTGTGAACTATTTTTTTTCACCGATTTTATATGCTTTCTACACAAATGTTGGCCTATTTGAAAATAAAAAAAATAAGTAATATTTCAGAACAAGAGTGTACATGCTGAATGTCTTCTTTACTAATCATTAATATTATGTTGATAGTCCAAAATATAAAGTTTTATTACAACTGTCACATAAACTCAAAATTAACCAAGAAAAAGAAACATTGATCAATTAACCATGAAATGGAGGTCAAGGTCAGATGAACCATGTCAGGCAGACATGTGCATCTAACAATTCTTCCATACAACAAATATACTTGACCTATTGCTTATAAATTAAGAAAAACAGACCAAAATTCAAACACTTAACACTAAGCAATGAACCGTGAAAATGAGGTCAAGGTCAAATAAAACCTGAGCGACTGACATATAGATCATAAAATATTTCCATACACCAAATATAGTTGACCTATTGCATATAGTATTAGAAAAATAGACCATTACTCAAAAACTTAACTTTTGACCACTGAACCATGAAAATGAGGCCAAGGTCAGATGACACCTGCCAGCTAGACATGTTCACCTTACAATCACTCCATACACCAAATATAGTAAAACTTTTGCATATAGTATTAGAAAAATAGACCAAAACTCAAAAACTTAAAATTTTACCACTGAACCATGAAAATAAGGTCAAGGTCAGATGACACTTGTCAGCTAGACATGTACACTTTACAATCATTCCATACAACAAATATAGTCAACCTGTTCCATATAGTATAAGAAAAACAGATCAAAACACAAAAACTGAACTATAACCACTGAACCATGAAAATGAGGCCAAGGTCAGATGAAACCTGTCAGTTGGACATGTACACCTTACAGTCCTTCCATACACCGAATATACTAGACCTATTGCTTATAGTATCTGAGATATGAGACACCAAAACATTACCTTGTTCACTGATCCATGAAATGAGGTCGAGGTCAAGTGAAAACTTACTGACGGGCATGATGACCTTGCAAGGTACGCACATGCCAAATATAGTTAACCTATTACTTATATGATAAGACAGAATTTAACATTACAAAAAATCTTAACTTTTTTTTTCAAGTAGTCACTGAACCATGAAAATGAGGTCAAGGAAATTGGACATGTGACTGACGGAAAGTTCGTAACATGAGGCATCTACTAGTATATACAAAGTATGAAGCATTCAGGTCTTCTACCTTCTAAAATATAAAGCTTTTAAGAAGTTAGCTAACGCCGCCGCCACCGCCGGATCACTATCCCTATGTCGAGCTTTCTGCAACAAAAGTTGCAGGCTCGACAGAAACAACAAGATAAAATTGTATGGATTTTTGTTTACAAAATATGTGAAATAATATATTTACTGTTACTTGACCTTAAGTCGCAAATCAATAGTCCCGAGACTTGTTGATCTCAATTTTTTCAGCAGAAAACAATGAATTTGATTCAGTTGAAAAGATACACACTTCTATTAAAAGATAGACGCATCTTCGGTTTTCACAAATTTGTCATTATTAGATAAGTCAAAAAGAAGTTTCCATTTTCACAGAATTTCATGTTTTTGACCTTAAAATTGATTTCCAAATTTTGACACTTGTCAGTCAATTTAGAAAAAAGATCATCTTCGCTAGCCAAGGGTTACGATCCACTGCCACAAACACTTTCTACATTTACACGTGATCATGTTATGGGCGCTTTTTGATTGGATGCAGCGAATTTTGACTGCAACCAATAAAAATCCTTAACTTGTGTCTCCGAAATATTGGCTCAATCCGCCAAGGGTGAAGAGAGCGTCAGTGGATCGTAACCCTTGGCTAGCGAAGATGAAAAAAGATGTATGCACAAGAAATTTAATGACTGTGTTGCACGTTTCTTTTGTTGTTCAGTAAAGAACGATTTTGTTTATAGAAAAATATCATAGTTATTCACTCGATCTCTAAAAGCATACATGCATAAATATTATAAATAAAGGTACATTAGTATACAGCTGTTTAATGTTCATAATCCGATAACTAGTAAGTAAAACAAATCCGGGTAACAAACTAAATCAAAGGGAACCAGCAGAGGAAAAGAGGAAAACAACAGCACTACAGAAACACTGAACTTCACCAAAAGCAAAGGGTACATTCATAGAAACGGACTAAAGATACTATTGTTTTGGTAAATAATCGGATATCTCGAATTTTATTAATGTTTCTAGTAAAACTTTCACCTGATATCTCAGAGTAAAAGTCTTAAGAAGCTGAATAAATGTACATAAAACGTTAAAGGAATATAAAAGCCACGTTTCAAAAGGTGTGGTTTCGGGTCTGATATAAAATTGTCGAGCTGCAAAACGAATTGACTAATAAAACAAGTTATTTGCAATACCAAACAACAGCAATAAAAGAGGTACGGAAGATACCAGGGGGACAGTCAAACTCATAGATTGAAAATAAACTGACTATGGATTGGCTTAAGATAAAGAGACAAACAGACAAATAACAGTAAAGAAGACACAACATAAAAAACTAAAGACTAAGCATCACGAACCCCACCAAAAAAATGGCGTGATTTCGGGTCCTCCTGAAGGGTAAGCAGATCCTGCTCCACATGTGGCATCCGTCTTGTTGCTTATGTTATTACACATCCGGTAAATATTCTAATTCGGTAGGTCAAATTCGTGAAAAGGGAAGGGCATTATAGTTACATCATAAGGAAAAAGGAAAATCACAAAAATACTGAACTTAGAGGAAAATTTAATCGGAAAGTTCATAATTACATGGCAAATTCAAAAAACAAAACACATGAAAAACGAATGGACTAGAACTGTCATATTCCTGTCTTGGTACAGACATTTTCAAATGTAGAAAATGGTCAAATAAACCTGGTTTTATAGCGCTTACCCTCTCACTTGATGACAGTCTCATCAATTCCGTTACATTTACAATGATGCATTAACTAAACAGACACAATAAATAAAATATTCAAAATATGGGTATATCCGATATCATCTGTGAAACGGTTATTTTATAACGACCAACCAACTCGTGATGGCGTTCATGAATATCAAACTGCAACTTCTGTACAGAATTATTGCAAAGAGTACTCAACAAACTTTTTAAAAATTTGCACAATTTCGATAGTAATACTGCTTTTGATCTCAAGTTACAAGTATAGTTTGAAATGAGCTTGCTCCTGTGTAGAAAAGGGCGGAGAAAATTGCGAACGAAGACCAAAGAGAAGTGTGTGACACTACATGATATTGGAATTTTGATATTCTCAACTGTATTAGTCTTTGTCATAAATATTCTCAATGTTTTTAGTCTTTGACATAAATCATCAAGTTCTTCTTGACACAATTGAGATATGTACTTCTCAAATGAAGCAACTAAACATTCAGTGAAAATGGACGTGATACTATACTTCAAAGCATACAAATGAACTATAAAAAATAAAAAAAATAAAAAAAACCAAGACTAACAAAGGCATTATGATCCGACAGGCACAGAAATTGATGGGTCTTAACATATTTTGTTAGAACTTATAGCATTATTGTAAATATCTGCTTGCTAAAAACACTCTTGCTAATTTTAGGTTTGGTGCTTGCTGGAACTTCCACGAAGCAGGACATGGGAAGGGAATACCAGATGGCATAGGGGGATCTATTAAACGATACGACAGATAGGCAAGTTAGCTTTGGAGCAGATATATTGACAGCAGATGCATTTATCAAGACGATTGAAACTGGTACTAAAATCAAACTTTACGAAGTTAAGGAGGCTGACGTTTTAGAAGTAGACAAAAGAATTCCTATACCATTGAAAACTATTCCAGGTACGATGAAAATACACCAAATCTTCACCGAACCAGAGAGAAAGCTCAGGTATAGAGGCATAAGCTGCATTGATGTTCATGGCTCTGACCATCTTTGTGATTCGTTTGAATTTTCTGCATGTGGAGGTACAGATCAAGCAAAGTTGATTAACAAATCTGAATCACTGGTATCTAACACCTTATAAAGATATAAATTTGGAAACCAAGAATTCTTGTAAAAAAGATGTTATATTACAGAGAAAAATGGAATCGGACGAAACCTGTCAAAACAAGAATTCAAGTTTTTTGCAAACAATGCAACAATGTGGATCTTATGAACATTTGCAAATTACTTGTTTGGAATCCATTACAGAAACTTTGCATGGAAAAGATCGGTTTGTTCAAAAAGATAACTTTTCTATTGACAATAGATCCATGAAACTATTCCTAGTTGACGTCTGCACCGACAAAACTCTATTTCCAGTACAGGTCAGAGCTGATGGAAACTGTCTTCCAGCATGCAGAAGTGTTTTTGTTTTTGGAAACGATTCTAAAGCCGAAGAAATCCGAGCTCATATCATAAAAGAACTATCTCTAAACAAAAAAGTTTTATCTGGATAAAAACTGCTTGTCAAATGCTTTTGGGACCGATGACCAGAATAAAAACATCTTAAAAAGTTTCGCAATGTATTCTGATGAATACACCCATGGTGTTGTATTGACAGAAAGATCAATTGAAAATATATATGAGAGAGAAATAATGCATATAAGAAATTCCAAAACATACATGGGCATATGGTAGATTTTTGCTCTGGCAAGTGTTATTAGAAGGCCAATAGTGTCAGTGTATCAATAAAAAAGGTAATTCTAACAAACGGAAAGATCTTTATCGGAGAATAGAGCCAATGGAAAAAGATATTATGTGGACATCAACTCGCCTCAATATAAACAATAACTACTGGGTTCCAAACCACTTTGTGCCCTTATTGGGGAAAAAAACGAGCCTGTTTAAATCATCCCTGACGCTAAAAATTGTCTACACAAGTACGTCATTGTAGACTATGAAAGCACACCATATCCAGGGTATGTGGAAGACGTAGATTCTTCAGATGTATATGTGGTATGCATGCAAAGACTTGAAAGAGATATAAAAAAGAATGTATTTTCTTGGCCAAAAGCTGTAAAAGACAAGTGCTGGTACAACTACTCAAGAAAATTATTCTTCATGACTTTTTTTTCAAATATTGTGTTGTGTTCTTTTAAGAAGTTTTACTTTAAAGTTTAACAAGATGAAATTAGTTTTGGCTTTTACTCCTACAATGTATACTTTCTCTACGATTGTCAGGGAAGGATTGGTAATTGGTAAGCGTCCATTTACATTTAAATGCATATTCAGGATGAGATTTACATAACGAGATAAAGACCAACATACTAAGCAAAATCGTAAAAGCACTGAACTCACAAAATAACATGTCACTTTATCTTTACCCATTTTTATGACTTCGGGCCAACCAGGTATTACTCTTACCACAGAAACAGGGAAACAGGGAATACAATTTATTCAGTTTTTGTTATTTGTCTTGTTCTGTATCCCTGGGAAATCCCCAAAAGTATGTTTTGGTTATTGATCTGTGTTTGACCAGAAGTTTTTTGTCTTTACTGTTACTTCCTTGTCTTTCATGTTACTGTTATTGTTCGTTCCTGTTACCTTAAAAAATGTGTAAAATAATTTTTACTATGAACAAAACTGACCATTTGGTTAAGTTTTTATTTAATACTATTAAAAAGGAACAAACTAGTCGATATGTGCTTCCAAGTTTACCAAACTTTTTTTTAAGAGCCGACTATCTGCAGATGTTTTTTGGTAATCTTCATAAAGAATAAATGTTAATGAAATGTCAAATGTTTACTGTTATAATATAAAGTACGATACATACTTTGATTAGATATATTCTTTTTAAATATCATGTTTTCTGACATTTGAAAAAAGTAACAAGATGGACAAAATCGGACACCATCTGGAACAATATTTCAAAGAAAATCATTTTCAGGTGTCGATAAGATTGCATATTTTGGGAATATGTTCGAAAAGCAATGTTTTTTTAGTTCTTTAAGTATAATTTGTATTCAAACCACTTTACTTTTTTAAAAGTTTCAATTCGGAGTTGTACTTTTTTATGAAACGACTGACATACAAACCGTTATATAAGAGCAACTAGCATTAAAGTATAGACGAAGAAGGGTTAACAGATCGTCACATTTTAAAGGTGTCTGATTACAGAAGTGAAATATCAATGAAATCCTAAGCAAACCTTGCTCGTGAAAGGAAAGAGAAATATTGGTTGGTTTGAACAACACAATTTCTACAGCTTAAAATAAATATTCATTGGGAGTAAAATGTTTGTTTTTCAAAACACGTTGGAAGTACAGCCTATTCTTCCCCTTGAACATTTGAAACTATTTTCCAATGATATTGAAATAACAGTATGGTAAACGAAAATGTCATCAGCGACGTGAATATAATGCTGGGTTTGAACACTATATATATAAATAAGAAATGAATCAAATCGACCCATTTGTACTCAACCATCAACCACTACAAGAACATTGTTTGAATGTGAAATTGCACAACTAAAAAAAAGGTCAGGTGTTGTGGGTCAAAAGGATATTTACTCCTGTCTTAATTTGAAAACTGTTAATGTAAACCTCCGCAAGATAAAACCATTGAAAACACTAGTGCTGAATCTGTCACTGGAGTAAATAATGTTTTGTAATTGTTGATCAAAGGGGATGTGGGGCATACGACACAACCAAAATGCATTCAATCTTTACTGACAGACTGGTGTCTATTAATAATGTTTAAATGTAAACCGTTCCGAGACTAGTTTAGAGCGGTCTCACACATGTTTTATCCAACATGTTCTTAACCGAGCAAGGAACCTTAAATCTATAGGTTGCCCTTGGTTGCGTCTACAATAAAGCTGAAGCATAAATCAGACCCTTTGTTATGTATTTTGAATTGTTGCATATTGATTCTTGTATTTCCTGGGCTTTGAAGACTTTGAATACGGAATGCGTTTTGCTCAATGTTGAAGGCCGTTATTTGAAAAAAGTACAGACAAACCTAGTATATATCGTATTTATATGAACATGATTTTTTGGTAATGATGTAAGCTATATCACAATAGTATGCATCCCAAGGATTGACTTGTATAACAATACAATGATAATTCATTTTGGCTTTCCACGTTTTGTAGTAAAATTCCATTAAAAGATTGGCATCCGTTTGCTCTGGGCGGTATAACTACACAGATACGTCCATACGGAACCAGGAACTTTCCCCGGTGTCTCGCATAGTGCTTCCACGCTCTCTGTACATTTAAGAACCCATCCAGGTAGGTGGCCACGGTCTGTTCCATACAGAATGCATGTCATTGTATAACCAATATACCCTTATTATTTCAGTGATAGTCCAAATTTGTCGCTCTTAAATCCGGCTAACCTATTTTATTTATCTACATTTTGTTCTCTTCCTGAACATACATGTAATATGTTTCAGTGGATGTAAAGCTTACATCAATCAATAACACTATAATACAGGGTTATATATTTGAAAGCGTAAACATACTAGTAGGTTTTTAAATAACTATTTCTATTATTGAATATGTCACCAATTGTAGAATCATTGTATCCTCTGTATCGTAGTATTTGGATGTTAGAGGCATAAGCGCGTCACTGTTTGTGATATGCTGTGGCGTTTGTCGTTGATGGAATATGTTCAATGTTGTTTTGAGGTTTGTATGTTGTGTCGACTATTAATAGTATTATATTGTTTGTTTGTGCTTTTTATCTGTGATGAGTGTTCTTGCATGTCCTTGTGCTGTTTTTCTGTCACGTAGTGTTGTCATTTTAGCGATGTTTTTTTTTAACATTGTCATAAAGTGTGGTTTGGCTAGCCATTAAACCAAGTTCAACCCTGAATTTTTCCTTGGCAGTGTTCCCGCTGTTCCTTTGTTTTCCTGTTTTTTTTTTAATTCAATAATATATTGCTTGCTGTTAACAATTGAATTCCCTAGTCCAGCGTTCTAGTGAAGGGTATCTGCATTTTAACTAGAAATCCATTATTTCTCTCTGTATAACAATAATGCCGTACAATTTATTTTATTATAAATATTTCATTTTCAACCGTACATAAATAAGTATATATGAAATTCTAATTTATCAATATGTATATCTAGTTTGTTTGGAAAGAAAAAAAATCCTGTTTTAGTTAAAGTATCCCTCTGCTTTTTTGATTGTAACCTGGATTTGTTTTTTCTCAATCGATTTATGACGTGTGATTTATAACACCGGTATACCGCCAAGTTACTGTTGCCTTTATTTACCCCGTATTCAAATGCTTGT
The DNA here is from genome assembly GCF_036588685.1 of Mytilus trossulus. Lineage (NCBI taxonomy): Eukaryota > Metazoa > Mollusca > Bivalvia > Mytilida > Mytilidae > Mytilus > Mytilus trossulus. The sequence continues at coordinate 42,360,772 of NC_086375.1, read as the reverse complement.
TCATTTAGATATTTTATTAAATGCGACTGTTGTTGTTTACGTCTTGATACCATAAGAAGAATGGAATTATTTTTAAATGTTTAACTGGACTTCTAGTATCGATATTGGTTTTTTGTTTTATGAATAACTCGTCAAATCATGGTTTATCAGTTTAATGTCTTTTTGTAGACTTTAAGTACCTTACTATCGACAGATTGAGTAAATTAAAGATTATCCTGTCATTTTCATAAAACGAACTTTTTTTCAAACAGCTTAAATAAAAAAAATCATTACAAATTGACATTGTATTACGTTTCAATGACATATCTTATTATAATCAAACAAAATAATTTAAACACTTTTTATTATCTCAACATTGTTTTCCTAAGCTTTCCTCTGAGAGTCACTAATGCAGGAGGTGGTTTTGTAATTTGTTTTACCTTTTTCCTACCGTCAAATACTTTCCACATCTCTGGAATTTTAAAAATATCGGTCCATTTTGCATTTTTGTCATCGAAGTCACTGCCACTCTCTGATGGATTTGCAACCACAGATGAAGCTGGCTCTATGTCAGGTAGCACCGTTATATCATCTACAATATCATTAAGGACTACTTTACTAAAAGTGTTACTATCCTCAATGATTACCTGATCGCTACCAAGGTTTCCCTCTGCATTTTGAATGTTACCCTCTTTATTTATAATGTTGTCCTTTTCATTACCAATGGTGCCCGCTTTCACTATAGAGCTATCATCTTTTCTATTGGCCTCAAATGTAACGGAAGCACTTGTTGCATTGATATCCCGTATTTCTCGTTCGGTCGTCTTTTCGGATGACGTTCGTTGTTTTTGTTTGTACAATTCAAAATCTTTGAGTAATTCTTTATTCCGAGTATATAACTTTGCCTCGTCTAACAAGACGCTATTATTTTGTCTTATGATTTTTACAGCTTCTTTTATATAAGAATTTCTTTCTTGTTTACGTTTGTAAAGTCGATGTAAGTTTCTTGTCACTACATCTGCTTTCTTCATATAAACAGTAACTATATCTATCGGAGGATTTATTTCCACTGATGGCGTAAAATTTACTTCCGCTGAATATCTCAAATCTACCGAAGTTATAGTTCCGTGTCGTCGAAATGAATTGCTTCTGTGAGATGTACTTCCATTTGAAGAACTGTCACTATAATTGGATTTAACTAAAGAATTACTTGATTTCGTTATAGCGGGAAGTTTCCGCGCCCTTTTTATAAGTTCTGCCTCTTCCTCTTTTTTTAATCCTTTATCTAGGGACGCTGATTTAAGTTTTATAATGTGTAATTCCTGCTGAATATTATTTTTCTCCCAATCTTGTCTCTTTATCAACACAGTATGTGCACGTTCCAATGTTGTATTAAACCGTTTCAGTTGTTTTTCCTCTCTAGCATGTGCTTGTCTAGTTCTCATTTTTTCTTTCGCATCCAATGATGTAAAATTGCTCGAAATGTCTGCATCGTGATATAAATGCTCTACTCCAAAATTCATTTTGTTCTTAAATATCTACGGTGATAGATAACACTAGTCACACAAATTGGAATTTTAAAACAAAAATATTTTCATCAACACTTTTTGCTCAGTTACCTTACAAGGCATTACTATTTCCGTTTGATCTGAAAATCGTATGTGAAATGACTGAACCGCAATCTTTAAAGATCTTTTATTTATCGATCTGCAAAATAATTTCACAAATTATTAAACATTCAAATAAATATACGAGAATTTAAAAATTAATCTTCCTGTCAAATATAGCAATGTTACTTTCTACTATAAATAATGATTGGGAAAAGGTTACTTTATATTGAAAACTTAAATCAATGACTCGGAAAAATTTAAATGCATTGGTCCACAATGCTATGTCAACGTTCCGTCCTACAGTATCAAGTGTCGTACTTTACAATGAATCTTTGATTTATTTTTTTCATTCAGTATTTTAACCTATACTTTAAAATGATTAACATCAAACATGAAAATTAAGTGAATACTCGTAAGGTTATTTCAATAAACTAAACCGGTAATTGAAAAACTGTGCTTTACTTATTTAGCATAGAATATACAATGAATCGAAAAAAAGACTGCTATCCCTGTTTCCTTTATGATGATAAATAAATGAACAAAACAAAATATTCTCCTGTGTACTAAAATGTCAAGTAGACATTGTTTCATTTTTTTTTAAAAACCAATTAAAGTTATTGTTATGTAATGGAATAATACACTCCACCTACCACAACGTAACAACTGATGCTGATGTGTCGTTTTAAAAGAAATTCAATTTTGTTTATAGCCTTAAAAATTTTGCAGTTCTCTGTAAATACAAATTGAGATTTCATTTAATGGGAACACGAATGCGTTTTCTACACATCTTTCAGCCAAATGCACATCACGCGAAAGCAATCAAATAAATGATACTATGCTGTTTTTAGTGCAACCTGTCATTACAAATTCATAAACTTCAATCTAATGTATTTCGTATACTTCATTATGTCATACAATTAAATTGAATATATGATCAAAAGAGAGCAACGAAGTTTAAGAATTTCGTGTACAAATTCATCAATTCGCAGATCATTTCAAAAACTTCAAATTGTACCAAAAACACACAGAGCACGATTTCAACTATTGATCAATTATGTGAGGGAAAGATCGTTGACAAACAGTTTTACTTCCAATTAAAATTGATGAGATATGGTAAAGTTAATAAAATTCTACATGAAAAAAGCGTCAATAAATTAAATTCATAATCATTGAAACCTCCCGAAATTCTTACAGACTTCTTGCAACAACTATTTGAGGGGTCCGTTGGTTGCATGTTACAAAGTTTCTATGCCTATCCAATTATCCCTTCCTTCACTTCCTAGTGGCAATCTTAATTTCCAGCCCTTCATCCCAACAGATCCACTTAATATTTTTCATTGCGAATTGGTTCTCGTCCTGAATATTCACGATATATTTTCCACGAAAAATATATCTTATAAACATATATATCCAAATACATGTGTACTAACATTGTTTTGAATGCTGATTTTCACTGCACGCGTTTTTAACGTCTACAATGATAATTCAATTTCATACAAATGTAAATCTATTTCCATACAGATGTAAATTTCTTCGCAGGAATCTTTACAGGTATATGCGTTTTAAAGAATGCTTAAATAATGATAACAACTGTACAATATATGAAAAGTCTGGAATTCGACTTCCTTAATCCGTCTTTAAACAATCTTGTCAAATTTATAAGATTTCTCTATCGCTTTTTAAACAGAAACGAAGATCAAATTAAATATCAGATATATTTATGTCTTTTGTTGTTTACATATATCGGTGATGTCAAAACTGCAATCTGAAAGCTAACAAGTTCAAACCGTTTTATCTCCCCCATGAGATCTTTTGATATCTTTATACCAATTTATGTATCATCAATGTTATATGTATTCATGTATTAGTCAAAATCAAAGCGTTGAATATAATATGTAATAGAAAAAGTAACAGAATATTAAAGTATATAATGAAAAATGGTTGTTCAAAATATTCCAAATTTAGAAAGAAATTTAAAGGTAAAACAAATATTTATTAATTTTTTGTATACACGTATGTTAAATTTGTAACAAGAAGGATACATATATATTAATAGTTAAATTAAAAGAGAGAAAATATAGAGCTCCGTAACTTGTATATTCACTTTAAGATTTTAGATAGATTTAGCAAAACATGCGAAAATACAATATTCTATTGTTGACTAGGGTCAGCAAACTTTGTTCAGTGAAGCTTTGACTAATTTTCATGAATAAATCGAACCGCTGCCTTTAACCCAAAACTCTCGGCGAACGAATGTATTAACAATAAAATCGGTCAACATTAGGACTTAAACTTTCTCAATTTTGGCACGTTCATCATGTTTAAATTTGAAGAAAAATGGACTTATTAAAATATATTCAAGTATGATAAATGCACGAATGTGCATCAAGATTGAAATGCGTCAATTAGTTATCAAGAAGAAAATCATAGCTTCACTTCAAGCGGACATTCTATAAAACTGAAAACTATTTTGTAGGGATTAAAGCACTGATAAATATCAGTGGGAGAAAATTGAACTCTTGTACCAAGTACAATTACCCCCACCGTTCGGATATATTTACCAAACATACAAATATTTAATTGTAATTAATCATTTTAACGTTAATAAAATCTGAAAGTTAAACCTGTTTTAATTCATATCAAAGCATATTATGTACTTAGGCATATTTGTAATAAACATTCCAGCATTTATTAAGCCTGTATCAAGGATGGATGATGTAGCATACCACTAGTGCCCTTATTCCTGATCAAGTTGTACATTTATATACAATTCGTAATTTATGAAATTTTGTAATTTTTTATAAATAAATATTTAAGACTACAACTCCTTCAAACAAGGAAATTCACAATTCTTATGTCAATTTACGATAACTTGCTTTCCATTTATTGATCCAGTACATTCAATGAAATACAAAGAACGATTTTCAGGAAGATCTATTAACCATTTTATTTTGGAGATTATCATACCTTATGTGAAAAAAACCCAAATTGAATGTGATAAACACATACTTTTAACTAGCTTACTAAAACATTTTCAGTATGAGAGCGATCCAAGGGTCTCAGGAGAAGGGGACCCAATTGTCAAAATTATTTAAAATATTAACGAGCGAATTGAATTATTTACCCTTTTTCTTAAAGAAGATATTTTCCAGATCAAAGAGCCCACAATCCTCTCATAGTTTTCAAATTTACATTTTCACTCGTTTGTTGACATTTAAAATAATTTTTCTTTTGCTGTGAAGAGGGCTTATCTATCTTAAGTACAAGTATTCAGTGGGCTCATATTAGTACATTCGTCCTTTTCCATATTTCATTTGGTTTTGTTTTTTATTGTCCTATGCACCTTCTCCCTTTTCGTACAGTTAGAAACCAATCCAATAATATATATACTGTAAACCAACTTATTTTCGCGAGCGATTTATTTTCGCGAATAGAAAAATAACGCGAATAGTAATTGCCGCGAATATGTTATACATTGATCATTCCTTATTGAAAATCAGAAAAATCGCGAAATCAAATAGCCGCGAAGTGGCCTAAGAAGGGTAAAACGCGAAATTAAGTATCCGCGAAAATAAGTTGGTTTACAGTATATGTCAAACAACAACCGATAGGTCAGGTCAGTACTCATATATGGTACATTGTTCGACCAGTGATGTGTTCTGTTGAGGTTTAAGATCAATATAAGCGAACAAAAGCCGTATAACTGTATGACGTTGATCTAATTCAATCATTAAATAAATATTTTGGAGAGGTTATACAGACACAACGTATTTTGACTTCTTTGTCATGAATTATTCGACATTACTCTGTATAATGATTTAAACAAAAGGCTTCAAGAATAGAGCAAGTTCGTCTTATAACATTTGCATTATAAGAATATTTCAAAGCGTGTCAAGAAGGTTTACTTTATTTTGGAGAAAATATTTTAATTTAATTTGGTCTGTTACTGTAAATTTATTACAAGATTTTAAAGGGACAGTTGTTTATCTTCTTCAGACGACATACCATCAGTTTCAAATTCCAACAGCGCCAAGATTAAGCCAATAGATGACTATAGAACAAGTGTTTTTCTGCCATGTACGTTCACGTTTATTTTATCAAACATAATAGTTTGACAATCACGAAGAATCGTAGATGGCCTGTTGATATATATATATATATATATACAACTCGTCTAAACATCAACCCAACAATGTTAGATCTGTAAATTTGCTTTTGCAAATTTTTGGTTCTTCCCTCGCCGGGATTCGAACCCATGCTACTGTGATATCGTGACACCAAATCGCCTGCACTGCAGCCGTCCCGCTAGACCACACGACCAGCTGGGCTCTCAAAAACAAGAGCTTTCGCTGGCCATCTGTTACCTTTCCACGTCAGTTTTAATCTAGCGGCGTACTACAGTACATGATATATAAGGCATGAAGATGTTATTGTTACAGATCAGCTAAATTATCTATAGTAAAGGATCCTACAAATTAATGTAAGATACAGTCACAGAAAATAATTATATTCATAAGTACGTCTGAGTCAGTGACAACCCTACAACAGATGTATATATATATATATTATCAAAGAAGATTAAAAGTCTAACGAGATTAAAAAATAGAAAAAAGGGTTGCAATTATTTAAAACAAATAAATTTTATATCTTTGACCACTAGAAAACCTATGAAGCTACACAAAAAAATGTTAGACGGCAAGGAACATATTACAATAAAGTTGTTTATACCAATCAAGGTTTAGCTGTATCTCTTTAAGCGACAATACGTTTACAGTGAACAAATAAAGGCAACAGTAGTATACCGCTGTTTGAAAGTAATAAATCGATTGAGAGAAAACAAATCCAGGTTACAAACTATAAAACTGACACACATCAACTATAAGAGGAAAACAACGAAACAACAGAAACACCGAAGTGCAACAAAAAACCAAAAACGACAATGCAACACACACAGAAACAAAAGTTCTATAAGATAATAACTGCTATTTTCCTGACTTGGTACAGGACATTTTGAGAAGAAATGGTGGGTTGAACCTGGTTTTGCGGCTAGCCAAACCTCGCCATTTTTATTGCAATGTTAAATATAACACTAAAATTACAACATTACATGACAGGACTACAGTACAAATAAATGCAAAAACAGTCAGGACAGGAAAACACATAAATAAACATTATAACAGGACATCTCAACATATAACAAGTCAGTTAAAAGAGCGTCGATTCCAAAGCATCATATCTGTGTCAAATAACATTTTAAAGAAAGCCAATCAATGAATGTCAAAATTAAGTATTGAATTATAGAAAACGTTTAGGAAATAATTTAACACTTTCTGTTAAAATTTGAACCAATTTAAATCATGTCAAAAGCAACCCAATATTTCATATCTAGAGAACAAGTGACACTCAACGTCGAATTGAAAAGTCGAATCTGTTTAGGGAATTATACAGAGCGTTTCACGTGCGCATTTATTTGAGTAGAAAGACACTAATAATGACTCTGTGAATAATTGTTATTCCATAATTTTATTTATATTTTAACTATGGATTTTGCCAAATATAAAATGAATGCGTTCCTTCATCTGTATTATCAAAAAATAAAGCAGGTGATATTATTATAAACAAATAAACAATAAGTGTATTATGTGCTAACAATTAAACATTTGTTGAATAACAAATGAAATAAAAATGTCATTTTGTCTGTAGTAACATTAAAATGTTAAGGCCATAATGACATTTTGTTCATGTAAATAAAGTCTTTGTTTGATTCATATTCAAATGATGAACTCTCACGATCTTTTTTGTCCTTTTTGTTTCGACTCCACCTTTTTACCATTAACATAAACCGGTTTTTTTTCACAGAAGAAAGACTTGAAAAGACATTAAAGCTACTGAGAATTAGATTTGTCAAAAAGTACTATTTTGTCATAATTCTTCACCTTTCGCATGATCTATACATACATGATAGACGTTTAATGCAGTATGATTACAAAGTGAAAATTAAAACAGCATAAATTTTGCACTTTGTTTGCTATACTTATGGAAACTTGATTCGATCAAGTGAAGTAGGTTTAATATTACGACATAAAAATGAATAATATTTCAATTTCACTGAAATTTAAAAAGACAAATTACAAAATAATGCACAGCATTTATAAATATTAATAGGCTTTATTTAAAAACAGAATTTAATAGAAACATGTCAAGTGAATACTTTAAAGGCATAATCTGAGCGAAAACAAACTTTTACCTTTATCTATCATGTCTCAAGAAAGTTTGAGCTGATCTGAAAGTAATTGTATTAAGCAAGCTATCAATAATGTATGAGCCGAGCTAAATACAATTTCATCAAATTATGAAGAATTAATAAGCTGTGGTGCATTTCGATTATTAAGTCATAAAAGCAAGGAGGCATATGGTGTACCATCCTATTTTCAATAGAACTGAAAATTATGTTTTTAATGCGAGTTTTTGCTAGACAAGGGTTAATAATTGCAACAAAAACATAACTATTAATGATTGTCTGTTTAGTGGATGTTATATCTTATATGAACCACCCAACAATCTCCTTCAGCAATAACATACACATGATACTCTTTAGACGATAGCGTCCCAAGCACTTTCTGGGCTTACTTGTATTAGGTACAGTAACTGTTGATTAATTGTACAATTTTACTAAAACCAAGACTTCGTTCACCAATAATGTGCTAATGTAGATTATTTTTGGTGAATCTCTGGCCTTATGAGCAATTTGGGTAAATGTTATACGTCTATTTGTCCCTTTGATCATTAAATTTCAGGTAAACAATTCGAAGAAGGTTAACACCGAACATCTAATTAAAATTTGCTATACAAGTGGTTTCCGTTTTATTATATCAATTTCCAACGATGCAATTTCGACATGTTTTTGTGACATTGCTGCACTCAAGTTTCTCACGACTATATCACCTGATTCATTTTGTTCACATAGTTTAAAAGAGTTGAACATTTTCAATATTCTTGCTTTGCTTTTTAAGGGGCTTAATATTAACTAATTACACCCCTTCTTCATTTTTAACATGTAGAACTATTTATATGAACAATTTAAAGCTCGACGCATTTTAGAAATTTTTGTTTATCATTGAAGACTAGTACTGAATCATTCATGAATATTTCCTATCGATAAAATCGTTTTATCTAAATGACTGCATTTCATTGTCAACTTTTAATGGATGATTATAATAACTTCTATTTGCTATTCTCAACTGATATATTGGAGTCGCTTAACGTTCAGTGGCGCATATTTCATCATGACGCATAAAGGTATACGAAATCAAGATAAAAATAATTTGTCGTTTTGTAGGGTGAAGTTAGAATTTTTTTTAAAATAAAAATTGAGAAAGAAACCAAGGAAAGTTGTATGGTCTATGATGATCTCATGCTTTGTTGGCTTGTGTTGATTGATTGCTGTCTCATTGACTTTTACATAATTATTCTTTGTTTATGTCATAAATGATTCATTTAGATATAGTTCACAGTCTCATTTACTATTAAAAATAGCTATCATGTTGATAAGCTTAAACTAAATCGTCTGAGAAATAGTCTTACCAAATGCAACCTATTTAAATGTATGATGTAAAATTAGGATATTAACAACCCTCTGTAAACTATAGTTGAGTATTTAGAGACATACTTAATGAAATGTCAATAGTATGGCCTTTAAATGGAATCAAAGAAATTCAATATGAAAATAAACATACAAAAAAAATCACATTTAAAAGAAACACCTTTTACATAATAAATTTATTTTGAAAATATTTTGCTAAAAAATAAGAATAACTAATTCATTGTTGAAACAAATCGTGTCAAAGACATAAATCAATAATAACCAAACTAAAATAATAAGCCGATTATTATTCCATCATATATGGGTCACTCAAAGTCGTAAGATATGGGCCAAACAAACTCGCAAGATATAGGTCAAGCAAGCTAACAAGATGTGGGTTAACAAACTCGTAAGATGTGGGTCAAGCAAACTCACAAGATATGGTCAAACAAACTCGCAGAATATGGGTCAGGCAAACTCACAAGATATGGGTCAAACAGACTTGCAATATATGGGTCAAGCAAACTCACAAGATATGGGTCAATCAACCTCGAAGGATATGGGTCAATCAACCTCGAAAGATATGGGTTGAAAAAACACCTCGAAAGATATGGGTCAAGCAAACTCGCAAGATATGGGTCATGCAAACTTTAATTATATTGCTTATCATTATCATATAGTGTTGACCGCACATCATGTTTCATAAGGTGATAATAATATTTAAATTTTTTTTTTTAAATGCGGACCTATTACTTTTTTAGTCATTTGATTTAAGAAACGAAAGACTGATTTCAACATACGTAGGTTCAAATTCTTTAGTTTGGATTTCAATATTCTTCAGACATGCATGACAATAACGATATTATTTTAATACAATAAAGGTAAACTACGACGAAACACCGATACAGTGTGTAACAGAAAAATGTAAAATAACAATGATACCAAAATCCGTGACACATTCAAGACGGAAAGTCCATTAGCATATGGCAAAATCAAAAGCCCAATTACACCAAACAAACGAAATACAGCTGTCATATTCCATACTTTGTACAGACTTTTCCTTGTGTAGAAAATGGTAGATTGAACCAGGTTGTATCGCTTGCTAAACTTCTCACTTGTATGACAATGGCATAAAATTGTACTATATTGATAACAACGTGTGGAAAAAAACGAAACAGACATAATAGGTCAACTTGTCAAAAATAGGGGTACAGCAGCCAACATGTTGTAATAATCTTAATCACTATATAACAAACAAAAAACATCAAAAGGTATATAGACAAAGCACATAAATAAAAGTGAAACAATAATACAACTAGAGGCTCTAAAGAGCCTGTGTCGCTCACCTTGGTCTATGTGAATATTAAACAAAGGAAGCAGATTGAAAATTGACTACAAAGGGTCAATTGACCATTTCGTTCATGTTGACTTATTTGTAGATCTTACTTTGCTGAACATTATTGCTGTTTACAGTTTACCTATATCTATTATAATATTCAATATAATAACCAAAAACAGCAAAATTTCCTTAAAATTACCAATTCAGGGGCCGCAACCCAAAAACAGGTTGTCCAATTCATCTGAAAATTTCAGGGCAGATAGATCTTGAGCTGATTAACAATTTTACTTCATGTCAGATTTTCTCTAAATTATTTGGTTTTTGAGTTAAAAGCCAAAAACTGCATTTTACCCCTATGTTCTATTTATAGCCATGGCGGTCATCTTGGTTATTTGGCGGGGTCATCGGACACAATTTTTAAACTAGATACCCCAATGATGATTGTGGCCAAGTTTCAAATAATTTGGCCCAGCAGTTTCAGGAGAGAAGATTTTTCTAAAAGATTACTAAGATTTACGAAAAATGGTTAAAAATTGACTATAAAGGGCAATAACTCCTAAAGTGGTCAACTGATCATTTTGGTCATGTTGACTTATTTGTAGATCTTACTTTGCTGAACATTATTGCTTTTTACAGTTTATCTCTATCTAAAATAATATTCAAGAAAATAACCAAAAACAACAAAATTACCTTAAAATTACCAATTCAGGGGCAGCAACCTAACAACGGAATGTCAGATTCATCTGAAAATTTCAGGGCAGATAGATCTTAACCTGGTTAACAATATTACCCCATGTCAGATTTGCCCTAAATGCTTTGGTTTTTGAGTTATAAGCCAAAAACTGCATTTTACCCCTATGTTCTATTTATAGTCATGGCGGCCATCTTGGTTAGTTGGCGGGGTCACCGGACACAATTTTTAAACTAGATACCCCAATGATGATTGTGGCCAAGTTTGGTTAAATTTGGCCCAGTAGTTTCAGAGGAGAAGATTTTTGTAAAAGTTAACGCAGGACGACGACGACGGACGACGACGACGGACGACGACGACGGACGCCGGACGCCAAGTGATGAGAATTTACCATAGCACAATACCACTATGACGGGATGTAAAAGTACCGAGCCACGCTAAGGGCAGTATAGGTAAAATTAACAAAGACAAACAAAAACCCCATACTAAAACGTAACTGTTTGAGAAGTGACTTTTGAATTTACATGGCTTCTTACGCCTTTCACAATTTCAACTTGCCGGTATCATAAGTATTTTAAGTATATTAATCGCCTGATTTTTATTACAGATAATATTTTTCTTTCTTCATTGTAACGATAAAACATTTGTTTATTATAGTGCATTTAAATTAAATATGTAATTTGTATTTGATATGATTAAATCATGTTGAAAAAGATGTGTTAATATATTTATTAAGCCATGGATATGAGACTCCTACACGAAAATTTTAAAGTGAACCCTCATGCCTTCGATTTTCAAAACATCATAGTTTTATATACAACTTTATAAAGTAAAAATGCTTCAGGTTGTATTTGATAAGAATAACTTGTTCAATGAAATACTTTAAGTATAAACTTGTGATCTATTAGGCAGATTTTGTATCGCGTGCCTCTTCATCATATGCTCTTACTTGATTGTATAATCTAAATAATGCATCCGATTCTTACGAGTTTGCAAAGAATGAACAGACAAAGTTAAGAAGCTAAAAAGCACAGTTCGAGAAAATTCTTCTTTGTAGATTCCACGAAAAGACATAATCACATCCTTTAGCTAGTAAAAGATACATAGCTTGACCACAAGGTTAAGTTAAAAATGTGTTTGCAAATCAATTTAAGAAAGAACAAGTTATTGTACGAAGTCGTATCCAATAAACTGGCAGTATGTAAACTTCGTACTTTTGGTCAAGTAAAATAAATATCGAGATGAAACACAGTTATGACTGTTTCCTGTGACATCTTGTGAATAACTGTTTCATGAACACGCAGTACGAATATAAATAAGTAGACATTTTGCAAAGCGGATCAACCGTTATGAAAGGCGGAAATTGAATTCTTTTAAATTAAAAAATGTGAGTATGCTAAATTAAATAGGATAGACAGTTTACCTTGCAACATCCAAATATGAACCCCTCATAGTTTTGAAAATGTTATTTAACGAAACTCCCCTCTTTCTGAACAACGTTCGTATTTCTATATCTGAATCTACCCTTGCCCTTTAAATCGTTTTAATTTAATCTCATAAAGGCAATATCAATGTGATCCATAAATATGAAAATGCAAAGATGTTTTTCAAGAAAAAATTGCAAAGTGGGAAAATGTAGGACCATGGAAATTGATGAATGTAGTAAGGCATTTCCGGATATTGCCAACTACATGCAAAAAGTTCTTAATTCTGTATATCAACCGGCTTTCAAAATCAATTATTTATAGATTATTACATGGCATTTTCCATATGGCCCTGGTATCAGCCCAAGACTCCCATATCAAGCAAGAGGGCTTGATATGGGTCGTGGGCTGATACCATGGGCCATATGGAAAATGACATGTTATAATCTATTTATCACATATTTTCAAGCAGGAGAAAACAAATGGCTTACACCAAATTATGTTTGATATTTGATATTTCAAAAACCAAAAAGATATTTAACGAAAACAATAAATAAATGTATCACTGTGCCGTTGAGTTAAAAAAGTTCGTCTCACAGTTGGTTAACAACATTTTGTGAAAAGTTTCAGAAATAAATTAACAATAAATATATTAATTCTAAGAATTGCAAATATTAAACGACTTTAAAGTGTTACATTACAAATTCTTCTACAGCACATTTGTAACTTTCTAAATTTCTTTTCATTGTAAAATAAAATTGAGAAAGGAAATGGTGAATATGTCAAAGCGACAACCACCCGACCATAGAGCAAACAACAGCCGAAGGCAACCAACGGGTCTTCAATGTAGCGAGAATTCCCACACCCGTAGGTGTCCTTCAGCTGGCCCCTAAAATATGCACAATAGTACAGTGATAATGGACGTCATACTAAACTCCGAATTATACACAAGAAACTAAAATTTAAAACTTGTTTACAAGTAGCCTTTGATTGACAGGTCACCGGAAGTTAAACTCGGGGGCTTGATATGGATTTCGAGGGCTGATATCGATATCGGCCCCGAGGGCTGATAACCAACCTTGACTTCCGGCTATTGTTGGCCATGCAAAAACGTACATATCAGTACAAAATATGTGATAAACAATTTTAAACAACTATTTCCCATTCATTACTTTTTTTCAAATAAATATATACTATAGATCAAAGAAAACTGTAGGATTATTTAGGATATAAATGTCATAAGTTGACTTTAAATATTTATTCCGAGATCACAAATTTCGTGTAAATAAATCATCGGAAAATATTGTGAAACACGAAACGTGCAATATGTCACTTCGACACTGGTACTTATGATACGAGTTTGACTGTTCCTTTGGTATCTTTCGTCCCTCCTTTTTTTTAAGTGTGTCTTTTGTCTTTGTACTTCGTGCCAATTTGATACGTCAACGTACTGATTTTTATACGCCCGGGACGGGACGTATTATGGTATACCGTTGTCCGTCCGTCCGTCGTCCACACTTCGGACAATAACTCAAAAACACCTTCACCAATTTCCATGAAACTTAAATGAATTGTTTATATCTATTGACGTAAGCTCCCTTTCGTTCTTTTTTAATTTCAGATTTTAAGTTTTGGATTTATGGGGCTCTATTCATAAAAAAATGGGGATTTTCAACTCTTCGGACAATAACTCAAAAAGGCTTTCACCAATGTCCATGAAACTTTGGTGAATTGTTTATATCTATTGATGTAAGCTCCCTTTCGTTTTTTTTAATTTCAGATTTTAAGTTTTGGATTTATGGGGCTTTATTCATAAAAAAGGGTGATTTTTAACACTTCGGACAATAACTCAAAAAGGCTTTCACCAATGTCCATGAAACTTTGGTGAATTGTTTATATCTATTGATGTAAGCTCCCTTTCAATTTTTATAAATTTCAGATTTTAAGTTTTGGATTTATGGGGCTTTATTCATAAAAAAAGGGTGATTTTTAACACTTCGGACAATAACTCAAAAAGGCTTTCACCAATGTCCATGAAACTTTGGTGAATTGTTTATATCTATTGATGTAAGCTCCCTTTTAATTTTTTATAAATTTCAGATTTTACATTTCCATGTTATGAATTTTTATGCTTAAAAAAGGGGGGATTTTTCCAATTTTGGGACAATAACTAACACTTTCACAAAATTTATGTATGGATGAAAAATTAAGACAACAAACTTAGTTAAATTTGAGGTAGCCTTTATAGTGTCAATTTTTTTGTGCATTTTTATTTATTATTTGGGGGGAGGGGGGTATTTGACAGGGCTCACACTATTTCTAGTTGATCATATAAATTCATTTAAAGCATAAAAGACAAGTTAAAAGAGCAACGGGCGTATCATGCGCAAAAGCGCAGCCCTTTATTCTTGTTTGTTATCATTTTGTGCGTTAAAATCCTTGTCTCGCGATAGACCCCGTTTTAAACTATCATATTTTTTTCTCGTTGGAAATCGTTCCACATCTCATATTTAAGATTAATATTTCTCAATCAACGAGGTTTAAATGAGCCTGCATGGCAATCTTAAGTCATGCCTTGTGCTTATGGGTTAATTGTTGCATGATTATCGTCCAGTGGAAAATATTGTATGCATATTCAGGACGATGGATAGGAAATCTATGAAATGTCGTAGACAGGCATACAAGGGTGAAGCATTTAGACTGACAATGGGAATATGGATACCGGCAGAAATTTCGCATTGCAGAATATCGCTGGTGCATCTTTAAAAAAGTTTTTAATGTTCATGGAAGCCTGACTAGAAACGCTTAGAAGACGGGGAATACATTATCAAATCCAAACTGATTTAGCATATGTTCAACTACTGGAAGAGCGAAGTACAGGTATATTTTCAGTCATTAATTCGGTTGATCACTTCAAACGCGTTATTGGTTATATACAATCACTAGGAGGTAAGCATGCACAGCAGGACACAATAACATGTCGATGCAACTGGTTTTTTTCCTCTTGCGTTTCAATGCTTTTCACTCAGGTTTGCATTCTTCAAATTTTAATTTATTATTTTCTAATAAAATTTGTGAGATTTGAAGTAAAAAGTAAAATCACAAGAAAACTGAACTCCGAGGAAAAATATCAAAAAAGAAAATCCCTTATCAAATGGCAAGATCGAAAAAAGCTCTTAGACTAATACATTTAACGAAAGGCAAACACCAAATAATTTACAGTATTTGATGCCTACTATTTACCTTATCTTACCGTTTTGATTGAAAACTAATCCTCTCCGTATCAAAGTGATTCCGAGTACATCTGATTACTATTTATGTTAGGTCTAATAAACTTGTATCAATGGTCCAATAGTTTGATGAACACTTATCTTAGACCAATTAATTTGATATCCACTTATCTTGGACCAATTAAAACTGATATGACATTTGTTTCATCATGGGCAATACTATTGAAATGTAATAAACAAAATGGTAAAAGCTTTATCAACTAAAACAGACGGTATTTTAGGTAGCAAATATTTATTCTCGGATATCACAAGCACATATTTACATGTTTTCAATAAAAATCACGTAGCTGTTTGCAACTCCATTCAAAACCTTACGAGATGGAATGACTATAGTTCAATAACGTATCGACCAATTTCATTCTCTCTATTCAATTAAAAATGTCAACTCTGCGTGATAAAAAGAATGAATTTCATATTTCAGAATAGAGAATGTTATTGAAAAATATTCATTAGGAATTTTTTTTATTAATCTTTTTTTTCGAATCGTTCAATTTATTCTCAAGAATACGAGTTTCTGAATAACATTTTATTTCCTCAAGTAGTTTTTTATTTAAATTTAATTCAAGTAAGGCAGTAGAGAAAAGGAAATGGAACAATGTCACAATATCCATGTTAAAAATGTACTATCTAAAGTGCAAGACGAAAATAATTTATTGTAATTCAAGAATAATTAGATAGACATCGCAATTCGTAAATCACAGATTTGTTTTGATATAAGTGCATACAACGAATTGAAACAGCAATGTTGTCAAATTTGTTTGTCATTACGAATTAACTCTTTAACTGAAATATATTATTTGAACATATAACTAACACTTTAATCAAAGTTTTAACATAAAAGTTTTTCTATGTTCAGTTTTGGGTTTTCACGGTAAAACTGCTTTTATAAATCTTACCTCAATATCATTATCATGTGCATCCTTTTCAAATCAATTCATTTAAAGCTTTATCATGACCTTATGAGAACGTATATGTCAAAAGGTACTCGATGAAATAATTGATTAAATATTAAAATCCATATATCACTTCAGGAAGTAGGTAAATATATAAGTCAGGCGTTGTTACGCTACTGATACCCCTAAGTGTGACTAGTGAATTAAAATGGTTTGATAAAATATTTGAGATTTGCTAAGTACACATTTTTGAGATTTTTGTTGGTTTTCATCAACTTAATTTGTCAAGTATATTTCTTATCCAAATAAAAAACTGGAAGCTTTATTTAAATTTTGTTCAAAATTACGTTTTCGTGGAGTACACGTGTCCTTAAAATAGCGGTGTTTGTTGACAAAAATAATTAGAACAACTTCTGTGGTCAATTGCCACTTGATGGAATACGTTTATCTTATAGCTAAACTTGTTTAATTTACAACTTAGAAACCTCATGGAAAGATAAATCCTGTACTGATTATACAAACTGACAATTAAAACCAAATTGGATTGTTACGTAAGGCTCACTACAGACTGTTGAAACGAGTAGATGGTCGTGCAAGATTTTAACGGAAAGAAAAAAATGTCACTTTATAACTAAGACGTCCCTTG
Organism: Mytilus trossulus; assembly: GCF_036588685.1. Lineage (NCBI taxonomy): Eukaryota > Metazoa > Mollusca > Bivalvia > Mytilida > Mytilidae > Mytilus > Mytilus trossulus. Next base: position 42,343,318 of record NC_086375.1, on the reverse strand, counting down.
TTAAAGCTGGTGTTACTTTGTTATACATCCCTCAATATTGGTCAAACAGCTCCTAAATGATTTTCCTGCCCAACAGTTATCTAACTCTGCAAAACACTATCCTCGGAATTACCAGGAAAAAGTGGCGCATGTTACCATAGATACATTCAAACTCATAGATATAAAATAAAAAAATATATAAACGGACAATCCAATAGCTAAAAAAAAAAGGAAATCAGACAAATAACAGTACACAAGAAAATTCATAGAAAACTAAAAACTAAGCAACACGAACCCGAACAAAAACTGGTGTAAAATTGTTGAATGATACGACATACTTAATAAGAATATATCTTTTCTATCGATCATCCCGCCGGGAAGTCGTCAAGAACACAGTATTGTTTTATTTAGGGGGGGGGGGGTCACTCGATAGACGCAAATTTTTATTAGTCTTAACTTCAAGGTTAATCGAGCAAATTTATTTAATAAATTGATTTTTACTCTTTGTTTTACTTTATACCGAGCTCATGAGGGTCTAATATCTGATCTTATTGCTGTGTCCACAATTGCTATTCTATGTATTTCACCTGTATCGGTGTGGACAATTCCAGGTTTCTATCACATGGCATTTCCGCGGGAATATCTTCTATTGGGACCGTATGAATGGATGTAAATTTGGATTAATGCTTATGTATTGTGAAATATATTGTTCTCTGTTGATAAATTTTTGATGAATTGATGATCACATTTTCTACAACATAGTTAGATGTCAGGTTTGTACACATTTAGTGCCTACTCCAGTCTATATTCAAAACTGAAGCCAGTGATCTGGTGAAGGGATACGTACATGTGCTGCATAATCCCATCACATTTCAGGGGCATTTCAACCAACAAAAAACTATTGAATATTTATTGTTATATCATCTAATGTCAAACATACCAACTGACAAAATCAGCGGAAAACGTGTATTCGTGGATTCTATGTCTTTCACCTGCTATGGACGATTCTACATAACATTGTATTTTAGCTGGTTGTTTACATTTTGAGTTGTATGATAGATGTATGTTTCATAGGCGGATCAAAGGGAGGGGGGCAACCGTTCCCAATTCTCAAAATTATATCACACAAACAACATGGCGGCGCACATGCTAGCCGCATCCTCATCCAATCTACAAGTTACTTGTCTTTCGGCTTTACGATTCTTTAAGTGTGAGCACATGAATATTAAAATAAACGAAATCGTTGTTGTAGAAAACCACAGAACGCTGCTAGATGTTTTCGAAGATAAACACGATAAAATGACAAAAACATCAGAATTAAAAATAACATGCAACACCTCCATAGACAACTCTGGAACATCTTTTGAAGTCCAACCAAAAATGATTATTGGGGACCTCATTTCCACCTTCAATATGAAACGCATAGAATTCCAATGTGTTAATACAGCACCTGGACCAACTTTAGATGAAATGATTATTGCAGCAGGGCAGGCCACCACAAAGACTGCTGTGGATGCATTTCAACTTATGATGGCAGGGGGCAGAAAAGATGTACCCCTGAAAACTCCAAGGTTAGTATTAAATGAGTATTGTATGATTCATGGCATGTATAAATGAATCTTGTAATCCCCAAATTCCTATTTCCATCCACTGTCCCAGATTGGTCTTCATAATTTGTGTATGTATGTGTGTGTGGGACGGGGTCACAGTATTATTATTTATTTTCAGGCTCCCTTGCAACCCATATGTGTTTTGTTTTACGTTGTTCTGCATTCACAGATACTATGGGTTGAAGAATTACCTTGTGTTTTATATTAATTTATAGGCTGTTGGTATATATAGCAGTGACCGACTTCTACTTCTACATGTAAACAGTAAAATATAGAATCAAGTTTATTTAAATTTAATATACTAGTATAATAGTGTTATTAACTCCCTGTTTCTGTATTGACACTGGTATAGATTCTCGTTCGTATGAATACAGAAACAGTCAGTTTATATACACTTTTACTAAATAATCATTTTTTTTCAAAACAGGCGTGTAGTATAATCAACAAAAATGTGTCCATAGTACACGGATGCCCCACTTGCACTATCATTTCTTTGTTCAATAGACCATGAAATTGGGGTTACAACAATTTGGCTTTAAAATTAGAAAGGTATTAAAAGAAGCAACTATGTACATGACCCAAAAGAGAAAAGAAAATTGGTTTTAAAATTCTTTACAGAAAATGTTATAACAAGCAACTCCAAAAAGAAAACAAACGAAATATTTGTGATGGATTGATACAGGCGCTCCTGAAAAATAACAAATTCCTCCTCCATTAGTGGGAAACGTAATGTTGCCAACGAACAGTTTTAAAAGTTACAGTAACTAGTCAAATCGAGTTTCTCTGATATCGTAATTGAGAAATTGGGACGCGATTGAAGCTAGAATGGAATATAACAGTGGTTGTCTGACTGTTTGACGCCGCGTTTACACACATGGGTTAAATCGATGGTAGAACGAAATATCCCAATTAAATTCTGTCTTCGACATGTAAATCTTAAATGACACAAAACAGATAACCCGTAACGTTAAAAAAACTTCGGAAGAAAGTAACGAGATCCTGGAAGGCAACAAAAAACCTAGAATTTTGTATCTACAAATTTGCATGTTCGCATAGAATTTCATTAAATTGAAAACAATTTACAGGTGTGCAAAACAGCAAACACAATACTAATAGGCTAACACGTCAAAAATTGAGGTAAAGCTGTATTCAACATTATATAATCCCTATAAAACAAATAATTTTCAACTGAGAAACAAAAAATAGCATATAGACAAAGTACATAAACAATAATGGAAGACAAGAACACATAATTAACTATAGCATAATAACATGATGCATAAGTACCGATCCACGTATTAAGTATATGATAAAAAAAAAAGGATAAACAATAAAAGTAAAAAAATACACAAGGACAAAAAAAAGGAACTTTAAGGCGTAGTCAGTTTGAGAATTTATACTTCAAGACAATCGTGTGTTATTTGTGAAGTTGAACATTTATTAACAACATGAACAAGGTCTTATTTTTTTCTAATCAAGGTTGTTTTTTTTTAAGAAAAAAGGCGAAACGCTGCAAGCTTTTGAATAGCGAATAAGTTGGGAAATATATATCCCATATACAGGCGAAGTTGGTATATTGTTGCTTAATTGGTGAAAATTCATAATTTTAAAATTTCAATCGTCTCGCTTGTCATAATTTCTTGTTTTGAGATGACCGCCCATGTCAAATTCGAAGTATAAGCCGTGTCTGTTGTTTCTTTAATTTCTTGTTCTGGAGGAAATATTAATGGACACCAATCAGAAAGGTTTGCATTGGTAATGGAAAGAACATCATCATTTTCAAAACCACATTCATTAGAATATCATATGGAATAAAAATGTGGTACGGACGAAATCTCGACGTGGGTTAAGACTAGTGGATGCATGAAATCATGTCCAACCTCAATTTCTTCATAGTAAAAGTATACTTTAATTAAGATTACTACTAGAGGTCGGTCATTTAAAGACGTATCAACCGTACCATATACGTTGACGTATCCGCATCTGCAGATATTCCAAAAAAAACCAGTAATGAACCCGAGCTTTAATTTTATGTACTTTCAATAATGCAACTTGGCGACTGAATAATTGATAATGCAGAAATTTACAAAACAATTAAGAACTATCGAGAATTTGGGAAATATGTAACCCGACTTTTAAAGATATTCAAGATAGTTGGAACAGTTTACATGCATGATAGGAGTGTTTGTGTATGAACTTGTTCTCACGTATAACCAAATTGTTAATTGACAAATAAAATCCTTGAATATCAGACTGATTTATTTCCTGAATGGCTTTTATCACGGTTAATTTAAGGTTTTTGCTGACAAGTTCCTTAAATCTTTCTTGTTTTATAACAGTTTTATTTTTTTCTGGCTCGGATTTCAACATTTGGCAAAGTCCTTTTCGTGGTCTTTTCGGCAATATATAAGTTTTCATCCTGTCTGTGACAAGTTCAGTTCTTACCAAGCAAAGCAAAATCGTTAATAATGCCCCTGATGCATTTCGAATGTTCGGATCGTAATGTACAAAGGTTACACGCCATTATTCCGACAGCCCATTGATCAGACAACCCACTAGTCCGACAACCCATAAGTCCGACACTTACAATGTATCAAGTCAAGTATCAGGGTATCAGATATTATATGTAAAGCTCGGGTTCATTACTGTTTTTTGGGAAATATCTGCAGATGCGGATACGTCAACGTATATGATACGGCTGATACGTCTTTAAATAACCGACCTCTAATACTAACATAAACGGTACAAAAGTTGCTGCACCAAATTCGCATTTCGACATTAAATGTCTCTTGAGCGATCAAGACTAAAATGTATGAAATCGAAAACATATTACTAACGTTGAAGAGGTAATTCTTTTCTTTTTTAGCCATGGTGTTAAGAAAAAGAACTTCAAACAGATAAAATTGCTGTATAAACAATATTACAACAATTTATAAATTCTATATTCGGTAAACTATCTCAATGCTCTGAATATCTTGGTTTTGTCATACCTGAATTCGTTTTGGTTTGATTTGCTCTTCAAATGTTCAAATAACATTAAATTGAAAAGTTTACATCAATCAATGTTTTTCGTTATATATAATCAAGGAAAATAACAATTTTCGTATATCTATACTGAAAATAAGTGGAGATCTCGATGTCACAATCTTTTGTTTAAAATGTCAATTTACCTTTTAATGAAGCAACATTTTTTTAAAACAAGTGTCGACTAGATCTATATCATGCATGTTAGTAAATGGTTTCTATGAACTTGAAACAGAAAATATACGGAATTTGTCAAAAAATTCTATGCAAATGTAAAAAGAACAGAAAAAAAACCCAGTATTTTTTGGTCTTTCAACCTGGCTCTTCATATGATGAAATCATAATCTTTCTGGCATGTCAGTTAACTGCTAGTAGTCTGTTGTTATTTATGTATTATTGTCATTTTGTTTATTTGCTTTGGTTACCTCTTCTGACATCAGACTCGGACTTCTCTTGAACTGAATTTTAATGTGCGTATTGTTATGCGTTTACTTTTCTACATTGGTTAGAGGTATAGGGGATGAGTTGAGATCTCACAAACATGTTTTACCCCGCCGCATTTTTGCGCCTGTCCCAAGTCAGGAGCCTCTGGCCTTTGTTAGTCTTGTATTATTTTAATTTTAGTTTCTTGTGTACAATTTGGAAATTAGTATGGCGTTCATTATCACTGAACTAGTATATATTTGTTTAGGGACCAGGACGCCTCCGGTTGCGGGAATTTCTCGCTACATTGAAGACCTGTTGGTGACCTTCTGCTGTTGTTTTTTTATTTGGTCGGGTTGTTGTCTCTTTGACACATTCCCCATTTCCATTCTCAATTTTATCTTCATCTATAACAGCATGATACAAATATGGGAAATAAATAAATTTTTCATATGTATGTCTTAATGGACTGATTTTTTTTTTATAGAATACCACTTTTATCTGTAAAACCGGTTTGTCAATATTATGCGCAAGATTAAAAAAACATCGGATACACGAATATTTGCGTGGCATCCATATCGCCTCCCCTAATAGCATGCCAATGTTCTTAGCAGTCGATAAAAAGGTAACCAACAATATGTGTTCCAATTTCCTTCCAAAAAAATCTAACAATCCAGGTGAAAAAAAGGAAATGAAATAGCTTTTGTCAAATGTCAAAATCAAAAGCTTAAACACATCAATATTAGACAGAAAAATAAATCCAATCATCTCGCCTTTATTTATTTTTTCTCTGTGCAACATTTCGACTGAAAACGAACAACTGGTAAAGAGTCCTTTATTCCCGCAGTAAGGATCGCCTTTTAACAACTGAACATGGAACATACATTAGCAGTGACGAGGAGTATTTGAAAGATCCCGAATTACATCTTTCAAAGTGGAATCATGCAGCATCTGTTCTGTATCACCAAAAACCCAAGCCATTAGCAGCAGCTGGATCTGCACAGCAATATATCTCCTGCGTTGATCTTCCCGTTTTGCAGTCTGCTTTAGCATCATACTTTGACACTAATCATATCTTCTACAAAAAGGAATGAAATCACCAGATACCACTTTGAATTAGTTCGTTATCATTTGAAAAAAAATAATTCAAAAGCACAAATAAATGATATGTAAAAGGATATTTTTTTTTATGCAAACTGTATTTTTGTTAAAGAGGTTTTCGTTTCGCTTAATTTGAAAGAATGACTGCACCAACAAGGAAAATTGCAGAGAAGGAGAAATGGTCGAGTTTTTGTCTATTTTACACATTAGGGGGCAGGAGGATTTGTTTTTGATCGGTTATTTATTTTTTGTAAACTGAGAGGACATATTATTCATTTTCTGCACTATTGAAGCAAGATTTTTCATTTTCATTAAAGCAAGGAACTGATTATTCATTTTCACAACTATATTTATGATATTCGAAAAACATACAATTTTTATTAAAATATTTGTTAATTATGAATAATACATGTATAGTCAAGTTATTGTGTACCATTTAATCAGAACTAATCATTATCTCCTGCAGAAATTTTAAGATTCAAGATTTTATTCATAACCTCAGACACATACTTGTGTAAAGAGGACAATATATACAAACATATTCAGATAATACATAGCGAGACAGAACAAACGAAACACAAATACATAGTATTTTATACTTTTATTCACGAAATGAATACTATATTCCGAACCAATTTATATGTACATGTATTGCACACATACATAGTACTATTAAATAAAGGCAACAGTAGTATACCGCTGTTCAAAACTCATAAATCCATGGACAAAAAACAAAATTGGGGTAACAAACCAAAACCGAGCGAAACGCATTAAATATAAGAGTAGAACAACGACACAACACCGAAACGCAACACACACAGAAACAGACCAATCATCATTAAAGTTTGGTTTTACCTAGCCTCTTTCCAAAGTATTGTAAAACATATTACGCCGAGCGGAGCGAGTCAAAAAAATTTTTGAAAGGTTTTGGAACTGCTGAAGGCCCAAGAAGCTATATACCTACTGAGTTATTTATTTTCAATACATTGCAAGTCAGGTAATTTATTTTCAAACTACCAAAGAACAAATCATTTATTTTTGTGATTATCAAGGCTGAGTTATTTATTTTCAAAATTCTCCTGCAAACATTTGCAGCGGGATTAAACGTTTTAATGGATCCAAACCTTCTCCCTTTTTCTGAAACAATAGCATAACATCACAACATAGAACAAGAGGCTGTCACACCGACAGCAAACCGGATTTATTAGCATTTATTTGTGTCCTGGCAATATCACAAGAACCATTACTGATGATTGGTGAAAGTGAAAATTGTCAATATCAAATTTGACCTCTATTTTTTCATCAGTATCAACATATTAAAATTTGAAAAACTTTGATTGAATGGTTTGTGAGTAAATGCAACAACGTGATTGGAAACACCATTTTACGATTTTTCAAGAACCATAACTCCTGAACGGTAAAAGTCAATATCGTCATTATTGATCTTGACCTCTATTTTGTCATCAGTAACAACATATTAAAATTTGAAAAGCTTTGGTTGAACGGTTCTTGAGTTAATCATGCACGGACAACATTTGATTGTCGCCCGCCCGCCGAGCATCCCCAATTTAATAACCGACATTTTTGTCACAAAAATCCGGTTAAAAACATACGATAAAATATCAATTGGCAGACTTAACTCACTCAAAAAACGTATGATTACACAATGAACGAATAAATTTGATCTGCCATATCTGAATACAAATGCACAGTTAATTAAATATTAGAGACAAACATTCATGACCAAAAAGCTAACAAACAAATTCAAACACAGGACATCACTGAGAAATATTTAACCAATCAATGTTCACTTAAGAAAAAACCCCGTTTTTTTATAATCTTGAAATCTATACAAATGTTGTAAGAATAAGTGAAAAATTGAAGATATTACAAATAATCAAAGCTTGTGTTCAGACAGGATCAATATAAATAAAAAATATCAAAAAAGCATTATAAACAGTATCAACAGGTCGAATTAACAAGAAAATACGATTTGAGAGTACTCGCAGTTACTGACAGCTAGTTAAAGTCTTTTAATTCACTTCCAATCAGTATAAATGCAGTTCTGCATTCTGCAATTCTTGTTTGGTACACTGAAATATATATGAAAAAACCCTGAATGATACCATACAATGGCATACTAGTCCAGCTCTGGCTTCAGTGACTCATTTTTGTTGTTGTCACTGAAAGACACAATGATGCTCAAAATGCTCGGGCTGGAGGAAGAACTGCAGAGGACAGACTTTGAAGGGTTGGAACCTTGTCCACAATAATTTCACAAACTCATGCTTATTCTTCAGGTAACATTCTTATAATTTTAAAGGTGCAGAATCATTTCCCGGTGTCCCTAGAATTTCGTTTTCTAAAGCTTTTTCGAGACAAGTATTTCTGACTAAAATAGATACTAGGTATATCACGGATTTACATTACAGTTCTTCAAAAAATAGTCGTGTTTATGTAGAAATGTTACTCTTGTGTCCCTTTTAAATTAATTTATCAAAAGGTAAACAAGTTTATATAGACTGGTAGCCAGTTATACTTAGGGAAAAAGAGATTTTAATTCATCTCGACGTCTTAAACTGCTCGCAAGAACAAATTATTTGCCATTAAAGCAGTTTCTTTTTAGAATGCATATGTCCGAAGACAACCTATGTCCTATTTGTGATTCAGGGGAGGCAGAAGATTTAGAACATTTTCTGCTCGGGTGTACATCTCTTGAACAAACCAGGTCTAAATTTTTCACATTATTTGCCTCTTTTAATAATAGAAATGTAAGTTTTCTGGAACTGTCGCCACGTGCTCAAGTATTATTTTTAGTTGGCGATATTGGTTATGCTTTTAACGATGAAATTGGTTCATTTTATGATGTTTATGGAAGAATGTATCTCTTAGAATTATTTAGATTACGTCAAACTATGGTTGAACCAAAATAACCTTTGAGTTACTTACTCGTATGTACTATTATATATTGATTGATCTTAGTTTTTATGCTTTATACATGCTGCATGGTCATATTTGTCTATGAGTGTTTTAAATTACATGTATATTTTAACATTCTATAAATTGTCTTTTTTTTTTATTATGATTATGTATTTTAGAAATCTCTATTTTTGTCTTATTAATGTGCCATGTATGTTATTGTTTCAAAGACATTGTATAATGAAACCATTAACTATAATGTATATAATTGTAAATAATATAGTATAGACGCACCATCACTTCTACCCTGATGACTGGTGTCCCCGATGTAAAGGGGTAGTTTTCTAAATAAAATATATATATATATATATATATATATAGTCATACGAAACACCATATTGAAGAAAAACGGAACATGTTTTAACTAAATGTTTGATTATTTTACTCTAAATGTTGTTAGCGTGATCTTTTGTTGTAAGATAATCCTTTGTGAAATTAAAATCTTTATAAATTTACCGATATTGAAATAATGACTTTAGACGGACAGCTTTACCTTTTTACTTCTCATGCAGCTGATGCAAATAAATGGCATAGAAGAAATTCCACCAAATTTTCAAAACACAGCGTCTGCACAGAAAGATTACTTATACCAAAAAGCAACCCATCTTATTGAAACAATATGGCATAATTGTGGAACGGAACGTATAGATCCGGCAGAAATACATAGGGACGATAACTCACAAATATGTAACTGCAAAGATGGCAAGTGCACTTTAATGACTGTTGACATGTTTTGTTATCACATACTTTGAACTGTTTCAAAAAAATTAGCAGATCTATAATGCCTGTTTTATCGGACAACAATTGGTTCATTGTATCAAATTTTACAATCTGAAATCAACTTTTATCATTTTTAATCATTTGATGATTGTATAGCTTTTTATAAATAGCATGATTAAATAATTGCATTTACAAACGGCACCATGCATATTTTATTACCAATGTGCGTTATTTATAATACTAGTATATCATGTATATTTAGTCTATATAAAGCTGAAAAATTGTACACATATAATTTTATTACAATGCTTCGACATTGCCATCGACTTGAGGATACTATAGTCCAATGTACAAATTCTTTCTGTAAAACACGATATTTCAACCACAGTTGCGTTGCGCCTGTTGACAATACACCTTTAGAGTCACCTTGGTTTCGTACTGAATTGTGTCAAACAGAGGCTGGCATGTACAGGTTTTGTACATGCAAGAAAGACAGAGGACTAGATATTGACATGATTGGTTGTCAAACAGAGGCTGGCATGTACAGGTTTTGTACATGCAAGAAAGACAGAGGACTAGATATTGACATGATTGGTTGTCAAACAGAGGCTGGCATGTTCAGGTTTTGTACATGCAAGAAAGACAGAGGACTAGATATTGACATGATTGGTTGTGATAACCAATCGACCATGTTCAAATGGCACATGGTTTCATGTAGATTGTGTCAAAATTGACAAAATTCCAGGAACACTTGATGAACTTAATATTTTAAGTTATATTTATTTTTATGAATTATAAGACTTGAATTTATTGATGAACGTAAGTGTAGGAGTAAGAAGGCAAATTTACAGGCGGTCAATTTTTAGTTTTTATACGTATTTAAATGTTGTATGGAATTATGCACATAATATCGAATGGTTTCAATCATGTCAATCGTAAGAGTTAATATAATAGTAAGTCTTTGCTTAAATAGCCTGTTACTGGTCTTCAGGAAAACTGAACTATATCATGTGTAAATTATATAACATGTATTAAGAGTAAAGCTGTAGGTGATACAAGAAACTAATTTTATTTTCCTAAAGCAGGAATGAATAACAATAATTAAGGAATCTACTTCCCGTCAAAGTACACATCTATATAGGTATTTATTGTGAAGCACCTTTTAATATTAGTACGCGTATGTTTGTATAGAAGTCCTTAGTTTTCTCTGAAAGACAGGAAACAAACCAAAAAAATAATTAAAGTTTACCATATCTCATCCGAAATGCAAACGTACCAACATGACAATGAACTAATTTCGTATTTTCGTTTAAATAGATGGTAATTGGTTTTGTTCTAAAAAGTGTGAGAAAAGCAGCAAGGAAGCTGTAGATCACAAACTTAACTACAAGAGGGACGAAAGATACCAGAGGGACAGTCACACTCATCAATTGAAAATAAACTGACAACACCATGGCTAAAAATGAAAAAAACAAACAGACAAACAATAGTTCACCTGAACCAACATAGAAAACTAAAGAATAAGCAACACGAATCCCACCAAAAACTAGGGATGATCTCAGGTGCTCCGGAAGGATACGCAGATCCTGCTCCACATGTGGCACACGTCGTGTTGCTTATGTCATAATCCAGTAAATAGTATAATTCGGTAGGTCACATTCATGACAGGGAAGGGGATTGTAGTTACGACGTAAGGGACTTATCCGATATCATTTGTGAAACGTTTATTCCATAACGGTCAACCAACTCATGATGGCGTCCGTAAAATTTACGAAGGGATGATTTCAACTTCACCAAATGGAACTCTTGGTTTAATAGCTTCCTTGTGAGCAGCAACCCTCTATCAAGAAAATCATGATAGGAAATGCAAGCACGGGAATATCGTATCAATTGGGAAATATATACCCCGTATGCAGGTAATGCTGGAATGTTGCTACTAAGAAATGAAAAGTTCACAATTTTAAAAGCTGAAATCAACCCTTTTGTCGTAAAGTTTTGTTTTAAACCGACTCTCATTGTCAATTTCTAGATGTAAGTCAAGATACGGAACGGAGATAAGATAAGGATATGGAAATTAGTCCAGTTTCACTTTACACACCATCCGAAGTATATATTTTGACCCATAGATTAATAGCAAGTATGTGTATCGTTATTTGAAAAATGCATAAAATGGCATTAAATTAAAAGTTTTATCTAAAATTCATGCATTTGGTTTTGATGTTATATTTGTTATTCTCGTGGGATTTTGTCTGATGCTTGGTCCGTTTCTGTGTGTGATACATTTCAGTGTTGTCTCGTTGTTCTCCTCTTATATTTAATGCGTTTCCCTCGGTTTTAGTTTGTTACCCCGATTTTGTTTTTTGTCCATGGATTTATGAGTTTTGAACAGCGGTATACTACTGTTGCCTTTATTTAATACTCTTTTAAAAATCTAAAAGTAAAAAAACAAATTAAGACCTATCATTCGCTGCTAAAAAAACGTTAACACGGCCGGAATTTCAGTTGAAATATAAACAATGAAGCTATATAAAAAAAGATAGAAAATGGTAATCGTCAATATTAAAGTTGTTCGCCATTTTGTCATAATTAGTAACAATTAACCAATATATATCAAAAGCTTTGGAACAAACATGTTCATATATAAGTTATCGCAAGGAATGGCTTGCAGAGGCGTCTATAGGCTGTACAAACCCAAATAAAAACTCAGATGTTTTCGTTTAAATTCGGGTCGAAAAATTGTTAAAAAGATAAAAGTGTGATGATGAAGATATTTCTTATTGTCCCGTCATTTACTTAATACTTACGAAGACGTGGACACAAATCATGTGATTATATTAGATAATAGTTTTTCAGTCCTAGAAGATATGACCAACCATGATAACTTTCCTTTACAGTTGTAATTGGTTTTTACCTGCAAAATTAAGACAATATATGATTTGGAATAGAACCGTCAATTACTGGAAGAAGAGGTCAAATCTGAAAATGGACCTTGTGAATGAGTTCTTGAACAAAGACTTGACTTGACCATAAAATACACCTCACTTGGGGGACGACAATTTTATATTCTTGGGGGGGGGGGGGGGGGGGATAAGAGGATTTGTTTTGGATAAGTTACTTATTTTTTTAAACTAAGAGGACATATTATCTATTTTCTACACTATTGAAGCAAGCTTTTTCATTTTCATTAAAGCAAGGGACTATATTTATGATATTCGAAATCATACAATATTTAAATATTTGTTTATTATGAATAATACATGACTGTATAGTCCAAGTCATTATGTACCATTTAATCAGAATTAATCATTATCCCCTGCAATAATGAATCTTCTATATTCCCAACTGCATATACATGTATTGCTTACATATACAGTATTACAGTTTGGTTGAAATTATACTCTTTTAAAAGTATTGGCAAATATGTTCGCCGAGCGGAGCGAGTCAAAAAAAATTTGAAGGGTTTTGGAACCGCTAAGGACTCAAGAAGCTATAGAACAAATGATGCAAAATTATGCTTTCTGGGTGTTCCCCAGATCCTATCTTTAAATAATCTGAAAATGCAAGTTCTGTTTTAATAATTTTTTGACAATATATAGGTCTCAAAGCAAAATATGGATTCAGTGTAAGACTAAAATTTCTATGGACAACATCAAAATACCAATATGCATGATAAAGGAAAAATGTAATTCACATAGTTAAGTCTGGGGTTGCTTTTCTTTTTAAACTCATGTTAATAACAAAATTACAGAATGAATGCAACACTAGCAGAATACAGAAGGGCAATCAATGATTAAAAGACAAATAAATCAGAAACATTGATCCCAAAAAATCAAGGGCTACGTCTGAGGGAGAACAGAACTTCCTTCTTGCAAGGCACTCACGTTGAACACAATTTGATATGGAGACAAGCGTTTGATTTTGAAATTTCATACATGAGGCATTTGCCTCAATGTAGTTACGGCCCTATAGTAAAAGCGAGGTAATTGTTCTTGAGACAATATACCTCAAATTAAATGAAACCAATTTTCAGACATTTCAAATATACACTGTTCAACAAAAGAAACGATACAAGACTTTTTTTCAAATTAAAGATAAAGTTTTCCGTTCATTGGACCAATATTGAAGCTAGTAATACTTTATCATTATGGAAATATAAATCTGTTTAAAAAAATGCTCTCATTTAAAAATAAAGAAAGTGTTTGCCATTAATTTGTTTTTAAAAATCATACAGTTTCTTCGTTTATTTGTTAAGCAAAGTTCGGCCTCGCGAGAAATCGTTAAAATGTATACATTATCAACTGATTTACCATAGACAGTATGTGTGAAGTGATATTCAAAAAGCAGTAACAATCTTAAAACTAATCCGAAAGGTTTCAAATTTACAGTGTGTTGTTTTCATATCTATAGCAGTGTTTAAAACGAAAATTAAATATTTTTTTTGCATTTTTTGAGATTTAAAAAAACACTTTTTTCCCCAAAAAATTTGAATAAACAATATTTCAGCCCATTAGTTACAACATGAACATAACTTGATTAGCATATTGAATATTTTTAAACAAATTTTAAATTTCAATTAGCACTTAGAAAATTATGAGTCGATTTTTTATTCGACTTTCCGCAAAACTAAGTAGTACCCTATGATCGTTTACACGGAATTTGGATACTTTCCGACAAGTTTTGATTTTCATCATCACATGTGCATACCTTGCAAATGAAAGCTTTTTAAAATAGTGTATCTCATTTTGTTTTATATTTAATACTTTTTGATAAAAAAAAATTTCAAAGTCGTGTATCGTTTCTTTTGTTGACTAGTATATTTAAATAATATTTATACTTTTATTATAAAAAGATTTGGGAATAGTTATCAAAGGTACCAGGATTGTAATTTAGTACGCCAGACGCGCGTTCCGTCTACACAAGACTCATCAGTGACTGCTTCCCGATTTAATTTTTGGGAAAAGATGAATTTATGAAGAATCTGGTGCCATCTCATACATTTGATTAGACCTGCCGAGTTATTTATTTTCAAAATTAAGCCCCCCTCCTTCCCAGAATATCAAATGGTCGTTCTCTGGTTTTCATGAATGATATATAAATAAACTTATCATAGATACCAGGACTAAATATAGTTTGCTTTTTAAATTATCCTGCATTACAGGGGTCCCTACTATAAAGTGTGACACGAAATAGAAACGAAACGAAAAGAAGCATAGCGAAACGAAAAAAACCCAAACTCAAATTACGGATCACTTTTTATATCTGTATATCGGAAGATTTACTCAGAGATGTTTAAAAATGCAGAAGGTCTCCCAAAATCACAAGATTCGATACATAAAATACCAGGCTTCGAATGGGTTAATAGGATTAATAAGATTATGATGTCATCAAATCCCAAATTTATCTTGAGCACTTTATAATTATACTTCATTTTTCATTCAATTTGAACGTTTTGAAAGAGCGCGTCTTTATGATTTATGATTAACTCTCCTTGCAGAAGTCAACAATATTTCCATATTCCATACAGCGTTCATGCTTCCCTATCTCTACAAACACTGCCATTGTCCGTTCGGATGTTTTCGGTTATTTGTTTTAGATTTATCAAGGCTGAATTATTTATTTGTTGCGGATTAGGCGAACTACTTCTTCCTTAGCAGCAATAGCGTCAAAATGGATGTATGGCAGCAGACGCCGAGAAAAACACAGACATTATGTAGAACAAATCTTACTTACTGTTATTCGCTTTGTGGACCTAAATTTTCAAAATTTGACAATCTATTTTCTCCTTTTTTTTAATTATAAAAAATTCTTGTAGGAATTCGTCAATATACCATTAAGTCGTTTATGCTGTGGTTTTAAAAACATCCAGATATTTTTCTCTCATTTAGACAAGAAACATTAACAAATTGTCAAAGTTCAAAGAAAAAACAGCGCCCATTTGCAAATTGCCAGTTAATACTGAAAACGTTAATCTGCTAAGAGAACAACCATTAAACTTAACTTGGAAAGGAGGATTTCCTGCATATCTTAAAGTGTCAAAGTTAAAAAGCGCTCAAGCCTCTCACAACGCCAGACAATGACGTAATAGCTTATGGCTTAAACAACAAAAAAACCTGCTAACTCGGACATTCAAAATGGTAAGCCCGTATGAATCAAAAGCTCAAATACATCAAACGAAAAGATAACAACGTCACAAAGGCATTTTTTTTAAAGAAGAAAACGTTTATAAAACCTGTTTTTTTTTTTAGCTAGCTAAATCTCTAACTCAAATGACGGTTTCATACAATTTCTTTATATTGACAACGATGTGTGACCACAATCAGACACAATATATATAATTATCGGACTACAGATGAATTATCACGTTGTGATTGGTTAAACGCCGTCACGTGGTGACCCCCTATGAGACCGTATGGGGTTAGTAAGTTTCATATGGGGTTCATGACGCGTTAATGGCGACGTCATCTATTGATATTGTTGTGTTTCATTGTTTATTTTTCAACAAAACGCCGCAGAAAAAGTCCAGCGTCCGATAAATTCGTTATACGGTTAACTACCGACCCCTTACGGGTCCATAGAGGGTGAATAAAATACATAGGGGACTCGGCCTCTGGCCTCACCCCCTATGGATTTTACTAACCCTCTATGGATCCGTATGGGGTCAATAGCGAACCATATAACTTATAATGTCAATAATAAGGGTACAGCAGTCAATGTTGTGTTATCATTTTAATCACTCTAAAATCACATATATAAACAAACATTAACCATGGCAACAAAACGAAATGACAGGATGAATAAATGTACAGCCACGTCATATGTGAGAAAGAAACAAAAAAAGACAAGCAAAAATGAAAGACAAGAATACAGAAACTTAAATAGAACAATACCACAATGACGGGCTGTATAAGTACATAGCCATGTCATATGAAACAAGAATCACAAAAAAACATATAGACAAAGTATAAATAAAATCATCATAGATAACAGGATTGAATTTTGTATTTACGCCAGACATGCGTTTCGTCTACAAATGACTCCTCTATGACGGTCGAACCTTAAAAGTTTAAATAGGGCAAATAAAGTCCAAAGTTGAAGAGCATTGAAAACCAAATTTCCTAAAAGTTTTGCCAAATACAGCTAAGGTAATCTTCCTGAGAAAGAAAAGCCTAATATTTCAAAAACAGTTAATTTATGACCATATCAATGATAATTCATGCCAACAGAAGTGCTGACTGCTGCTTGGAAATATAAGTAAAAATGAAAGACAAGATTTTTTTTTTTTTTTTTTTTTTTTTTTATCCTGGAACAATAAAGGGATGAACAAACACAGAGCCACGTCAAACGGATACCACCCGAAGAAGACTAAACAGTTAAACTCATATTCATAAAGACAAATAAAAGAAAACTATATAGTCATATTTGGCATGATAAATGTTTAGATGAGTATTTTTAAGTTTGATTTCATATTCAATTACTTCTGTGACCACTGTTTGGGGAAAAAGTTGTCTTTTTGAGAATAATTTTGAGCTATTTTTTTCTAATTGGGATTTTTTTCCAGGGGAAAAAACTTTTATTCTCCAGTAATTTAAAGTAAACAATATCACTGCAAGACTTGATAAATATTCCGTATCAACTTCACAAATAATACATGATGGTCTTGATGTATAGATTCTGCGTACTGATGTTGTATATCATGTAAACAACGTGTTATATTGTTCTCTCAGTTGTCTTTGTTTTATTATAAATATTACTTTTACTGTTAAACTATTATATGTGATATCAATTTGACGTGACTCGGTACGTAAACATCTCGTCAATGTGTTTGTATTATCTTTCATTTTTTGCTGGTGTGTTTTGTATATGCGACGTTTCTATGGTTCTTATAACTTGACTCTGTCCTTTAACACTGTGTCTAAACCACACCGGCACAATTTGCTCGGACTCAATGGCATCTAACATCCGGCACAATGACGGAACACCAATAGACAAAAGAAAGGTAGTTTTCTCCTTATTTTTTTATTTTTTTTATGATATCGAAGAATATGTATACATATACAATTATTTTCTATTGTGAGATGCAATATTTTCTACAACCGTTCTATATTAACGGAGAAATAAGTCAAAATGCATGTCAAAATGACGAATTGAGTGAACCTTGCCTCGAAATTGTTTAATTTCTCGTTAAATTGTACACATTGTACGAAAAGAAAGGTACAGGAAGATAGATATTGACACGGAGATTGCAAATTTAGTTATTATGAGCATCTCAATAATTTTATCTCTGTGTATGGAACGAAAGAAAAGGGTCATGTCAAATTAAAATAAACCGGTTTCGTCAATGTTGTTACTACACAATCACCCGGTTTCGTCTATATATATCACCCGGTTTAAAAAAAAAAAAAATAACAAACAATTTATGAAAAGCAACTTTGGCACGGATCTGAACATTGTCTTTCTAGAATTTAATTATATATTTATTGTAAAGTAAACTTGGCGTGTTAAAATCTATTTTAAACGGGCACTTTTTGACATAGTTAATTATGATAATACACGTTTTCCTAATGAAAGTCGTATCCCTTATTTCACTTAACTCCAAACTTATCTTAAATGGAATATAAATACTCAATAGCAAACAATGGTATCTAATTATTTTGTAACATTATTATATTTTCTTTGTTTATAATAGTAGTATGTAAAGATGAAAAATAAAAGTATGTGTTTTGATTGTGCCATAATTTTAATTTACTATAATACTATATCATATACACTATGCATTCAATCATTGACGAACAGTCCCATACCGACTATAGTCTATACTGTTCTGCACAAATTAATCGTGCATGCAGTCCTGCCAGATTTTCTGGTACTATATATACTGTGTAACTTGCGCACACATTTGCTAAAGAGGGGAATTTTGTACCATAACTGGCACTAACTAGCTGCGCCATGACCGCATGATACGCCCGTCGTTTTATGTGTGAAGTTATATGCAATAATCAGAAATAGTTTTGAGATACCTCGCTATAAATACCCCCCTTTTTTGTTTTACCAAAAAAAGTTCAATCACTCTAAACCAAAATTTCAAACATCACCAAAAAGTAAACAGAAGTTTGTAATATTTATATAACTAAGAAGTGTTTAAAGTTTGATGCAGTTATAATACTTCGTTTTTGAGATATGGCGCGACATGTTAAAAAAAACTACATTTCTGTTTCATTTACATTTTCTGTAACACAAACAGATTTAATTTGATTTTCACTAAAAGGTTTACAGATCGTTTGATCATAATAAGAAATAACTATGTTAAATTTTAAGAAAATAAGATAAGCTGTCCTGAAGTTACGGTGCGACATGTTTATGCTGGATAGACGGATAGATAGACGGACGGACGGACTGAATGACTGATAGATGGAGGAACGGACGAATGGAAGGACGGACGACTGAAAGGACGGACGGACAGACGGGTGTATACAATAATACGTCCTGTCAAAATTGGGACGGGCGTGTAAAAACGCAAAGAAATGAAGAAAAAAAAATCGTAAATAAGGGTCAATAAGTTTTATTAGGACATCGGCCAAGTCGATTTATTTGTATATTTGTCTGCCTTATCTTATTTTCCTATATAACTTTTATATATATTTGAAAAAAAATGTATAGAAATCGATAAAAAGAACTTGATATTCGGCATTTATTATAATAAACATAATCCAACTCACATAATCCGATTTCCCGGGTGTCCATGTTTTCTCATTTCTTACAATATTTTAATTCGGTATACACTTTATAAGATAAGTGGCGAATCTAGATGACGTATAGGTTGCACGTCCCGACCCCACCTTTGGTTGCCAAAACTATATTGATTCCTGTATTTAACGATTTTGTAAAGCAAAAAGTAATCAAAATATTGTTCGACTCGCTACGCTCGGCGGTATGTAAAAGTTGTTCGAAATACGCCCACTTTGAAATAAACTGAATCCGTCTATCCGTATATATTGTCAAAATATATTGACCTACGTCAGTGTACCATCATCACAGTACCGACTCGTTTTTTTTTTAATAATGTTAACAAAATAATTATTATTGAATTTTATCGATGACCTGAAACTATTATAATAATTTGTACATAGCAGTATAGTTACAATTAGTGATAAATAAATTTTATTTTAATGCATGGTAGTTGTAATCCTACATAGTCATTCATTTCTTATGTCGATTATGCATGCATATTATACATTTGTCTTATTATCAACGTTTATCCTTAAGAAGATTTATTTTTACCGATGGTACTAGAAAAGATTACATTCATGGAATGATTAGATTACTTATAAAGGTGTCCATTCTTTTGTGCGAGAAAATTCAATAAATTGTGTGTTTCGATTTGTAAGACCGTAAACTTTAATTTCAAGTTTAAACATGTTCAACATATTATCCCATAACTCATATAGAAAACGCATATTTAGAGAGCTATAATCTCAATATGCTGTTAAAAATTTCGGAATGCAAAGTAAAATTAAAATATTTGTGTTCTATAAGAGTAGGAATTTGCTTATTATTTATTTGAATCTGAGACTTATATTAATAATAAGCCACTGTCCGGTGAACGAACTTGTTTTCGAACGACCCACAAAACTCCTTTTGAACGCTGATCAGAAGTTAAATAATCAATTATAATGTAATGCGATTATGCTTTTTTTTATTTGACCAAACCGGGTTATGCATTTTGAAATCTATGACGAAACCGGGTTGTATACATTGACGAAACCGGCCAGTTCCATTTTGACATGACCCATTTCTTTCGTTCCATACACAGAGTAAAAATTATTGAGATGCTCATGATAACTAAATTCGCAATCTCCGTGTCAATATCTATCTTTCCGTACCTTTCTTTTCGTACAATGTGAACAATTTAACGAGAAATTAAACAATTTTGAGGCAAGGTTCTCTCAATTCGTCATTTTGACATGCATTTTGATTTATTTCTCCGTTAATATAGAACGGTTGTAGAAAATATTGCATCTCATAATAGAAAATAGTTGTATATGTATATATATTCTTCGATATCATAAAAAAATAAAAAAAATAAGGAGAAAACTACCTTTTTTTTGTCTATTGGTGTTCCGTCGTTGTGCCGGTTTTAGATGCCATTGAGTCCGAGCAAATTGTGCCGGTGTGGTTTAGACACAGTGTTTAAACGATCCCGTCAATATGATATTGTTCTATTATGTGTCATTATGATATAAGTCTATTATGAATTAGAAAATGCGTTGAACCAAAAACGTCAAATCTGTTCAATCGCGTAGTGGAATGAACTATTTGTGGATTCTATAAATTCTATATAACTTTTGGACTATTTTAAATAACGGTCTATTTCTGAAATTACTTCTTACATACTTCTGATTTTGTAACCCTGTATGCTAATATTGCCATATTACATTGTTTGTATATACATTGAACGCCAAATATATGTGACGTATAAAATTTTCTGACCTCAGACACGCGAACCAATGAATGTGTTTGTAGATAGATGTTTTTGAATTCTGTTAAATTGTTACACGATGAGGACTATGTACCCATATTTTGACTATTTTATTTATTATTTTTAGTTCACGCATCATTGTAAATATAACAGAATTTTAAAAGACTGTCATCAAGGGGAGACGTTTAGCGCTGTAAAACCAGGTTTAATCCACGATTTTCTACATTTGAAAATGCGTTTACAAAGTCAGGAATATGATAGTTGGGTCAACATTTTTAATTAATTCTCCATAGGCGCAAATGGTAACGTTTTCCTCCATTGCTCAGTCCATATCGTTTACTTGAACATGTATGATGGCTCATATCGAAGCTGATACATATATACATGTCCGGTTAAATTTTTGGGGTGGCAAGTGAGATTACTTTTTTCGCAAATTGCTGGATCCCAGAAGAAGGTGAAAAATGACTCTCCACATGAAATTATCCAAAAATTCTGATCCTAAAATTCAATAAATAATATTGTCCTTTCTAATAATTTATTTCCGGTCAAATCTACATATTTCTTTTCTCACCACAACAGCCCTATAAAACAGTTCTTATTGTTCATTTTTGTCCATTTTTAAAATCACAGCATCCACAATAGTATGACGGACAAATATTGTTTTTATTATGTCATCTGAGTTCCTCGTCTCAAGGTCCATTAGGGATACTGACCCATATTAGATCAGCAAATGTCAGATTCCACTTGTATTGCATAGGCGTAGCATGTCCAAAATTAATGGTACGGTTTTGGAAAGTAAACCTAAGGGACACGAAGTGCAGGGGGTATGGGGGCCGCTGAAGGCCCCCAGAAGCTCTGGGGTTAATAGCGTTAAAATCCTGCATTCTAGGTGTTTCCTGGCACTAAAATTTGTTTTTGAAAAGCAGTATTTTTTACTTGACAACTTGAAGAAAAAAATTTTTTTAATGTCTGTGGTCCAATCACTTGCCGGTTTTGTAGTTTATTAATAATCGTTTCACAAATTCTCTAAAAAATATTTCAATCGGTTTCAAAATTTATATTGTAAATACATGAAATATACACACTGCTGTTATTCATAAATAAATAAAAAAATATATTGTACCCTTACATCCAATCACAGCGCTCCTAAGTTCACTTCCTTCACCTGCCTTTGGTACACAAAAAGCCAACCTAATGCAGGGGAAAAGGTAATAGTAGTACCGTTTTCCCATGTAGTGAATAGAAAAGTGGATGGAAATGGGAAATGTGTCAAAACAATACCGAAATCCTAACACACACTGGGGTAGGCTGCATCCGGCCAAGTAACAACGATGTAAACTAGCTCAAAGAAATTCGCTCTTCTACACTCCATTACACACAAAAGAACTAAAACTGAAAACAGAACAAGAAGAAACATTGGCCAGAGGTTCCTGACTTGGGCCACGCGTAAAATTGCGTTGGGATAAAAATGTTTTAATGTGAACTTTCAAGACTACCACTGAAGTCGACACTAGGGTGGTCGTCTTGACCTTGTAGGAACTTGAATGATTTTTTTAAAATCATACAGCGACTATCAAGATGGAGAAATGAAATAAATCACTGTGTTTCTTGATTATTTGTATCGTTTTTAAATGTATTGTGTAGGATTTTGTCATATGCAACTCGTCAGCTAAAACTCCGATGAAAAGAAGGTCATTTCAAAATCTATATGGATCAAAAGATAAACATCGAATAGCGTGTGAAATGGAACACTAGCTGTATATAACAGAAACTTTATATAATGTGTACATAAAACTGTTTATATATTCTTGATGGTGGAGGTAGTCCTGAAGGACGGAAGATGATTCAGCGGTAAGGCAAGAGAGCCCTACACAATTACACTGATTTTTTTGGATGTCTTCACTTACCCTTTCGGAGCACCTGATGTCGCCCCAGTATTTTTGGGGTCTGTGTGTCTTGTTTGTTTTTAGTTTTCACAGTTGAATGGTGTCCTTGTGCGTCTTATTTGTTCCCTAGCTTGTCTTGTCCATTGATCGCGATTATTTTTTTGGTTAGTGATTCGTTTGTCAACTTTTCTTTTTACTACATTGCACCTTTTTTACATTTTGGTGGCTTTGTATTTTTCTGGTTGAAAAATTTATTGCATAAGAAATCAGTTTCCGATATCAAAGAACTAATCATTTTTACCGGTAGCGGTTGGGGGAACTCTCCATCTCTGATTTTACTTTGATGAAAAATGCCAAAATCACCCTTGAAAAAAGGAAAACTTTTTTCATGTTAGAATGATAAGGAATGTTTCACCCCTTGTCGATTTTCTTTTTCATTTTAAAGTTTTTTCCCTATCCAAAACAAACCATGATACCCCCAAGAAATTGAAAGCCTTTTCCCTTTTCAAGGCCACCTTGGTCGGTAAACAAATTATAAACCCGTAATCAGTACACGTTTCATGTTTAGAAACGTATGAAGAATAAATTTATTGAAACTTTCCAAATATGTTTTTACGATATTCCTTAAATGCAAATTTCCTAGCGATACTCTTCAAGTCCAAATTATCTGTTCTTGTTTTATGAACATGCAGCACCATGAGATCGTTTAACCTGTCCTGTTTCATGGTCGACCGTAGATATGTCTTGATATGACGAAGTGTACTAAACGACCTTTCGCTTGTTGCATTTGTTGCTGGCAGGACTAAAACTAGTTTTAAGACAAAAACCTCTGACAATAACACTCGTTCTCTTGGTGCCAATCCTCGTATGAACGTAATGGTATCGGTAAGGACTATATCTTCCATTGGTGTTGCTGATTCGAATATAGTTGCAAATAGCCTTAACTGGCATTGAAGATTTGCTTCGTGTAAATCTTCCTTATAAAACTGGCAAACTATCTTAAATTCTTCGCTGAAATCAACGCCCTTGATGCATTTTAAAAGAACTTGCTCTGTATTTAGATAGATGGTGAAGTCTTCTTGTTCGAATCTATCAGTAATAGCTTGAACAATATGGTCAACAGCTTGATAATACTTTTGACGGTAGAAATCTTTAGGAGTAGAATGAAACTCTGCAGTCGCCGTCCCAGTTTCAAATCTAGAAGGCATTCTTCTCTTCCTTGGGAGAACTGGTTCCTCAACTGACTTCCGTCTGGATTTCATAATTACATTTTCCCAGATAGCTGGACGTAAAGAAAACATCAACAACAATCAATCAATCAACTAATTTTGAACTTGACTTGTGTTGGTTTTATAAAAAAAAATCATTACATAAATCAGTTACCTGCTAAACCTAAGGATGTGGCATTGTATAAACAATTACCATTTCCTGTTGTTTTGATTGCTATGAGGCTGATATCTACGACTACATCATCTGGAATTAAAATTTGAGATAATTCATCGAAAGAAAAACTGCCGGCTTCTTCTACCGTGGAAATGTCACGAAGTTGAAGCGTTAACCTTAGAGAACTAGCAACATTGGTTGAGATTTGCCAAATTAGCTGGCGATTGTTGCTGGCTATAGCATTCTTCAGATTATCCATCATGACATTTCTGTTTATTTAATCTGTGTCAGATTAGTGCATGATCCAGGACAACACCAAACATTATTCGCATCAGCATCAAAACAATAGCACGATTCCGATTAATTAATATTTATTAATTGCTAATCAATAAATCGATTACGGTAAGATCTGCAGTTACGTACGTTGCTCTGTACTTTAAAGTTTTAACGTTGAGAGA
Organism: Mytilus trossulus; assembly: GCF_036588685.1. Taxonomy (NCBI): domain Eukaryota; kingdom Metazoa; phylum Mollusca; class Bivalvia; order Mytilida; family Mytilidae; genus Mytilus; species Mytilus trossulus. Next base: position 42,318,279 of record NC_086375.1, on the reverse strand, counting down.
CGTTTTTTCTTTAAGAAAACAGGCAGAAGTAAATGTAAAACGTTTATTGTATAAAGTTTGCATAATATTCCAACATATTTTTTTATATATTTTTGATTTTTTTTTGGTACGGTTTTCCGTACCTGCAGTTAAAAATGGTACGGTCGGAACCGTACCAACCGTACCGTGTGCTACGGCAGTGCATTGCAGTATGAATTTCTTCGGTACACCTTTTCGAACAATTCTGTCAAGTTTTTTTCCGCATCTGAAATAAATTATTTAATAAGTTAATTTTCAGTATTTTTAAGTAAGCATGCTTAGTACTGTTCCTTATATCTTTTAGTAGAAACAAGCACAAAATCCATATGTTATCAATTCACAATTTAGATTTTGATTAAGACTTTTCATAGCTTCAAGTGCCATTCAACAAACCTTTATTACCTAACTGGCTTTATAAAAATCTTCATGTTTAGATGATATATCATGAAAATATTGTGTTTTTTTTACTGTAAATAAGGTAGATTTAAGGATTTTTTTCATTCAGACAAAAATGTTTTTGATATTTGTTTCTTTCATAGAAGGAATAGAACATTTCTATATATAACTGTTAAGATCAGTAACAGACCATTCTAAAGCAGGTTTTAGTTTTAAAATCCATCAAGTAATAAGCATTTTAGAGTTCTTTTTGTGCGAGTCTTCAAATAGTGAAAAATGGTGCTTTTCTTTAGTGAAGATAACATTGTGACGTCATGACTTTATGATGTCATAATTTAGAATTATACAAACATAACCGAGTGTGTATTTATTCAATAATGAAAGGGAAAAGGAAAAGAAACCAATATAAGGTTGGTTACCAAGCCCATCTATTGCGTTTTGTATCCCTTACAACAGATCAAGTGGTGTTCTTTAATAATGGTGTTGCTCCATCTAAACAGGTTTTAAAAAATATATCTATGGAAGTTTCACCTGCACCACCTAAGCTTAAATTTTCTGATTCCACGACAGATTTGACACCTAAAAACACCACAGAATCTGTCTGGTTACCCAGCCTTACAGAAAAGAAATTCCAGCTGTACTCAAAAGAGAGTTACGATAAAAAATCTTATGCAGACCCACAAACTGGAAAATGTGCGACTACAGTCAAACTATTTAGACCGCATCAATTGTCAGATGATTATTTAGATGAATATTTAGAGGAGAAAAGTACTGAAAATAGAACAGTAGATAGAGATCTTAATATTTTAATGATCAATAGTCTTATAATTTGTCATTTAAATAAAAGTCCAAAGTGTGTTGTTCCACATTTTGAACTGGTAAAAGAGACTGAATGGGGTCTTGGTTGGATTTGGGAAATGAAGTGTACCAAGTGTAAATTCATTTCAGAAAAATATAAACTATTTAGAGAAATTAACACAGGACGTCCTGGTCGCAAGAGTGCTACAATTAATTATGGGTTTCAGACTGGCGTGATAAACTGTAATCACTACTGGACGAAAAAACAACTGTCCATACCAGTAACAGTCGTTGCTAATATTGGTAATGATACTTTTAACTAGTTCATGTATTCCTCCTATGTCAAAAGGAACAATGCAGAGAATAACAAATAATGTTTGGGACAAGGTTGTACAACTTGCTGAAAATGAAACCAAACAAGTGGTTAAGAGTTTCAGAAAGAGAAATCAAACATTAGGGTTAAATAAATAAAGACAACAGTAGTATACCGCTGTTCAAAACTCGTAAATCCATGGACAAAAAACAAAACCGGGGTAACAAACTAAAACTGAGGGAAAGAATTAAATATAAGAGAACTACGACACAACATTAAAATGTAACACACAGAGAAACGGACTAATCATCAGACAAAATCATATGACAATAACAAATATAACATCAAAACCAAATACATGAATTTGGGATAGATAAGTACCGTGACACGTCTTATTGTAATGTGAATTTACACTAATTTCATAGAAATTGTTCCAATATCCACCCATTTAGGTGCGAGTCATATCTCTGGCCTGTCATTGATACTGTGCTATGTACGCAATGTTTCGGGTTATTTCGGAAATGTTTTTATTCCAGGGAAACTTTCATGCAATCTTTCGAGCCTCTGGACTATTCCACGGACAATGTAGTGTACGAAATCGAATGTACTTTGTGTGGACTACTTTATGTTGGTGAAAAGGAAAAGAGGCAATTTTTTCCTGTTTACTTTACAAATAGAGGAATGGATGCAATCAACATCAGCAACGTTCACATCACCAGGAGGTAAATAAAAGCAACAGAAGTATACCGCTGCTCAAAACTCATAAATCAATGGACAAAAACCAAAATTGGGGTAACAAACTAAAACCGAGAGAAACGCATTACATATGAGAGAACAACGACATAACACTAAAATGTAACACACACAGAAACGGACCAAGCATCAGACAAAATCCCACGAGAATACCAAATATAACATCAAAACCAAATACATGAATTTGGGATAGACAAGTACCGAGACACGTCTTATCGTAATGTGAATTTACACTAAAAAATAAGAGAAAACAAACAACACAAAGTTAAAGTGTAATACACACAGAAACGAACTATAATATAACAATGGCCATATAACTGACTTGGTACAGGGCATTTTTAAAGGAAAAATGGTGGGTTGAACCTGGTTTTGTGGCATGCCAAACCTCGCACATTTATGGCCATATGAAATATAACATTAAAACGACAACACAATACCACAGGACTACAATATAAATAAATTGGAGAATACAATTTACAATGAATGACACGAAAAACAGCCAACAAAAGGCAACAAGTTCAAAATTTTAATACGCCAGAAGTGCATTTTGTCCACACAAGACCTACTAGTGACGCTTAAATATAAATATTGAAAGCCGAAACAAGTACAAAGGAACAAAAGATAAAAAAGTTGTCCCAAAAACGGCAAGGGTTTTATGTTAGTTTCCAGAACATCCCTATTATTTAGAATAATTTATACTTTTGCAAACAGTAAATTTTATAAAATGACTATACAAAAGATGTACATGATAAAACTGAAGTATTAACGAATTACAGGAAACAACTGAAATACATTACATAACCAGACATTTGAAACACAAAAGTAGACACACCCGAATAAGTTCAAATCCTACAGTTAAACCAAAACCATTGCACCCAACATATTTAACTATAAACAAGCATTACATGGACTTTGCTTTAGAACAATACCTTAAAAAAAACTCTGACATACGACTGTTCTCACTCGCCTTACAATTACAGCCCCTCTGGCCACGTTATTACTAGGGATCTAAACATAATTCAACATGAAAATCTCCGAAAGGTGATTTCTCGTGGTCCTAAGTTTAGAAAACTCCAACACATCAATTGGAACCATAACTTCAAAATAATTATGGATTCCATTGAGGACTACGCTAGCGCATGGGCTAAACGAGAAGAAGTTCAACTGGACACTTTGTCAGAATGGGTCAAAACAATCAGGTCATTGATAAAACGTCACATTCATAAGTTGAAAAACTGTGTGAATGATCGACCTAAGTCCGTTTTCAGTGACAAAGTGGCTGTAAAATGTCTATCATCTTTATTATCTGAAGATAAGTATGTTGTTGTTCCTGCGGACAAAGCTTCAAATTATATTGTATTTAAATCGTATTACTACGAGTGTCTTATAAAAGAATAAGAATAAATGAGCACTCAGGTAATCCCACATACAAAAACATATCACTTGACAAGGATGAAATTTTGGCGAATCATAGGTCCTTCATGGCCTCTATGAACATTGCATTGAACAACAAATCGGAGGACTTACCTTGTTTGTATTGGATACCTTAACTTCACAAAATTCCGTACAAACAATGGTACATTGTCGGCTCATCTGCATGTTCTACTAAAGAATTGTCCATTAGATTGACTAAAATTATGTCCGCAGTTAAAGAGGGTCTTCAGATATACTGTGAAACTTTTTACTCGCGTAGTGGTATTAACCATACTAGAACACACCCGCGAAATCGCGGGCATTCAGATCGTATTTTTTTAACCCTCCTCCTTTATTTCCAAAATTCCTCTTTTTTGTTTTCTATTAATTTTATTATGAACATTGCAGTCAGGAGCCTGTAATTCAGTGGTTCAGTGATATTTGTTTTTCGTTCATTTTTGTACATAAATAAGGCTGTTAGTCTTCTCATTTGAATTGTTTGACATTGTCATTTCGGGGACTTTTACATAAGACTATGCAGTATTGGCTTTTGCTTATTGTTGAAGGCCGTAAGGTTAACTTTAAATGTTAATTTTGGTGTCATTTTGGTCTCTTGAGGAGAGCTGTCTCATTGGCATTCATACCACATCTTTTTTTTTTGGTAAAATATTTAGTGACATGAGAATTTCAGAAAAGGTATCAAAAGTCATAGGTAATTTGGGACAGGATAATTGTTTTTCTAGCCCGACTCCTCCTTTATCCACAAAAAAATCCTTTTTTATTTGTTTGTACTCTATTAATTTTAATGACGCATGAATAATTTTAGCGCTTATCTGTATATTATGAACATTCAATAAAGGGGACATCCCGAAATTCGAAAAAAGAAATCCCGGATCCCAAAATGATCAATCCTGAAATTTCGACCTTAAAAATACCCGTTCCAGACGTCCCGAAAGTGTATTTTCCTTTTATTTCAATTCTCAGTTGAATAATTGATCCACAGCGGTCAATGATATATTATTCAGACCCTCTCTATTAAACAAACCCTGTGACTGCCGTGGATAGTATACTTGAAAATGATATCAGACAGAAAATACACTTTATTCGTAGTATATGTATTTGTTTCAAAGTAAAAAGAAAACGCAAACCGGAGGTCTAATCTGACTTAAATTTCGTCCAATGACGGATATAAGACAGAAAATACAGTGTTTTCGTAGTATTAATGTATGTTCAAAGTATACAGAAAAACGCCAACCGGAAGTCTAATCTGACTTAAAATTTCGCCCAATGACGGAAACATATCCGGACGTCTTTTTTCTCGTTTTTCACCTAAAATAACTCAATCTGAATAATCATATGAATGGATGACAAATGCGATTATGCACTATACCCATTGGACACAGAGGCGTGATGATTAATTTATTGTGGAAAGAAGAGAAGCGACACCAAAAATGAGGTCTTCTCGTTTAATAGTATAGATGTGGATTCTGAAAAACTCTTAAGAACGTCTGGATAATTTTAAATCTTCTTCTGAAATTAGTTCTATTAAATCTTTTGATTTCTTAACCTTGTATACAACCATTCCACATGTGAATTTGAAAAACCGTCTTAAAGAAATAATCCACAATGCTTTTCATCATAAAAATGGTAGCATACGCTATAAATTTATCCCTTTGGGAAACCGTAAGGCATATTTTGTAAATAAGGAACAAAAGGGTAAAACATACTACACAGAGGAACAAGAGATTAGTATGATGGAGTTTCTTTTTGACAACGTATTTGTTAAATTTTGAGATAGACTTTTTCAACAAATTTTCGGCATTCCTATGGGAACGAACTGTGCGCCTCTCCTTGCCGACCTCTTCTTATTTTCATATGAATCCGATTTCCTTCAGACATTTATCAAAAAACAAGAAGATCAAAGAAGCCAGGTTATTTAATTTCACTTTCAGATATATTGATGATGTTCTTTCCATTAACAATCCTACGCTTCCTCCGCCTCATTTTTAGACTTATACCTCGAATTTGACATACACATTTATCTCAGTACCAGAATCTATGACAAACGAGACTGATTTTAATTTTGAAATTATCAATTTCCCCCACCTTAGAAGTAACTAGAACACACCCGTGATATCGCGGGTCCGTGACTGAATTAAGGTATATTACTATGCGCAAGCCTTATTTTAGTATTAGTATTGTCATCTGATAAGGTCATGCCGATTATAAGATACACAGTTTTTCTCTGCTTTCAAATCTTTCTGTTTGAACCCGTCGAACTGGAACTTATCAATTATTGGTAATATTAATTATTTGGAAAACAAAGGGTCCTGGAATGGAGTTTTTTCTAATCAACAACATTGTCCTATATTAGTTATATCAATTATTGGTAATATTAATTATTTGGAAAACAAAGGGTCCTGGAATGGAGTTTTTTCTAATCAACAACATTGTCCTATATTAGTTATAAATAAAGATGAATTCTTTGATTCGCTGTTTTACGTCATGTATGCCCACTAACAAATTAAAAACTGTTCCTCATTTTTAGTCTTGTTATCTTAGAAAGTCTTACTGATTAAAATACTACAATAGGTAGCTATTTGACAATTTAGTAGTGTCAACCCTGTGATTATGACCCGTGTATATAGCATATTAACTCTGAATACACCGTTTGGTGGTGCGCCTGTCAGATGCGGAACGTACAGATTAGGTAATAGGTAACAGGTGAATATACTATTGGTATCGGTATCGGACTCGACCCGGAACTTCTTAATTATTGGCGTTTTACGTGGAAAACAAAAGGGCCTGGAGTGGTGTAATTTTCAATCTACACCTTTGTACTATATTAGTGATATATAAAGTTGAATTCTTTCATTCGTCGTTTTTACGTGATGACGGCTGAAAAATTGGACTTCGTAATTTTAGTATTATATATACACCAACTACACCTGCATATGGAATATACATTTCCCAACTTATTCGGTATTCAAGTTCAAGAGCTTGCAGCTCCTATTCAGACTTTGTAAAACGTCACCAGTGTCTGAGCAGAAAGTTGATGAACCAGGGGTATGTCAAAGAACGTCTCGTCCGTTATCTAAAAAGTTCATCGGAAGATACCAAGAACTCGTTGATAAATATTCCGTATCAACTTCACAAATAATACAAGATGATCTTGAAGTATAGATTTTGCGTACTGACGTTGGTTATCATCTTAATAACGTGTTATAGTATTCTTCTATTTGTCTTTTTTAATATTACATTTACTGTTAGGTCAGTTTTTTTGAGATTATCATTTGACGTGACTGTGCTTATGAAAAACATCATACTTTGAACGACAAAATTATTTCATTTATTAATATTACTTTTACTTATGGATCCTGACATACTTTTGAATGACAAAACTATTTTATTCAATTATACTTCTTTTTCTGTGAAGTCTCTTTTTTATGATATACATTTGACGTGGAACTGTACTTATGTATCCCGTCATACTTTGAACCACACAATTATTTTATTTATTATTATTACTTTTACTGTTTAGTCTGTTTTGTTATATCTACTTTACGTGACTCTGCATTTATATATGCCGTCATACTTTGAACGACAAAATTATTTTATGTCTAACTGTGCGAATTTCAAACGCGCAATTTTACACGAGTTTTGAAAACCTTCCATACTTTACGGATAAACTTTACATAGATAAATAAAGTCGTATAAGATAAGCAACATGAGTATGTTAAATTTGATGTGTGCCTTTTTGTGCTTTTTCGTTAAATTTGTTGTTTTTATAGTGATTAAGATGATAACACAATATTGATTGCTGTACCCCTATTTTCGACATTTTTACTCTTTGAGTATGTTTGTTTGGTTCATGCATCGTTGACAATGTAATGGAATTTGATGCGACTGTCATACAAGTGAGAGGTTTAGCTAGCTATAAAACCAGGTTCAATCCACCATTTTCTACATTAGAAAATATCTCAGGAATATGACAGTTGTTATCCATTCGTTTGATGTGTTTGGACTTTTGATTTTAGACTTTCCTTTTTGAATTTTCCTCGGAGATCAGTATTTTTGTGTTTTTACTTTTTAGATAACTTATTTTATAGCTCGTTTAACTAAATCATCAATGTTTCTGTTTCTTTTGAAACCTATTGATAGTTTTTTATGGAATTGAGCACCTATTGTAGAATCCGTTTTAATAAGATGCCAGTATTTCCTGAATACGTATTGATGTTTTTCTGCTTGATGATGATAATTTGTAATGAATGATACATTGTATTTATTTTTAACTTTGTTCTTTTTCTTTAATTTTTGTATGTCTTGGAATTTGATTTTTGATAGAATTTGTTCTACCAATTCTCGTGTATATCCTCTTACTAACAGTTTTTCAATAAAGATTTTTTTTTCTGGTTTTAAATTCACTTTCATTGTTGGTGTTTCTGAGTATACGAATGGCTTCGCCTTTAATAAAAGATTTAAAGTTTGAGATGAGATGGTTTGAGTTTTTACGAAGATATTGGAATTTTTCGGTTTTCTTTGTAAAACATTTTAGGTCTAAAACACAAGTTTTTTGAAGGGCTCGCCCTTGAAGATTTCAAGGTCTAAAAATTTTATGAACTGTTTTTTGCATTCAAAAGTAAACTTTATCAGGTCATGTTGCTTATTTGCATTTTCAAACATAAAGTCAATTTCAGACTCTTTTGCCTTCACCATTAGAAGTCTATCATCTCTCATTCTTTTATGAAAAATATTTTTTCAGAGATTGCAAAGTTTTTAAGGATTGAGTTTATGTGATTGTAAATAGCAATGTCACTTATTTCAGGGGAAGCTGTTGCTCCCATTGATGCTCAAATGATTTGGCGATATGAATTTCCATGAAAGGTAAATTCATAATTTGAAAGGATGAGTTTTGTTATTTCAATATTTTTTTTTATATCATATGTAACAAGTAGTACATTATTATCAAATGTACAGTTTTTAATATTTCTGATTAAGTCACCTGTATCAGAAATGTATGCTTTTTGTGTTTTCACTAAGGGAAGTAAGAAATAATCTAAGTATCTCCCTAACCTTTCAAGTGGTCCATTACACTGATATTATAGGTCTACCAGGAACATTTATAGTTTTATTTGATTGTTCTCGTTTTCAATGTTTTGTAAAACTTCACGGTCTAGTTTGTTTGTGAATTTAGGGAGGAAGTATGCAAAAGGTGTTTTTATATAATTCTGTTCATTTTTAGTGTATTTGAAAGATATTTCATCAATAGTTTTCTTCTTTAATTTTGTAAATTATTTTATATATAGATATAGGAAGATGTGGTGTGGGTGCCAATGAGACAACTCTCCATCCAAATAACAATTTAAAAATTAAACCATTATAGGTTAAAGTACGGCCTTTTTCTGAGTGTTTTTAAGATTTATCTCTTGGATTTGTCCATAATGTATGTTATCATTCAATTGTTTTTCACCGTCTTTTAGGTTATTCAGAAAGATTTTGAATGACTGTTACATTGTCAGTTTGTTTTAGATTTACGAGTTTGACTGTCCCTTTGGTGTCTTTCGTCCCTCTTTTGTATTTATCTGCTAAATGAATGATGATCGTGTTTTAGATTCTTCAGACAATTCCTTTCTTGAAGTAAAAGGTTAAATTCAGTTTTATGGATATATTTAGATAATTACATTTTCGTATAGAAAATATATTTTTCAATAGGGTTGTTGGTAAATGCAAGCACCGAAAATTTTGATTTCTCCTTGAAAGGATGAATTTTACTTTGTATATTTCGATTTTCAAGGAAAAAGTATGAGCGTCTCAAGTTTCTTGCCGTTTTTTTTAAACTTTCATTTTTTTGTTTTATGGATGTTTTTGTTGCTGGAACAAAGTTTAGTCCTTTATTTCAAGTTGTGATAATGTTTTAGAGGATAGGTTCAGCACAAATTGTTATGCAATTTTAAGCTTGATTTCTTTTTTATGTAGTTTTATTTTATTTTTAACGGCTTTGCATTTTTCAATGTTTTTATACTTTTTCTTGTTTTTATTAAGTCTTCTATGTTTTCCCATGCTTTTCTTTTTGCATTGGTAATAATTTTATTTTGTAGTATTTATATACTTAAATATGATTCTGTATCACTATTCTCATTGGATTTTTTTAATTGTGCAATGACCACAAGGGGTATGTCCTTCTTCATTATTGTTTAGTCAGTATCTATAATTGCTATCTAGATCAATCGTGGATACGCAGTAGTCAATAAATAAACAAACCTAGGGATAAAAATTCCCAGGTTTGTTGATTTACTGTCATTAATTTGCAATATATCAACAATTGAAGTAAAAGCAAAAGTAGAGTTTACTTTTCGTTTTAATCCATATGGAAATTATTCAAAAAAATAATTCAGAGACTGTTTAAAATATTTAAAAGAAAATAAAAAGAATTAAATTAAAGTAAAAAAGTAATAAAAAAGAAACAACTTAAAAATAAAAATTTAAACAAATCAGAACAAAAACAATAGGGGTTGTATCTGATAAAGGTTTGTCTGGAATACAAACATTTCCGAAATAACCCGAAACATTGCGTACATAGCACAGTAAAGCCAGAGCTATGATTCGCATCTATCTAAATGGGTGGATATTGGATCAATTTCTATGAAATTATGAAAGCATGTATACTTCCTTTGATCAGCTGTTGAATGAATGGCCCAGTTTTCTGACACAGTAAATGAAGCCATCAAGAGTTACCCCCCTTGCACTGTAAAAATTAGTAAATACTGGTGAAAAAACCTACATAAATGTTTTACTGAGCTTATAATCTTGCATAAACATGTTTGCCATGTTTGTTTCAGTGTCTTGGGGGCATGAGGGTGTTTTTTTTCCCATTTTCGTTTTTTACTTGTGTTAAAAACTCGTATTTTCAGAAATGATTAATGTGAAGGTAAAATGTGCAAGGCATGTACACTACAAAATCATAACAAACCACAATTTCAGATTCAGCATGCAGTTAGTATAGTTTGTGCCATGCACAATATGTGTGGTGCATTGGTGTGAAGCTACATATATTTTTCTTTGATTATTAATCTCCCGAGGTTCTAAAACAATATGGTCTGTATTCACACACAATGCATTATGACAAAGGTGTGAAGCATCTTAATTTTTGTCTTTCTTCAGTAGATTTCAATTGCTGCATCTTTGCTAAACGTGCAACATTCATTTTAGAACGTTTGGTATTTGGGTATGTAACATTGATCATCCCTAGAATATAATTATTTCCTTTCTGAGTGGCCCCAGTCCAAATAATGCATGTCCCATTTTCTGCCTCTTCACTGTTTAAATATGGAAATCAACACGTTTTATAATTTATTGCGTCCGAAGCGCTTTTCTGGATTTACCTTCATCAGGAACGCTCAAAGCCAAACATTTGAAATCCAAAGATGTATAAGTACCGAAAATCGTATAAATTTAAATGTATAAAATTGGTATATTTTTGATAAAAATCAAAATTATTGGAAGCCATTTTGTATTCTTATAGTTAAATAGCACTAAAAGAGTGTAACTGACCTCGATTTCAGCGGCTCCAATCCGAAATTGTGATCATTGAACCACGAAACACTCCAACACCTTTGAAATAATAGTTCACAAATTGGGTCAACATTTTTAATTAATTCTCCATTAGCGGTAATGGCTAGTGCTGTCTGAATTATCCAAAAGTTTTCAGAAAGACTCCCTTAACTTTTCTGCTATTGTTCCAGCAATAAATCTTGCAAAGGAGAAGCTCACAGCTATTTTGGAAGATGAAATTCCCTTGAAAAAACTTACTAGTGACTTTGATTCTTTAGAAAATATGTGCAGTGATTTAAAAGTGTCAAAGAAGGACATGGATGAGCTTAAATCACTGTTTAAAAAGTACATTACAGCTTTAATTGAAAACATCGAAAAGCGATTTGCTGACAGTTCAGATCTTTTGGTTTGCTTTCTCGGTACTGGATCCTTTACTTGTACCTAGTCCAAACTCACCTGGCTTTAAACAGTATGGTGTCAATCAACAACACTTGCAGAACATTTTTTCAGGGAAGATGAAGGAAAAACTGACAAAATACTGTCTGGATGGCAGTCATTAAAGTACCATGTGGATACATTGCGGAAAGACATTCCCATTTCAATCTTGGAAGGATCAGTCAAACAAACTAGCACTGAGTGGATCATACTTAGAATTTTGACACCTTCATTTAAACAGTTCTAACCCTTAATTACTTATTTAGCTGATGCAGCAGCTTCCTTGCCAGTAACAAATGCATGGCCCGAAAGAGGGGGCAGTTGTCTTAAGAATATTAAAACTAGACTTAGAAATCGTTTGTCTAATAAACGTCATAACGCGGACGCCATTTATTCCGACTGGATTTCCCCCCGAAATTTGCTCTCAACAATTTCAGCAAATAACTCATATATCCTTGCACACTAGTATTACTTCCTGTAATAAATGTATGAAATAAACACTTGAATTCACTTTTGCATTTATATTCCTTCAAAAGACTTAAATCCAAGCAATTTAGCCAGGAGTGCAGACTCGCTTATCGACATCTTGCATCATGGCCGATAAGCAATACCGGAATTCAACAGCCAAGCAAGTAAAAAACCGGGGACCATCTTAGGGTCAAATATTGTACATTAGAGACGATAAAGTAATCAAAATGCTGTTTTTGATGTAGTTATATAAAAAAAACTATCGTTTTTATATTGATTGAACTTATATTAACTGATATGATGTTCAATTCTCTTATAACATTTTTGTTCTACCAAAGCTTCCCAAATTTTAATAAGTTGTTACTGATGACAAAATGGAGGTCAAGTTCAATAATGACGATTTTGACTTTTACCGTTCAGGAGTTATGTTTCTTGAAAGATTGAAAAATGGTGTTTCCAGTCGTGCTCTTGCATTTTCTCATGAACCATTCAACCAAAGCTTTTGAAATTTTTATATGTTGTTACTGATGACAAAATAGAGGTCAAGTTCAATAATGACGATTTTGACTTTTACCTTTCAGGAGTTATGGTTCTTGAAAGATCGTAAAATGGCGTTTCCAATCACGTTGTTGCATTTACTCATGAACCATTAAATCTAAGCTTTTCAAATTTCACAAATAAATGTTAATAAATCCGGTTTGCTGTCGTTGTGACAGCCTCTTGTTTCAATGAAGAGTTAAGTGAAGATTTTGTAAAAAATTTCTACAGTAACACTACATAATCTTTTTCTAATGTTATGTTTTTAAAGAAATTTCATTAATTTACTCAGAATTGTCTGAACTTTCATTCCATAAATTAACCTGATGAAATATTGGTGTCACATATTACTATACTCAAATATAGTATTGGAAGACTAAAAATGCCAAGTTTGCATATAGATAACTTAAAATTCAAATAAAAACTTTTTAAATACATAATTATTTAATAAATTAAATCAAATCTTATCAATTTTATTGGCGTAAAATCCAAAAAATTGGTTGTCACCAAGACATGACATAAAAATGTATGTGTGTAAAATTAGTTCAGAATGATATTTTTAAATGTCAGATACTTCCATGCAGAAAGGTGCAAGTTTAATCAGATTTGGAGAAGAATAGATTGAATTAGAATTGCATTGAAAATATGGTTTTGGAGTCATTTAATGTAATATACAGTTCATTAAAGTCGATGAAAGTTATAATGTCCCATAACATATGGCCTTTTTTCGTCTCTGAGATCTCCTTGTCCCATCAGTGCTTGTTGATGGAGCAACCTCTATTTTAACCCTGCCTTCATCAGATATGTTTTTGTAGACTTAATAGGCGGTGTGTGGTTTGATTGTCTGTTTGTGGTTTTCTTTCGTATTCGTCCAAGAGCAAAGTTTCTAATGTATTGCAGTTCATGATCATCTACGTCATAGTTATCTAATTGTTTTTTGTATTTTAAGTTTATTTCACACAAAATTCTTTTTGCAATGATGGAAATACACATGTCTTCTTTTATAGCAAACTTCATCCCAGCTTGGTCATAGCATTGAACAATGATGTCAATTTTATTGAGATCAGTGACAGAGAAACTGATAGGTTTCTTGTACTCTATTTTACACCGAGTAGGACATGTCTTAATTGAATGGCGTCAAAACGTTATTGAAGATTTAATCAGGAGACAAACTTCCGTGGAACCTATTTGAAAGGTGAACTTTCAAATACATTGATTTAATTTGATATAATAATTGACCATTAATAATGTAAGATTCTCAATAGCATATTTATATATGATATATAGATCATAACCCAAATCAAAATACAGTTATCAAACGTAAATGAATTTTAATATAGAATGTCATTAAAAAGGAGGGTTATTTTTATATAAAATCTCACAAAATTATGACCCAAATTTTTGGCACATCCCCGTATACCCAATAATAGGAAGTTACACCCACTCCGTGTCTTATACAATAACAAATATAACAAAGGCATGCATGCAAATAAATAGTAATAAAACAGTGGCACGCTGCACGATATTGAAGTCTAGCATTTTGATAATTAAAACCAAATCATATTTATATGAAGCACTAATTACAGGAATAATTCTAAAAAATAAATGCAACTGAAAAAATAAATTTAGGACCATCAATGGATATATTGTAGTCTGGTCTGTGCGTCAATCCGTCCGTCCGTCCCGGTTCAGGCTACAATTTTTGGTCAAGGTATGTTTTGATAAAGTTGATATTCATTCAACAAACTAACTTTTTACTCACATGCTCATATCGAATAGAACACGGCCTTATACGAGTATTACTATTAATCATCCATATAATTTGCGGAATGGAATGTTTGCAAAATTTCAACGGAGGCAATGTCTTGGCATGCATAAAAAGCATCAATAATGTATCACACAAATTACATTAGTACTGTGTCTCGCAGTACATATTAATATTTGATCATGTCTTGTCCTGAATTTAGAATAGATAAAAGATGATATATTGACAAAAAAAAGGAAACAGATACCGAAGGGACATTCAAATTCATTAGTTGAAAATAAACTGACAACGTCATGGCTAAAAAAAGGACTAAAGGACAAACACTCTGCAAAGACCTACAATGGTTGACTTTTACAAATTATGACTTGGATAAAGTGTTGTCTCATTGGAAACCATAACACATCTTATATCTATAAAAATATGAGAAACAAGTTGAAGGTAAATGCTTTAGTAGTATTACCAATATAAGTTGTGTGGTCGTCCACGCTGTTTTAAAAATGATTTTATAAGGATTTTGTAATGTATACTTTTTCGTTTTCAATAAGCAAAAATGTAGCTCACTGTTTTAATTTCAGATTCCGACGTTCCAAATGAAGAACAACCTATGGTCGGTTGTAAGAACCGGGAATGTAACCCAGGCGAATGGTTTAACTTGTCTTGTGTAAACTTGCACGAACAACCGTCTGATGGTAATTCACGTTAGATTGAGTGTATTGCTGTTTCTTGTACGATTGTAGAATTTGCAAGAGTACTTTTTCTATTCTGTCTTTTACTAAATTTTCTGTGCAATGAGTTTCCTTTTCCTTCATCAACTCATTTACTTTATTTAAATAGTTTCTTTTTGAATTGGACATTATTTAATAATATCTCTAGTTTAAATGTTTATATCTATTACCTATTTATTTGCTTATGGTTCTCAATTGTAAGTAATATGTTTTTTACAGATGAAGTTTGGTATTGTTCTGACGTTTGCCGACATGAATCTACCAGGTCGGTCGGTATTGAACATAAATTAAAATATATTAAATCGGTAATGGGGGACGGCTTGAACCAGATGGTTAGGCGTGAAGCAATCAGGCAAAATGACGGACCAGCTATGATAAGATTTTGGCGCCATGACATGCTGCAATTTCACCAACACCATCATTTCAAATACCTTATTCCTGGTCACAGACGTCTTGCTAGTATGTTATTCTTTATATTTATATATCGTATAAGGTCTTTTTTTGTTTTTAGTACAATCAAGTAGTTTTTACATATATTCAGGCTTCTTAATTGTATATTAAATTTTTTAAAAGTGTAATTTCGAGAGCAATCTAGCAGTATTATTTTCCTGTAGATTCATTTATTTTCGTTGGTATCAATTTTCTTGGATTGAGGAAAACTAGCATGCGTGTGGATATTTAATTTTGTTGTTTTGGCAAAGTCTACATTAGTTTCGAAAGAAAATTTGTAATTCGTTGAATATTTAATTTAGTGGTTCCTCTGAACCCACGAAAGCCACGAAAATTGGTATTCCACAAATATAAATGAATCCACAGGAAAATAATACTGCCAATAGAACGTAGGAATCAGAATAATAATGAACGCAATCAAGATACATGTTTTTTTTCTATACAAGGTACAAACAACTTGGATGACATGGTCGTCATAGAAAGTAAGAATGTTGAGAAAGCTATGACAACTAAAAGTGACGATGAAACTGTAAGCAGTGCTTTAATGGAAAGACAATTTGCAAGTGATGGCCTGACGAAAGAGAAAGAAGGTATAGTAGTAAAACATGTTACGTCTACAGAGAGACGAACTATATATTCTACTTACATTGCGGACTATTTTCAAAATCGTATCAGTCATACATTCACATTACAAATCGTAAATTTTCTAGTATTCGAAACTCAGAGCTTAAGATTATAAAAGTTTAAAGAGCACAATGATCACTATTTACTGTGCGATTTACAACTGAATATATCACATCTTTTCTTATTTAAATAACTCTTTTGTTTTATTTCCTTATTATTGCACTACTATACAATTACTGTCTTTTGATGAGGTAAATATGCGGTTTTATTGACTTTTGATCGAAGTGAATATCAGTTTTTCAAAAGTCAATTTAACCCCATATTTATCGAAACAAAAGACAGTAATTGTATAGTAGTGCAATAATAAGGAAATAAAACAAAAGTCAATTTAACCCCATCCCCAACGTTGCATGTAAAAGCGCGTGACGTTTGGCGGGGAATAACACTTTCTCAGGTGAATATGCCTTTTTATTCAAAATCCAATTCATATAGAGAAACCTACTAAAATAATACCAATATGGAATAAATGACATATATTCCTTTGGACGTATACTTTATCTTGTATTCTTTTCTCGATTATCAGTCACAACTTTTTATTTGTTATATGCTTGTATGTCTAATGGTACATTGGTTAATCCTGTAATATATGCATCAGTTAAAATATCTCATTCTGTACATAATTTTTGTGATCTCATTTTAGGTAAAAAGATGCACGTTGAGAGCAGGACAAAAGTCTGTCAGAGAAAAATGACATTTCAAGGAAATGTTTATACAATAAAGCCAGTGGTTTATTTCATGATAATGCATTGTCTGACATAAAGGCAGATCCATCTTTTGGATTCCGAACACCAGGTAGTCGAGTGTTAATTAATGGGGCATTGGTTATTACGGATGGAGGCGGCGACGAAATATCTGATGATGGGTCAGTAATATATATGCCAGAAGAAGAACTAGCAAAATGGAAATCATCTAAGAACAAAATCAACAATGAAGTTAGTCAAATAAAAAGTAACAAACACCTTGGCGATATAATAACTAGTACACCATACGCCGAGAAAAAGGTCATAGGACTAAAGAAAACTGAAATTGGAAAATATCCTTGTGAATCATTAAACCAAGCTTACGATCATTTAAAAACTCCTTCGCAACCTTTATTAGCCCCTCTTTTTTCTCTGTCACGTCGAGTGATGCTAGATCCACTCTTCCCTATTCAGGAAACGATTGATTAAAAAGATAGCAACACTAAATCAGGCAAGAAGAAATCAAAACAGAAGAAAAAGATTCAAGCAAATGTCATAAAAAAAAGAATCAATGCAATGGACAGAACCAAAACCAGCCGAAACCGAAACAAACTGTGATTCCAGTACCGGCTCGTTCTCAATGCCATCATTATTAAGCAATGAAAATTTAAGCGGGTCTGATATGAAATTTAACGCGGAATTAAACGACCAATTTTCAAGTTACCTTAAACATGTCCGATAATTCAGAGAAGACGCTGAAGCATTCTATATAGATCCATACCAGAGTTCCGATAACCAATCAGCCGAGAATCGTGTCGACAGTCAAGATCACATTTCAGGACAGTAATTACAATCTCCAGACGATAAGAAACGATGATGATGACTTTAGTGATGATATGTCAAGCGATTCTTTTGTGGGGAAAATTTCGTTATGAAACGAATTTAAAAAAGAATGACGATTTTATTATAGATTCATATGAAAGCTCCGATTCAGGTTAATTAATTATATAGCAAGGAAACAATTAAAGCACTTATTATTGTCTGGTTACTATACTATATATAAAAATATTAATTTTCGCGAACCATTTAGGTCACGGAAATTCCAAAATATGGCATCAGTAAGGAGAGTTGTGCAAATAATGTGAATACACAGAACTCCAATCAAAATTATCTTTAGCTAAAAGTATTCATCATTTTCTATTTTATATGTACTAACAACATTCCATTTTTCTATAATTTCGATTAAAATATTCCAAAATCTGAGATAAAAAAGGTCAAATGCCCCAAATAAACATTGTCTGATTGATTGCAGTACTGTGGCGTCAATGATAACATATAGCAAGCCTCGATGTAAAGCACACGCTTCACATGAATAAGGTGAGTTTTACAAATAATGTGAATACACAGATCCTCCATCCTATTTATATTTTGCTGAAAATGTTGCAGTGTTCATCATTTCTGTTTTGATTCTGCTAATGCCCGCGTCACACTTTCCCGATTTTTACGCCGATGGCAACACGATTATGGAAATTTTCAAAATCGGGACTGATCGTATCCAGATCGGGCTATTGGTAGTGCCATCTTTAAACATCGTAGAACAATCGGCCATTTTTCTAGCCTTCGGGAACAACTTCGAGAAGGGTTCTTAATTTTTTAACATGTTAAAAAATCCCCGAAGGTGTGTTCGATGTTGAGGGTTCGTATTGAGTTCGTATCACTATCTTCACCATCGTAATGTCACCGGGAATGCATCTTTGAACATCGTTTTGCATTCGTGTTTCCATCGGGCAGTTTTGACATAATGATGTCTACACGAATGAATCACGAAGCTACCCGATGGTCTTACGATGGCAACACGACTTCGTGAAGACCTCGTAATCCCGTCGTGTTGCCATCGAATAAAAGTACGAAGGCGACAAGATGGAACTACGACGGCAATGAATCCGGCAAAATGTAAGTTAATTTTTGCGCTAAAATACATTTAAAGTGCCATGCACGATATGCACTAGTCAGTCTAATACGACAGTTAAGAAAGACGTTCACAAAACATGGATCTCATATCATATGATTCTATGAAAACAAGAAAGGCGACAGCGTTGTTTCTATTAATTCAAATGGAACAAGAAGAGCAGGCCTTGCGGCCATAAAACTTCCGAGCACGATTTTTAGACTCAAGAATCAACCAATCAAAATACTGGATTTTGTGTTTCGAGCACTTATTTTGCACTCGGAGTACTGAGTAAAGTTTTATGACCGAGAGCCCAGCTATTACAGACTCAAGATTTACTTTCACAAGTAACATATTATTTTTTGTCAATTTTTTATATCAAGTAACATAATGAAAATCATAAACGCGCCTCGTACATCAACACTGCAGGTACACGTTTATAGGGAAACGAACTTTTTCTTCAGTATTCTGATTTCTTATGTATCGTCCGAGTTGTTGTCACACGAATGTTTACTCCATAACCATTTTGTCTTCTATATGTCATATTATGACACATTTGTTGCTTTCCCGCCATCCTTCCTTTTGTCTATATTATTATGATATTCACCTGGAAAGAGCTCTTTTTGAATAAAAGGGATCAACGAACCCATTACCTTACCTTTAAGCTAAATCAGTAAACATGGGCAAAATTATGGGTGATTATTCAGACTAGTGCACACATTTTACAGTTCAAACACGGCAATGCCGAGCGTGGCATCCCCTCGTATATAAAATATTGGGGACAAATATGGACACTATTTTGTATATGGCACATGCAGAAAATGGTAAATAGAATATGCATATTTGATACATAAACTATTTTGTTTAGAAATCAACCAAAACATTCAGTAACTAGAAATACCTTAAATATTGTCTTTAGAACCAGCAGGTAAAAAATGGGCATATTACTGTAAACCAACTTAATTTATAATAGAAAAATGACGCAAATTTAAATCGTCGCGAATCTACATAAAATTGAGAATGGAAATGGGGAATGTGTCAAAGAGACAACAACCCGACCAAATAAAAAAACAAGAGCAGAAGGTCACCAACAGGTCTTCAATGTAGCGAGAAATTCCCGCATCCGGAGGCGTCCTTCAGCTGGCCCCTAAACAAATATATACTAATTCAGTGATAATGAACGCCATACTAATTTCCAAATTGTACACAAGAAACTAAAATTTAAATAATACAAGACTAATAAAGGCCAGAGGCTCCTGACTTGGGACAGGCGCAAAAATGCGGCGGGGTTAAACATGTTTGTGAGATCTCAACCCTCCCCCTATACCTCTAACCAATGTAAAAAAGTAAAAGCATAACAATACGCACATTAAAATACCTTGAATCGTACCTTATTTAAACACCTCTAGTAAATTAGAAAATCTCGAAATTAAATAGCCGCGAAATGACTAGAAAGGACTAAACGCGAAATAAAGTATCCGCGAAAATAAGTTGCTTTACAGTACTTTAAATGCATCGTTAGCTGTACACGACGTTTTTTAGACATCGTATGGCCATCGCGCCATCATCGTAATCCCTCGTGTAGCCTTTGTAATCTATCGTGTAGCCTTCGTGATCCATCGTGTATGCTTTAGTTGAGATATGAAGCTTAAATACCCGCCTTCGGTTAACCTTCGTATGTCCATCTTTTGCTTTCGTATATAATTTCGGCATCATCGTATAGACTTCGTTATTCATCGTACTTGCTTTGGTCACTTTTTGGTATTTAAACGAGATCGGGACCAACTTCGTACGAACTTACAATTTTCGCATTCGGGTTTCCACCGTATATAAAAATCGGGACAGTGTGACACGGGCATTACAACATTCTATTTTTTCTTTAATTCCGATTTAAATATGTGGAACCCGCAATAAAAATAGATGGCCTCAATGATTGAAAAGCAACGCAATTTTTAGTGAAGTATACATGTTACTTCGTTTACGAAAACTTATACACACTTTATCATTAATATTTTACCAGGCTTTTGCAAATTCACGTTTTTTCATGCTGAACTTTAGTCAAATTCAATTCTATACATTGTTTTACGCAATGCAATAGGAGTAAGAATGTTATTTCGCGCCAATTTAACCAACATTATCACCATCAACAAAATTATAAAAAAACGAAAAGTTTAAATATTTTTTTTTGGAATATATATTAATACTTTTTACAAGTTGTTCTAAAATAAATTTCAAAGTGATATCTGTCATTTTGGCTAACGAAATATTATTCAAAAATTCGATCTTAAAGTGATGCAAAGAAACAAATATGCATTTATTATTTTGTGATTATGTATTATAAGAAAAAAGGATGATTTTATAAAAAAAAAAAATATATGTTTTTTGTTTACATTTTTCTATTTTTTTTGTGTAGGTTTTTGTTTACATTTTTTTCTAGTTTTTTTTTATTTAAACATTTTTGTATAATATATTTGTTTATAATACAGTATACGGCACACACACACACACATGTATGGAATAAAACAGCAGTTTAATTCACGTGGTGAATTGCCGGTATTAAAACTTGGTCACGGAGAAGTCTAAGTACAACAATACATTTGATACAAAAAGAGCAATTTATCTTGAAGGGAGTTTGATTACGACGGACAGTAATATAAGACATTAGCTCGTGCAATACTTATTATTTAGGCCCCAGTTAATGATAATGATCAATTGAAAGTAAGTTTCCGAAGAAGAAAAACCCAGAATCAAACAAAAAATAAGAACGAAGAAAAGAAAAATAACACCACTAAAACGAAAAGCAAAATAAACTATCAATAAGCAAGCACTTCTACTTTTTTACAATTCATAGGCAACAATGGTTGGATGCCAGAGAAACAACAAAACGACCTTGTATGAAATAGGACGGTCAATTACAGAGGAGGTGCAGGACACAACCTAGAAATGGATCTTATGAATGAGTTTTTCAACTGAGAATTTAAAGGTGCACACAATGTATTATTATACAATTATATATAAACAGAAACACAAACAAAATCAATATTGCATGAGAATTGTTATCAAATTGATAAATTTAAAAGTAGTCCAAAACTTACAAGTATTGATCAAATGTGGTCAAATTTTGGTCGTACTGTTGGTTATACAAAATGAATTTTGATTAACGGTATTTAAAATAAAAATCAAGAAATGATATTATTGTTATACAGATGCAACGGGCAAATAGACATAGTGTAAAGTTTATGAAAAGGTTAATATAAATGTTATAAAAGGCAGATATAGTTTTGAAAGTATGTATTACTTGCAAGCAACGTTCACAAAATGGTGGTATAGGAACGTTATTTTGTTCCAAACGAGCTGTTTCTGCCAATGAGTTTTAACTTCGACTTCGATATTACTAAAGAGTTAAGATAGTTTACGTACTGTGGATTCATTTATTTTCGTGGGTACCAATTTTCGTGGATTACGGAAAACTTGCATGTTCGTGGATATCTAATTTCGTGGTTTTGCTGAAGTCTGCGTATAAGCCTATATAATTTTTTTTTTCGTTGAACATTTAATTTTGTGGTTCACCTGTAGCCATGGAAGCCACAAAAATTGATATCCAACGAATAATAATGAATCCACAGTATTAGTATACAATAAGGTCTCTTAAATTTTTATTGGAATATAAAAATCTGTACAAAAATGAAAGGAAACATATTCTGTACTTTAATTAGAAAATAATGTCAGCTTGACAGTGACTTAATTTGTATGATTTGCGAAGTTTATTCTGTAAATCTTAATACTTATCTCTTCATTTACAGATCGTATAGGTTCATCTGCTTATGTGTTGACAGACGATGTAATTGCTCGGCATGCACAGCTGTCTGTTGGAATTGACCAAACTTTAAACAGTTTTATCAGTATTCAGTGGCCACGAGGACAGCCGATTTACCGCAATGGCTCCAAAAGGAATAATGAAAAGGACATTATAACATTCTGTAACTTTTGAAGAAAGAAAAACTGACTACAATTGTGGTATCAATTTTATCGTTCTAATAGTAATATAAAATGAATTTTGTTTGTCGGTGTTTTAATTGCGATATAAGGTGAAAGATGTTAACACCAGAACGATACTACATTCCGTTGATGGGTTGGTTTGGTTGAGCGTTTGATTTCGGTAAGTTTCCTGAACTTTCTTCCATGACCAGCTAATTCAGTATTGTTTGATAGTAGATATATCATAATTGATGATCATACACAACCATTTATATTCGATATGTTTGCCAATGATACAAATTTCCACATGTTCAAATGAAGTGAATGCAAGCAATGACAGGCAACCGTGCGTCCTTCTATAGCGTATAGTTGGCTGTTTCATCAGAAAAATATGAAACAATTCAATTGAGAAAACTAACGATAAATTCTATCAAAGCTTGATTAGTATAATAGTCTCAGATCAAAGCAATCTACGAAAAATAACAACTTCTTCTATGGTGCATGTTATGGCTTTCATTTTCGCACCTCTTGAGGTTGGTCCGCATTGAATGAGATGCTTAATTTTATGATCAGTCATCAACACAGCTGATAAATAATAGCGACAATTAATGTAAATGACCTGATATATAAACATAAGGAGATGTAGTGGTATATATGTGATTGCCCTGCATGTTGAAACAATTACCCAGAATGAGAAATTATAAAAACAATTTAAACGAGAACTCTAATACAGTTCATTTATTTCTCGAAGTACCATTGAAGTATATGATAAAGGGCATTTACAATGGTTTGATTTTGTTCCAAAATATTTTTAAAAAAAACTGAGATAAAGGAAAAAAACCTACAATATGCATAAAAAATCTTTGAAATGATTCAATATACTTGACACCCAATGGCAATGCTTACTTCTATGTTGGAACCTTTTATTTAAACAGAACAACACGGATACAATATGCTTTATTTGAAAACACTCTGTCACATGTAAACAGACATACAATCACATACCGGTACAATCATACATATAGGTTAACAACTTTTGAATTAATTCTTAATGCAACTTTTATATATGAAATGAATTAATGTTCCATTATTCCTTTTCCTTGATATAATTCAAATAATCAAAAGTTTATGCGAAAGACTGAATAAGTTCATTATTTTCTTAATTGAATCATTTTTTTTACTTTCTTCATCTAAACACATCAAAAACAAAAGTTCAATCAATATCGTGTTTATATTTTCGAATAACTAATCCAATTTTTTTCTTAAATATCAAGATACTATTTTTTTTAATATAACTACATAAAAAACAACATTTCGATTACATTATCGTCTCTAATGTACAATATTTGACCCCGATATGGTCCCCGCATTTTTTACTTGCTTGGCTGTTGCATGCCGGTATTGTTTATCGGCCATGATGCAAGATGTCAATAAAAAAAAAGGGACAAAAGATACCAAAGGGTCAGTCAAACTCATAAATCTAAAATAAACTGACAACGCCATGGCTAAAAATGATTAAGACAAACGGAAAAACAATAGTAAACATGACACAACATATTTGAAGAATAAACACGAACCCCACCAAAAACTAGGGGTGATATCGGGTGCCTCAGAAGGGTAAACAGATCCTGCTCCACATGTGGCACCCGTCGTGTTCCTTATGTGATATCAAATCCGATAGGTCTCAATCATGAAAGGGAAGAGGATTGTAGTAACGACGTAAGGAACATATCCGATATCATTTGTGAAACGGTTATTCCATAACGGTCAACCAACTAGTGATGGCGTCCGTAAAATTTACGAAGGGATGATTTCAACTTCTGCATGCGTCTGCACTCCTGGCAAAGTTAATTGGATTTAAGTCTTTCAAAGGAATATGAACCTGGAATATAAATTCAAAAGTGAAGGTGATTGCTTATTTCATACATTTATTATGAGAAGCAATACAAGTATGCAAGGATATACGAGTTATTTGCTGAAATTTGCTAGACGGCATAATTACTTGGACTGAAAAATACTGAACTTTCAAAACGGAAAGTCCCTAATTATACAAACATTACAAATGTTCCGGCAAAATTTCTTTTACATAATATCTGACGCCACAATGTAAAAGTTATTGTTGGATGACGTCAAATGTTCAAGAGACGCAGATGTAAAATAGCATCATTTAAGATCTATGTGATACTTTTTTCACTAAATTTACAAGCAAAAGACTTAATGATCTAGTTAGGAATATGACAGTTGTTATCCATTCGTTTGATGTGTATTATCCTTTGAATTTGTCATTTGAGTATGGGCTTTCCGTTTTAATAGAGTACTAGAAAAAAAGAGGGACGAAAGATACCAAAGGGACAGTCAAACTCATAAATCTGAAACAAACTGACAACGCCATGACTAAAAATGAAAAAGACACAGAAAAACAATAGTACACATGACACAACATAGAAAACTAAAGAATAAACACGAACCCCACCAAAAACTAGGAGTGATCTCAGGTGCTCCAGAAGGGTAAGCAGATCCAGCGTCCGTAAAATTTACGAAGAGATGATTTCAACTGCCCGATTTGGAACTCTTGGTTTAATAGCTTCCTTTTGAGCAGTAACCCTCTATCAAGAAAATCATGATAGGAAATGCAAGCACGGGAATATCGTATCAATTGGGAGATAGAAATGTGTCGTATGTTTCCTGTATCTAGACTAATGCTGCAAGATGGAGAAGCTGTTGAAAATATGACAGTTGTTTTAGTAAGAACATAAATCATTATTGAATATATCATTGGATCAAACATACCACTTGGTGTAAATTACCAATTAACAGAATTGACGAACAGACGCCATTGATGCCTTGATTTGTATTTCATTACAACAAATAACAAACTCTGATTTTGTTTGGATATTGAATTGTCATGGCAACATTTAATCAAAATTCATTCATAAAACAACAACAACTGTTACAACAACAGTACACAACCAAAATATTTGTCAATCAATAAAATGTTGATGACGATTGAACTAATCATTGTATCACAAGCTGGTGTACTGAAGGGCGTTCCATTCAGCAATATTTCAGAATTAGCAGCTGGGCTATCCATAGTCTGCATAAAATGAAGTAAATTTCGCTCCGGTTGTGTGACTGCTTCAGCATGTTACCATGACGGATTTGTGTTTGAAGACTGGAGCATCTGAAAAATAAATAGAGCCAGCAGCAAACAAAGTTCAATTCTTAAGGGTGGGCGAGGAGGGTCTTAATTTTTTAACGTCCTCTCCGTTCAGTTTTCAAGGTAAAAGAGACCGTTAAATTGCACGGACTTTTACTACTCGGCTGTCACATGCTCAAATTAGCATAATAAAAGTAAAGGACGACTCGATTTGTCGAGTCTCAATACATGTATATATGTTAATTCAATAAATGAATTTAATTTTCATTTAATTAAATTCTATTATTGAATATATCATTGGATCAAACATACCACTTGGTGTAAATTACCAATTAACAGAATTGACGAACAGACGCCATTGATGCCTTGATTTGTATTTCAGTACAACAAATAACAAACTCTGATTTTGTTTGGATATTGAATTGTCATGGCAACATTTAATCAAAATTCATTCATAAAACAACAACAACTGTTACAACAACAGTACACAACCAAAATATTTGTCAATCAATAAAATGTTGATGACGATTGAACTAATCATTGTATCACAGCTGGGCGATCCAAAGCTGGTGTACTGAAGGGCGGTCCATTCAGCAATATTTCAGAATTAGCAGCTGGGCTATCCATAGTCTGCATAAAATGAAGTAAATTTCGCCAACATTATCAATCGGACTTTAGTACAGAATGATAATCCGCCACAAAATTTACCCATGACAATTCAGTTATCTCCAATTCTACGATCAACTTACAACTGATTTAAACAATCAAAATGATAAAAGATATTACGAATTCAACATTTATGTAACAACCAAATTTCATAAAATACATGTATTTAATCCATTATATTATGAACTGTTTATTTTAAATTAAAGATGATCGTGGGGAAATACAACACAATGTGGATTCTTTATGAATGTTTCTAGTGCTGACTGAATTTGATTCAAGAAAATATCATTTCCAATAAAAGATAAATGTACTCCATCGTCAGAATATAGCGCTGGATGACGATCGTCAAAATCTGGATATTTGATAACGTATCCTCCATGTTTGAGTATATAAGATCTCACTCCCCTATTTATTCTCTTTCTTGTAACTTCCATGGCATGGTCATCACTTGAGTAACGCCATGATCGCCTGGGTCGAGAAGACCTCATTTTGGGTGTCGCTTCTCTTCTTTCCACAATAAATCAATCATCATGCTTCTGTGTCCTATGGGTACAGTGCATAATCGCATTTGTCATCCATTCATATGATTATTCAGATTGAGTTATTTTGGGTGAAAAACGAGAAAAAAGACGTCCGGATATGTTTCCGTCATTGGGCGAAATTTTAAGTCAAATAGGACTTCCAGTTTGCGTTTTCCTGTATACTTTGAACATACATTAATACTACGAATACAGTGTATTTTCTGTCTTATATCCGTCATTGGACGAAATTAAAGTCAGATTAGACCTCCGGTTTCCGTTTTTCTTTTTACTTTGAAACAAATGCATATACTACGAATAATAATATTTTCCCGCGTTTCGATCAGTATAGCGGGAAAATGTTGTATTCTCGATATGGGAATCGTCAATTTTCGGTAGGCCGAAGAAATTTAGCCAATCAGAGGACTGAGTTGTGGTCATATATAAGGTGTTTTCTGTGGTAGCTTCACTTCTAGCCGTCGTATTGACCGTGTAAACTAATGGACGCCGAATTACAGCAAGTTATCCAGACAGAAGTACAGAATGCCGTTCAATCCACACAGGACCAGATGTTGAACAGTATGACGACGTTACTAGATTCACGTTTAGAAGGGTTCCAAAGAAGGATACAGGACAACCAGAAAGTGCTGTCGGACACGCAAATAGCTAGGATGGACGAATCACTGACCGACAGTTATAAATTCCGAAAGAGGGGGAACGAAGAACAACACAAACACAACCAGAAAGTGTACGCCAAAATCAGAGAAGTGCATGCAGAATTTGAGACCGACAACTTGACGCAGTCCAATATCAACAGTGCAAAAAGAAAAATTTCAGAAGGTATGGACTTGATAAAAAATCGACAAAAGCTCATCAAACTTGCAGATTCTTCAGACGCGGGTTGGCGCGTGGTAGAAGAATACGTTACCAATCCACTCGCTGAAGATTCCGAGGACGAGAAGAAGATGTATAAAGCGCAGAGTAGAGCAGAAAGCAAGCTGAAAAAAGAAAAGTTAAAAAGACGCCCAGACCGCAAGAGCGTGCCATACACACAACAGGCTCCAGCGAAAACAACAAATTCGATCCCTGTGAACGTTAGTGGTGGAATCAGGTCTGATGTACGACCCGGTAGATGTTTCTATTGTAATGAGTACGGGCACTGGATTAGGAATTGTCCAAAGTCTGCTGCTGAGCAAAAACATAAGATAAGTATTGATACTTCTATATGTAAAATTGATAATAAAGTAGAAATGTATACTCACCCAAAAACAGAAGTAGCATCGGGTGAACTCTATTCAATGAGAAATGTTAATTCAATAACACAGACATCACGTGATGTCCAGTCAATGAGCAATACACATACTACTACTATAGTAAAATGTAACGGTACAGGTGTAGGTCATTTAAAAGAGAGCTTGAGCGAATGGAAGAGAATAGGTGCCACGGATTTTGTATTAGATATTATAGCAAACGGGTATAAAATTCCTTTCAGCACAATTCCATGCATGGTTGAATTACAAAATAACAAATCAGCAAGAGACAATCCTGAATTTGTTCAGAGCGAGATTGAAAAATTGCTAGAAAAAGGATGTATTACTAAAGTGTCTCGTAAGCCATATGTAGTTAATCCTTTAACTGTAGCTCATAATAGAGGTTCAAAACTCAGATTAGTACTAGATGCAAGACATATCAATCCATATGTAGTTAAATTTAAACACAAATATGAAGATGCAAAAACTGCTAGACAGTTATATGATCAAGGAGATTTTGTATTTTCTTACGATTTAAAAAGCGCATATCATCATATAAGCATTTTTGAAACAGATACTACATATTTAGGTTTTAAATGGGAGCATGAATATTATGTGTATAATGTTTTGCCTTTTGGGTTGTCAACCAGTGGGTATATTTTCACAAAGGTAGTCAGGGAAGTTATAAAATATTGGAGAAGTACGGGTCTAAAAATTGTCATGTATCTAGACGATGGCCTCGGCGGGGGCAAAAACATGAAAGAGGCTATGTTAGCGAGTGAAAAAATCCATTCCGATTTGGAACAATTTGGGTTTGTTCTTGCATCAGAGAAGTGCAATTGGGTTCCTATTCAAGGTCTTGACTGGTTGGGTTTTCATTGGGATATGATAGAAGGGGTTATAAGAATTACCGAAAAAAGAATAGAGAAGCTTTTAAGAATTTTGGAAGTTTTCAGGTTACAATTTCACTACGGAATTAGGCTTTTCCGGGTGAAATTTATTGCAAGTATTGTAGGACAGATCATATCAATGCAGCCTGTATTAGGAGATCAGGCACGTTTAAGAACAAGGTATTTGTACCAATGTATATTGCAAAGGGCAAGTTGGAACTCCAAAGTACTAGTTAGTACAGACGCATTCGAGGAGTGCATTTTTTGGGAACATAAAGTTGAAAACTTTAACGAGATAGGATCTCGGTTAAGTCAGTTGACTTATAATGTACCACAAGATTATTATGTGTTCAGTGATGCATCTGGTACAGGTTTCGGTGGTTTTGTTACCACTGGTTCAGAGGACGAACCTTTGGAAATGTTTGGTAGTTGGTCAATGGCGGAACAGGCCGAAAGTTCGACCTGGAGAGAGCTCGAGGCTGTAAAAAGATTATTGATAAATTTTGTCAATATCCTCTCTGGTAAGATTATCAGAGTTTTCACAGATAATCTAAATATCACACATATACTTAATATTGGTAGTAGGAAAATGGTTTTGCATAAGAACGCTTTGTTCGTTGATGAATTTTGCAGAGAGAATGCAATTAAGTTGAGTTTGGTTTGGTTACCAAGAGAATCAAACCAGTATGCAGACACTTTAAGTAGGGTAACAGATTGTGATGACTGGGAAATACGAGATGATATTTTTCTGTATCTTGATCACGTTTGGGGTCCACATGACATAGATAGGTTCGCACATTATTACAATGCCAAGTGCAAACATTTTAACTCAAAGTTTTGGTGTCCCGGGACTACTGGATAGACTCGTTTACAGTAGTATGGTGTGGACAAATTAATTGGATAAGTCCACCACCAAGTTTGATTCCAAAGGTTATTAATAAGATTAGAATAGAAAAATGCAATGGCACTTTAGTCATCCCGGAATGGACATCGGCACCATTTTGGCCTATGTTGGTGGATCGATTTGGAAATTTTAAGGATTTCATAGTTGACAGAAAGTTTTTTCAAGGGGAAAATCTGACTAAAAGAGGCAGAGGGCAGTGCGGAGTATTTGGACAACAGTGTTTCAAATTTAGATTGATAGCATTAAGAATAGAATTTTAGTTTTCAATATACTTATGAAGTTATTTATTTCAACAGGGATTGCATTAGACAACACAGTGAAGGAGGCCGTCCATGACAGTGGTATAGAAGTTGGCAGTTATATGTACGAGCTTTATCCGAAGATGTGTGAACTGTTGATAAACTCTAAAAGTGACAATACTGTTAAATCATATTTTAATTCTTACAAACGATGGGAACGTTTCATTACTTTACAAGGACACAAATCTTTGCCAGCTCAGCCATTTCATGTTGCACTGTATTTAACACATTTATTGAACAATAATTCTACTTGTCACCCTATTTCGAACGTGTATGGTATAAAATGGGCACATGAGATAAATGGTCTAAGCGATCCTACATCAAACACTTTTGTAACATCAATTCTTGAAGCATCTAAAAGAGTAGCACCAAAAAAGACAGAGAAGAAAGATCCAATTACTCCGGAAACTTTAATCGAACTTTGTGATATGTTTAAAAAATTCTTTAGATTTACTTGTTGTAAGGGATTTGGCAATGATGATTTTGAGTTTTTCAGGATTTCTTAGATATGATGAGGTCAGTTCGTTACGCTTTTGTGATGTAAAAGTACATGAATCTCATTTAATTTTGTGTATCGAAAAAAGCAAAACAGACCAATATAGGCAAAGTTCTGAAGTCTTGATTTCCAAGGGTAATTCATCTGCTTGTCCTTACACAATGTTTCTAAGGTACACTAGGTTAGCAGGTTTCAGTGATTCTTGCCAAAATTTTTTTTATTTGTTTCGGCCTATTTATAGATCTCGTAATACATGCAAGCTTATTACTAAGGATAAAAAGCTAAGTTACACGGCGGCTAGAGAGTCTATTCTTAAGAGAATTCGAACAATTTGTCCAGATGGAAACATAGGTCTCCATTCGTTCAGATCCGGAGGGGCAACAATGGCGGCAAACGCCGATGTTAGTGACAGATGCTTAAAGAAGCACGGTAGATGGAAGTCTGACTCTAGTAAAGACGGTTACATAGTAGATTCCACTGAAAAACGTTTGAAGATATCTAAGGTATTAGGCCTATAGATTACCCCCTTCTTTGGTTTTCTATCACGTACGACGGGCTGTCGGCAAATTTGAATTTGTGTTTGAGTTTTATTTCTTTTACTGCCATGTGTACGAAGAAGGTATTGTTGGTGTGCTGTCAATGGCAGAAAAGGGTGTCATTTGTGTGTCTGTCGTCTGTAGTATAGAGAATACTAATATTTTCCCGCGTTTCGATCAGTATAGCGGGAAAATGTTGTTTTCTCGATATGGGAATCGTCAATTTTCGGTAGGCCGAAGAAATTTAGCCAATCAGAGGACTGAGTTGTGGTCATATATAAGGTGTTTTCTGTGGTAGCTTCACTTCTAGCCGTCGTATTGACCGTGTAAACTTCATTTTTTCTAAATGATGATATTTATCTGTTTGTACATTATAACAAAAATCTTGATTTTCGAAAACTGTTTTTTAAAATGACGGGGTCCGACGTTCATTATCCTGAGATAGACTCGAGCATTGATTCGGGCACAGGTTTCCGTAATACGGTTTTTCCTGGTCGGCCTTGGCTATCAATGAGGGGTAATTTTATTAAACGTACAGTATACAATATTTTGCTGTGGTTGTACATACTGAAATGATTGGTAAATGAAAATGCAATTTGATTACTGATTTATATGTCACGATTATAGATTTATTATACAATTATATCTGGCGTCCATCACGTACGACGGGCTGTCGGCAAATTTGAATTTGTGTTTGAGTTTTATTTCTTTTACTGCCATGTGTACGAAGAAGGTATTGTTGGTGTGCTGTCAATGGCAGAAAAGGGTGTCATTTGTGTGTCTGTCGTCTGTAGTATAGAGAATACAGTGTATTTTCTGTCTGATTCATTTTCAAGTTTACTATCCACGGCAGTCACAGGGTTTTTTTAATAGAGAGGCCTGTCCCAAATTACCTATGACTTTTGATACCTTTTCTGAAATTCTGAAGTCACTAAATGTTTTACAAAAAAAGAAGATGTGGTATGAATGCCAATGAGACAGCTCTCCACAAGAGACCAAAATGACACCGAAATTAACATTTAAAGGTCACCTTACGGCCTTCAACAATAAGCAAAAGCCGATACTGCATAGTCTGATATAAAAGGATGTTCATAATATACAGATAAGCGCTATAACTATTCATGTGTTAAATTAATATAGAAAAAAACAAAACAAAAAAGGATTTTTTTTTGTGGAAAAAGGAGGAGCCGGGCTAGAAAAACAATTATCCTGTCCCAAATTACCTATGACTTTTGATACCTTTTCTGAAATTCTGAAGTCACTAAATGTTTTACAAAAAAAGAAGATGTGGTATGAATGCCAATGAGACAGCTCTCCACAAGAGACCAAAATGACACCGAAATTAACATTTAAAGGTCACCTTACGGCCTTCAACAATAAGCAAAAGCCGATACTGCATAGTCTGATATAAAAGGATGTTCATAATATACAGATAAGCGCTATAACTATTCATGTGTTAAATTAATATAGAAAAAAACAAACAAAAAAGGATTTTTTTTGTGGAAAAAGGAGGAGCCGGGCTAGAAAAACAATTATCCTGTCCCAAATTACCTATGACTTTTGATACCTTTTCTGAAATTCTGAAGTCACTAAATGTTTTACAAAAAAAGAAGATGTGGTATGAATGCCAATGAGACAGCTCTCCACAAGAGACCAAAATGACACCGAAATTAACATTTAAAGGTCACCTTACGGCCTTCAACAATAAGCAAAAGCCGATACTGCATAGTCTGATATATAAGCCCCGAAATTACAATGTAAAACAATTCAAATGAGAAAACTAACAGCCTTATTTATGTACAAAAATGAACGAAAAACAATTATCACTGAACCACTGAATTACAGGCTCCTGACTGGAATGTTCATAATACATGTACACTAAATGTATGTTCATAATGAAATTAATAGAAAACAAAAAATGGGAATTTTGGAAATAAAGCAGGAGGGTTAAAAAAAAATCCTGTCCCCAAGTACCTATGACTTTTGATACTTTTCCTGAAATTCTCAAGTCATTAAATCTTTTACAAAATTCTTCTTACAACACTTAACATCCTTTCAAATATGCTCTGAATTCACGCGATTTCGCGGGTATGTTCTAGTATTATTGAAGAACCAATAATCCATATTTCATTACTAAGACAAGCTGAAATTATAAGTTATTTGGTTAGCTCAATTCTTATATAACGTTTAAAGGATGCAGATTTCCAACGACCTAAAGTCATAATTTCTTCATCAGTATAACCGTTCATAGCAAAATGTGTAGCTGCTCCTATTCGAAATGAATGTGTGTTGTACTCATTCGGATTACAATCAATAAATTTCATGGTTTTGCATAGTACACTAGAAAATTGATATCGTGTTACACCAGTTTTGTTAAAATGACAAAAAAATGGTCCATTGTTTTGGTGTCTGATTGAAATAAAATTTAATAATAATCTCACCGGGCAAATATCTACTTGATTAAAACTTTCAACTGTTAATGTTGTAGATAAACCTTTTTGGTCTGTTTTCGAAAAGGGAATTGTGATATATGCAGATTGTGAATGATGTGAAACATTGACATCATCATTGTTAATGACATGTTGCGTATTTCTATTAATTGTAATTTCACCGATTCTCAAAAATGCAAAAAATGCTAATGAAAACATGGATCTAAATAAAGTACATTCATATACTGAAGAGCAGACAAATTGCAACGAGTTTATTAATCGAGCTAATATTTCTACAGTTATAGGTTTGCGACTATCCACTACGCCATATAATTTGTCCATTCCTTTCAACATTTTTTGTATAATGAACGATGAAGTCAAATCAGTGAGCTCATTTATTCGTAAATAATAGCTTAAGCCTGACAAGTACACCTTAACCGTTGCAGGGGCATATCCTAATTTTGATAAATAAGCAACATAGTTAACTAAATGCGAAATACTGGGTGGCCATGTATTTCCTAAACCTTCTTTTAATCTAAATGAAACAAATGAAGTCAGTCCATTATTATACGTTTTCCATGTATTCTGAGAATTCGAGGCGTCCAATAACTTTGCTATTTCTGGTCTAAAATGTTCCAAAATTCCTCCGGAATTGTAGCTGGATGTGTATCTGCTGTTAGAGCCAGACTTTTGAATTTCTGAAATTTTTTACGAGAAATACAATCTGCAATTATATTTGTATAATCAGGAATACACTGTGCCTTAATGTGAAAGTTGCCTAATAATGACCAATATACTATGTGTCTAACAAGGTTCATAATTCGTATAGATTTTGACGTCTTCTTATTTAAAATTTCAACTACGGCATTATTATCCGAATTAAATAAAATTTTCTTTTTTTGAAAAAGATTACCCCATAAGTAAACAGATAGTGCAATAGGTATCATTTCTAAATATGATATATCCCTAAGAACTTCAGTACCAGACCACTCTACAGGCCATTTAAGAAAAGCCCATTTACCTTGGAAATAGCAGCCACACCCTTTTGTTGAACCACCAGCGCTGTCAGTAAATAGTTGTAAAACTGAATTTGAAGTCCAATCAATGTCGAGCATGTAACTAATACCGTTAAATTTTTCTAAAAACAATTCCCATACCAATAAGTCTTGATACATGCCTTCTGTGATTCTGACATAATGATGTGGTTTCTTTGCGTGACTACTTGCCAAATAAATTCGTCTGCTAAATGCTCTGCCTGCAGGTAGAGCTTTTGCACAAAAAGCTAATGACCCACACAAAGATTGTAGGTCCCTTAAAGTTATCTTTTTCCTACCTAATACCCACTTAATTTTTGACTTTAACTCCAATACTTTGTCCTCCGGAATTTGTATAAGCATTTTTTCTGTGTCTATAAGCAAACCTAAATAACTAAGTTTTGTTGTTGGGCCTTCTGTTTTTTCATGAGCAATTGGGACTCCAAGACGACAACATACCCTATCAAAACTATTCATCAAATTTTTACAATCCTCAGTATTGCTTTTACCAGCAAATAAAAAATCATCCAAATAATGATCAAGATTATCTGAATTGGACTCAGTCATGACAGCCCATAAATGGGTGTAAAAACAATTTTGACGATTACAAGCTCCCTTGAAATTATAATCATAGCATGGTCGATTACCTACACTTGTCTGTTGAATTGTATTACCCTCCGGTTCCCCATTAGCTATGACGGTGTACCATAAAATGCCATCAATGGAAGACCAAGATCTTGTAGGATTATTTGCCATTCTTAATCTAAATTGCTGGTCATAACAATAAATCTTCTCAAAAGACACTTGTGTACCTCTAATGATTGACATATAAGTGGTCAATTCACTAGCTAAATTTGGAAAACGTTGAATAAATATTTTCATATAATTTATAAATGCATCAGTCCATGACTCAATGTTTTGAATAGATTTAACTTTGCTGTTTTTGTTTGATGTAATTACAAGTGAACCAGCTGCATTATCATAACTTATAACATTTTGAGGTCTGTCAACTTGGCTAATAAAATTTTGATAAAGAAGTAATGACAAATCTATAAATTCTCTATTCCAAATTTTTTCTTTCAAATTTTGGGATACGTAAACATCACATTCTGATTGATTAGGTATAAGCATAGGATCATTATTTATCTCACCATTTTGATTAGGCATTGGCACAGGAGCTGGTATTTCAACTTGCGCAAATGGCGCTTGTACGTTCATTGCTAGTGCTACAGGACCTTGCAAGGCAGGTTGTCTTTCAATTGGCAAAGGAGGAGCCTGGATTTGTAGAGGAAGAGGTGCTTGTACCTGTACTTCACCAACAATTGCCCCCACATCTTGATTTCTTGGTGCAGCAACTGCACGGTTTCTCCTTCCGCGTCGTCTCTCTGGTGGTTGCGCTTCAACAACGGGCACTCGTACGCGCCCATTCCCATTTCTTCGTCGACCAATTCTAGGCATTTGTATAAACAAAATAGGTTAAAAATTGAAGTACTTACTAACATCACATAGCTAGTATTCTGTCTTTTAATTTGATTTATTTTTGTAACAGTTTCAATGCATCGGCTTCAGTATTCATTTTATTCATATATATCAACTCTGTCATTTGAGCTTAATAAATTAATTCCTTAGATTGTCTCTTATCTAAACATATTTTTATTTATTTATTTTTTTTGTACATCACGAATTGTGATATGTAAAATATATAAATTATTTATGATCAACTTAACCTGTAAACATGCACCTACCTGTCTCTACGCATTATAACAGGTGTACTTTAACATTCTGCATCAAGGATGAATAAACTGTGAAATTAAACATGTCTAGGCAATGCATATACTAATAAAAAAAAAAATATTCATTTAGAATTTCAATGCCACGTGGCTCAACCGCATATTTAATTCGACGAAGTAATAAGTTAATTTTTTAAATATTAAATTAAAAAAAACATAATTAAAATCATTAAATCCGAATCAGATTTAAAATATGAATTCTTAAATAAACTTATTAAAACAATACTTATCTTGATAGTGTATGTAAAATCTTTCTCTTAATTTTTTAACGTCCTCTCCGTTCAGTTTTCAAGGTAAAAGAGACCGTTAAATTGCACGGACTTTTACTACTCGGCTGTCACATGCTCAAATTAGCATAATAAGAGTAAAGGACGACTCGATTTGTCGAGTCTCAATACATGTATATATGTTAATTCAATAAATGAATTTAATTTTCATTTAATTAAATTCTATTATTTAAAAAAAAAAAAATATAGTCCTCATATCATCACATGGATGATGGCAATCACATAAAATACTTTTGATAATTAATTATAGCTGTAAGAATTCTCAAAATCAATCACTCAAGCATTTAAGAGTTTTAGCAACTTTTCACATCATTTTGCAGATAAACTCAATTTGTGTCAGTAAAACATTAACTATGAGTAGGTAACATATACTAAAAATAAAAAACAAACAAACCTGAAATACAAGATAGTTTACTGCATACCTAATTCATCTATTGAGCTGGCTGTTTGCTTATATAAATACAATGATGCAATCTTAATATATATATATTCATTACCTGGGTGAAACAATAAGGACAATTTAATTTTTAATCATGTGTACACCTTGAAATATTAAGTTATTAAAGTTAACAACTATGCATATTGGTATATTGTTTATAGAAAGTCAAGCCAAAGCCTTTATAACCTTGGAAAGTACAGACCTTAAGATATAAAATTATTGTATAAGCTCTTATTTAATTCTTTAAATTTCCATATTTGGCATGTTGAACATGAGTAGGATGAGTTGTTACTGTGTTAGCAATTTTCATGTCTGTTCTTTGTCAACCTCATTTGTTACTGTAAAGAGACTTTGGAACCAATGGGGCACTGAAAATGTGTGCATTAAACACTAGATTTGTATAAACATACTACATTATTGATCGTTCATTATTTTTCAGAGAGCATTCAGCTATGAAAAGAAGC
This sequence comes from Mytilus trossulus, assembly GCF_036588685.1. NCBI lineage: Eukaryota > Metazoa > Mollusca > Bivalvia > Mytilida > Mytilidae > Mytilus > Mytilus trossulus. Next base: position 42,280,208 of record NC_086375.1, on the reverse strand, counting down.
AGCTAAAAAAGCAGTCTGGGGAGCCCTTGGAAGATTACTGGACAGCCTCCAAGGGTTTCCTTGGGGATATATTGGACAACCAGGACCAGGACAAATGGGTCCAGCTTAAAGACCGAGAAGTCAAGAGAATTGAGAGATATAATAAGTATGTAATATAAATATAATTTACACTTTCGCTAGCTTGTGACATATTATGTATACAAAGATGTCATATTATTTCAATATTCTTCTTTGTCATCATCATGACCAAGCCACACATACTCTCTTGAAAATATTAAATAAGATTAATTCCATAAGAAAATATAAGGAAAAGTTATATGTATTTGGTTCTTTTAATTAAAAGGCACAATCATTTGGAAATAACTTTATTTGGATGTAAAGTTTTTATTGAACTAACAATTTAAGTCACGTCTCTAAGGCATCTTGTATGAGATATGTGTCAAGGTTTGAGTACGCAATCAGAAACTTTTAAACTGTATGTTTTCAGTAAAACAAGTTTTAGGCAAGCAAGTTTTGGAATAATTTATATGAAAAGATCATTATATTTTCTACCATATATTATATTTATTATTTCTAAAATATTAGGATCAGACCCTACATCATACTTTACTGGTTAAAAAAAAATGCATGAAAAGAAGTGTACATGTAAACATACAATATAACGATTGAGCTTAATACGTCATTATACATCTTATTTTTATTTGGAAAGGAAAGTTCATTGTGTAATCATACGTTTTTTGATTGAGTTAAGTCTGCCAATTGATATTTTATCGTATGTTTTTATATGTTGTGATGTTATGCTATTGTTTCAGAAAAAGGGAGAAGGTTTGGGCCCATTAAAACGTTTAATCCCGCTGCAAATGTTTGCACCTGTCCTAAGTCAGGAATCTGATGTACAGTAGTTGTCGTTTGTTTATGTAATATATACGTGTTTCTCGTTTCTCGTTTTGTTTATATAGATTAGACCGTTGGTTTTCCCGTTTGAATGGTTTTACACTAGTAATTTTGGGGCCCTTTATAGCTTGTTGTTCGGTGTGAGCCAAGGCTCCGTGTTGAAGGCCGTACTTTAACCTATAATGGTTTAATTTTTAAATTGTTATTTGGATGGAGAGTTGTCTCATTGGCACTCACACCACATCTTCCTATATCTATATAAAGAACTAAAAATTAATCAAAATCGAGGGTTCATTCTATCTAAGTCTACTTAAAAGATAACTGTATTGTATTTGAAGCTCTTAGGACGTCCATCAGTAGTTTTTATTGTCGCAAAGGTTTACCTTGGGACGCATAGCAGATACAGGTATACGGGTATTTGCGACAATAAAACTACCGATGGACGTCCTCAAAGCTTTTAATAAAATACAGGCATCGCTATTTTAATGCAAAACAAGTTAATATATAAGTTTCAATCATTATTTTATTGTAAAATCTTCATTAAAGAAAATTCCGAGAAAAAATGTTATCTTCTTAATTTGGTCCCTTCACTAGGTGACGTAATAAGTATGCTTCCGTCCTCAAACATAAACACCAGGTGTTTTCTGGCTTCTGTGCCGCTTCAGAATGTATAAAATTTGATAAAAAATAAGATTTATAGGTGCAACATGTGATTTTTTTGGCTTATTATTGTAGAAATTACATGTCAATACATTCAGCAATTTTAAATGTCGGCTTCCTTCGATACAGACAGGGAGATAGAGAATTTTACACTAACCGTCATCCAATCAGAACCATTGATACAAAATGAATGCATTAGAATTAAACATAACTCTTTGTATTCTTCGTTAATAGAATAGCTAAATTAAAATGTGTCCTGTATAAATATGAGAATTCCTTTTTTACAGATGAAGATGGATCGACATGATTAATGGAGTGCTGGAAAAACAATATGAAAACACTTAATGGTATGATTTTCTCTTTATATATTTCTTTCTTTATATGTAATATAAGTATATAATTGTAATTAATTGTTGTTATTTTTTTTCTTATCAATTTAGTGGTTTGCAATTTGGAAAAAGAATTATAGCATCTAAATTGAAAAAAAACATAAGACAAACATAAAGGGAAAGTTTGTTCGTATGATGTACAGGTACACCTCTACCCAGTTTAGAGGAGGATTTGTGCATTAAAACCAGTTTAACTCAACCACATTTTGTATGTGTCTGTCTCAAGTCAAGAGTCTGTAATCGGTGGGTTTTGGTGTTTGCTTTGTTACATATATAATTTTTGGTTAGAAAAGTTGGACAAAAATAAGGCTGTTTACTTTCTGGTTTGTATTGTTTTAAAACCTTCTTAAAATAATTGGCATCTTGTGCAGGTACTTTTCAATACTGTGATTGGTTTGTGTCAACACTGATGACCATACAATACGACTAATACATACATACTTAATACAGATCAACTAAAATGAAATAAACATCAGTGCAAACATCTGCTATAAATCACATAAATCATTTACAAATAAGGATTGATACTCCAGCACAACCAAAATAGTGAACTAAGGTGCCCTGGATATTATTTATAATCTGTGATGATTTATTGCTTTCTTCGTTTAAAACCAAAAACATTTGGAAACAAAGAAAGCAGAAATAGGATGGAAGCATGAACACATGGTCAAGACTAAGAAGAATGTTAAATAAGCTCAAATCCTGTGAAATGTGTGTGATTGAGGCTGAATTCACTTTAATTTTATTTTAAAAAAAGAAGCTCGATTTATGTTAATTTCATGTTAATTTCACATCAGATTCACGGGGAAAGTTCACGCGAGTTTCATGTATAAGCTCGTTTGAGGTGAAAAATTTTGCGTGAACCAAATTTTCTTGTGCAGAACACAGCCTTATACGAATATTGATCATCCATATTAGATGTATGGAATGTTTGCAAAATTTCAATAGAAGCAATGTCTTAGCATGCTTTATGTAAATGTAAATGTAGCGGAATTTGATGAGACTGTTATTAAAGTGAGAGGGTTAGCGCTATAGAACCAGGTATTCACCATTTTCTACCTTTGAAAATGCCTGTACCAAGTCAGGAATATGACAGTTCTTGTCCATTCGTTTTTGATGCGTTTTGTTTTTTGATTTTGCCATGTGATTATGGACTTTCCAAATTGATTTTCCTCTGAGTTCAGTATTTTTGTGATTTTACTTTTTAAAAACATTAATAATGTATCACAATAATGTCTTGCAGTACATATTAATTCGTATTTTTTTTTTTGATCCCGTCTTGTACGGAATTTAGAATAGATAAAAGATGATATATTGATAAAAGAGAGGAAACAGATACCGAAGGGACATTCAAATTCATGAAACGAAAATAGACTGACAACGTCATGGCTGAAAAAAGAAAGGACTAACAGACAAACACTGCAAAGACCTACTTTGACCTATAATGGTTGAATTTTACAAATTATGACTTGGATGGAGAGTTGTCTCATTGGCACTTATAACACATCTTCTTATGTCTATATATCTGAAGAAACAAGTTAAAGGTAAATGATTTAGTATTATTAACAATATAAGTTTTGTGGTCGTCCACGCTGTTTTAAAAATGATTCTATAAGGATTTGTTTATTGTGTACCTTTTCGTATTCAATAAGCAGAAACGTAGCTGACTGTTTTATTTTCAGATTCCGACGTTCCAAATGAAGATGAACCTATGGTCGGTTGTGAGAACCGGGAATTGAAACGAGGCGAATGGTTTCACTTGTCTTGTGTAAACTTGCCCAAACTACCGTCTTGTGGTAATTCACGTTAGATTGAGTTTATAGCTCTGGTTTGTAAAATTGTAGAATTTGCAAGAGCTCTTATTCTATATTGTGTTTGTCTAAATTTTCTGAGCAATTAAGTTTCCTTTTCCTTCATCAAATCGTTCACTTTATTTCAATAGTTTCATTTTGAATTGGACATTATTTAATAATATCTCTAGTTGTAATGTTTCTATCTTTTACCTATGTCTTTGCTTATGGTTCTCAATTGTAATGTTTCTATCTTTTACCTATTTCTTTGCTTATGGTTCGCAATTGTAAGTTATCTTTTACCTATTTCTTTGCTTATGGTTCTCAATTGTAAGTTATCTTTTACCTAATTCTTTGCTTATGGTTCTCAATTGTAAGTTATGTTTCTTACAGATGAAGTTTGGTATTGTTCTGACGTTTGCCGACATGAATCTACCAGGTCTGTCGGTATTGACCATACATATGAATATATTAAATCAGTAATGGGGAAGGCTTGAACCAGATGGTTAGGCATGACGCAATCAGGCAAAATGACGGACCAGCTATAAGATTTTGGCACCATAACATGCTGCAATTTCACCAACACCATCATCCCCAAGACATTATTCCTGGTCAAAGACTTCTTGCTAGTATGTTATTCTATATTTTTATATATCGTATAAGGTCGTGTTTTGTTTATTGATATGCACGTATTTATTGTAAAAGCACCAGCTTTTTCAGTAAACAAATCACCTAAATCAAGAAAGACATTGTTGTCTAGTTCAATGTGTGCCTATGTGTAAGTAATACAGTATACGGTACACACACCAAAAGTGCAATAAAACAGCAGCTTAATTGACTTTGTGAATAGCCGGCATTAAAACTTGGTCACGGAGAAGTCTAAGTATAAAAATATATTTGTTACAAAAAGAGCAATTTCTCTTAAAGGGAGTTTGTACGATGGACAATTATATAAGACATAAGCTCGTGCAATATTCATTACATAGGCCCCAGTTAATGATAATGATCATTTGGAAATATGTTTCCGAAGTAGAAAAAAACCAGAAGTAATAAAAAAAAAAAAGAACGAAGAAAAGAAAAAATAACACCACTAAAAGGAAAAGCAAAATAAACAATCAATAAGCAAGCACTTCTATTTTTTTACAATTCATAGGCATCGATGGTTGGTTTCCAGAGAAACAACACAACGACCTTATATTAAATAGGACGGTCAATTACAGAGGAGGTGCTGGACACAAACGGGAAAGGGATCTTATGAATGAGTATTTGAACCGAGAATTTACAATGTATTATTATACAATTATATATATAAAACAGAAACAAAAACCAAATCAATATTTCATGAAAATGGTTATCAAATTGATACAATTTAAAAGTAGTCCTAAACTCACAAGAATGATCAAGGTGGTCAAAATTTGGTCGTACTGGTGGTTTAACTTATACAAAATGAAGTTTGATTAACGATATTTAAAATAAATAGCAAGAAATTATATTATTGTTATACAGATGCAACGGCTAAATAGGCATAGTGTAAAGTTCATGAAAAGGATACTATAAATGTCATAAAAGGCAGATATAGTTTTGAAAAGTATGTATTACTTGCAAGCAACGTTCACAAAATGGTGGATGTATCTAAAATTATAGGATCGTTATTTTTTTTTCCAAACCAGCTGTTTCTGCCAATGAAGTTTAACTTCGACTTCGACATTACCAAAGAGTTACATAGTGTACGTATTAGTATACAATAAATAAGGACAACAAGTAGTATACCGCTGTTCAAAACTCATAAATCCATGGACAGAAAAACAAAATCGGGGTAACAAACTAAAACCGAGGGAAACGCATTAAATATAAGAGGAGAAACAACGACACAACATTAAAATGTAACACACCAAGAAACGGACTAAGCATTAGACAATAAGATCTCTTAAATTGTTATTGGAATATGAAAATCTGTGACTTAATTTATATAGTTTGCGAAGTTTATACTGTAAATCTTAATACTCATCTCTTCATTTACAGATCGTATATGTTCATCTGCTAATGTGTTGACAGACGCTGTAATTGCTCGGCATGCACAGCTGTCTGGTCGAATTGGCCAAACTATTGACAGTTTGTATCAGTATTCAGTGGCCACGAAGACAGCCGATTTTCATAGCACTGGCTCCAAAAGGGATAATGAAAAGGACATTATAACTTTTGTAAAAAGAAAAACTGACTACAATTGTAAAAGATAGAAAAATTCAGAGTTCCCTACGTTTTTACAAACAAAAGATTAAATCCCCAGGATTTTTTTCTCTCAAGAAAATGGTCCAATTGTCCATTAAATTTGACAAGTGGAAACACCAGATTGCCAATGAATAAAATCTCTATCTCCATTGATATACAACCTTTATTTTATTTCGCTACTGTCACTGTAGACCTTTATGACTGGAGTCTAAAAGTTAAAAAATAGTGATTTGTCCTTGGTGTATTACCCATTTTAAAGAAGTTAATAAATCACAAGTATCGGACAATGTGGTATCAATTTTGTCGTTCTAATAGTAATACAAAATGAATTTTGTTTGTCGGTATTTTAATTGCGGTATAAGGTGAAAGCTGTTAACACCAGCACGATACTACATTCCGTTGATGGGTTAGTTTGGTTGAGCGTTTGGTTTCGGTAAATTTCCTGGACTGTTTTCCATGACCTTAGAATTCAGTATTCTTTGTTAGTAGATATACCATAATTGATGATCATACACAACAATATATATTCGATATTGTCACTGCAATGAAAACCTTTTCAACTTTTGATCTTCAGTGCTGTACAACTTTGTACTTTTTTCACTTTCGATCTTTTATATCTGGGCGTTATGTATTCGGGTTTAGTTTTCTGTAATTAGTTAATACTTCAGTTTCATTATGTATATCTCTTTCATATTCATTTGATTTACTGTTTGCAATAGCATGAATTGTTCTATATAATAAGAAAGTTCTTATCCCGGGCATACAAACAATGCCGTATTTGGCAAAACCTTTTCAACTTTTGATCTTCAGTGCTGTACAACTTTGTACTTTTTTCACTTTCGATCTTTTATATCTGGGCACCACTGGTGAGTCTTGTGTGGACAAGACGCGTTTTTGGCGTATTGAATTTTAAACCTGATGCTTTTTGTTATCTATTAATCATGCTTCTTGTCTAATATGTTCTCCTTTTTATTTGTATTGTAGTCCTGTAATATTATGTTGTCATTTCAATGTTATATTTAACTTTGCCATTAAAGTGCGAGGTTTGGCATGCCATAAAACCAGGTTCAACCCACCACTTTTATTCCCCTTTAAAAGTGTCCTGTACCAAGTCAGGAAGATGGCCATTGTTATAATATTGTACGATTCTGTGTGTGTTGCATTTTAACGTTGAGTCGTTTGTGTTTTCTCTTATTTTTTTTAAGATATTGAGATAAGACGTGGCACGGTACTTGTCTATCCCAAATTCATGTATTTGGTTTTGATGTTATATTTGTTATTCTAGTGGTGTTTTGTCTGTTGCTTGGTCCGTTTCTGTGTGTGTTGCGTTTCGGTGTTGTGTCGTTGATCTCTTATATTTAATGCGTTTCCCTCGGTTTTAGCTTGTTACCCCGATTTTGTTTTTTGTCCATGGATTTATGAGTTTTGAACAGCGGTATACTACTGTTGCCTTTATTTATGTCTGGAGAATTTCAGACAATTTTTTTTCTTCAACTTCTTGGAGACAGGACAACTGTTTAAAGCCCTCTCCTTTATTCCCAAGGCTGTTATTTTTATGCTTTCTGTGAAATTCCATTATATTTGTGTTTCTGTTTACTATGAACATACGTATACTTTTAACAAAGTGTAAATAAACTCATCATAGAGACCAGGATTGAAATTTTATATTTACGCCAGACACGGGTTTCGTCTACAAAAGAATCATCAGTGACACTTAAAGTCAACAGAATCAAACAAGTTTTTTTTTTTAAATTGTGCTTCAGGCTTTGCGAAGACTAGATATGTACCTTATGATACGAAACTTATCCAGATACCAAGCTGACTTTACCTTTCAACATAAGATATAATCAATACCTAACATTAAATTAATATTTATTCGTGTAGTCAAACAGGGTCTTTCCTTGTTCTGTTCTTCAAAATTTAGTAAAATCCTGCTTTTTCTTTAAAATTGAAACTAAAATACGATTTCAGTGTTTGATGTTGGATAATAATACCACTGGTTTAATTGTTTAACATTCAGTATTGTAAAAGACGGACTAAAGATACCAGAGGGACAGTCAATGTTTTGAACACTTTCTTTATACTGTATACATGTTTTGGCCGTTGTTAAGCAAGGAATTTACTTTGGCTATTTTCACTATGGATGGAAGATGACAATGACGAAAAATGATGGAAAAGTGATAAATGTTATTGAAAAAGTAAACATGTATTAATGCAGAAGTGGACATGATAATAAACCTTAACGGTGCTATTGGCCAACCATTTACTGAAAAGTAATATCACACAAATACTGAACAATTCAAAACGGAAAATCCCTTATTATGTATATCATCACAAAGGTTCCGGCACACGTTTTATGCATATTCATCTAAATCAATAATTTAATTTCCAAATATTCTAGTTCTGATAGCTGAAAAACTTGTTCAACTAAATCCTTAAACATGTTTGTTTTTGCACAAGTATCCGAGCGTTACAATTCTTCATCAAAATTTCTATGCTCCTTTGCTTCATATAATCTGTAGAATAGTCTGGTAACAGCGCTGTTTTTTCCTTGATCTAACTGATTTTAGAATCCATTGGTCAAGGCACCATGAATGTAGATGATAGTATGATGATATGATTTTGTAGATTTTAGAAAAGCGTTTGACACAATGTGGAGGGTGGGACTGTGGCAAAAACTATTAAAATATAATATTGGTGGGAAAATGTTTAAAGTTATATTGAGCATGTATACAGATATTAAGTCTCGTGTTAAAAATGGAGAACTGAAAACAGATTTTTTCCCCGTGTGAGGTAGGTGTAAGACAGGGAGAAAAAATGTCACCTTTTCTCTTTGCCTTATACCTTAATGACTTGGAGGAATATCTGGATGAAACCTCTGTGGATGTTTTGTATATTAAGTTATTTATTCTTCTGTACGCCGATGATACAATTATTTTTGCGGAGTCGGTAGAAGGGTTACAAAAGGCTCTGGGTGTTTTTGAGCAATATTGTTTTGAGTGGAAACTCACTGTTAATGTTACAAAAACAAAGATTGTAATTTTTTCAAAAAGAAAGTATAATAAGAATGTTACTTTTTAACTATGTAATGAAATTTTTGAAATTAAAGATTCATATGTTTATCTTGGTCTGCTGTTTAATTACAACCGAAATTTCTTTCAAGCTCGTAAAAAATTGATAGACCAAGCTCAAAAAGCACTTTATGCTCTTAACAAGAAGATACAAAATATCTCGCTTCCGATTGATCTACAGCTTAAGTTATTTGATGCGTTGGTGGTTCCTATTTTGACCTATTCCTCGGAAATATGGGGGTTTGAAAATAAAAATAATACTGAAAAGTTACATCTACAGTTTTGTAATCGCAGTTTGGGTGTGCGATCATCTACGCCAAATGTTATGGTATATGGGGAACTAGGAAGATTTCCACTTGAACTGCAGATCAAGTTAAAAATGGTATGTTTTTGGCACAAGCTAGCAACAAATGATAAAAAACTATCGGGTAAACTTTATAAGTTATTTTGGTACATGCATGAGCATGAAGGTTGTAATTTTAAGTGGTTTAACTATGTAAAATCAGTGTTTAATGATTGTGGCTTTTGTGAACTATATAATTTTCCGGAGCAAGTTGATTATAATTATATCAAAATTAATGTAAGACAGCGTCTCCAGGACCAGTTTATTCAAAAATAGTTCTCAGATATAAACAATTCATCAAGGGGGGGGGGGGGGGGGGGTGTTTATCTACACTTTAAAGAAGAGTTTTGCTTGGAACCATATCTGTTAAAATTAAGACGGGGTCATAGAGTAAACATATGTAAATTAAGGTTATGTAATACAAAGTTTCCCTTCGAAACAGGGAGATGCAGAAATATACCACGAAACGAGAGGATTTGTCCACTCTGTAGAGCTGGTCTTGGAGATGTATACCACTATATATGTAAATGTACCAACTGTGAAGTTAAGGATTTAAGGGGGAAGTTCATACCTCCATATTATTTAAAATATCCAAATGGAAAAAAAGTACTTGGCATGCTTAAATATAGTAATAGTAATGTGCTGTCTAAGCTGTTAATTTTTATTCAAAAGGTAGAAAAGATGCTTGTCTAATTTAAAACTGTAATAAAAACAAACTTATTTCTGAAGATGTATAATTTAAAAAATGTATTCTGTTTGTATTATGAACTATGATGTAATTAATATTGTGTATATAATTATGCTCCTGTTACGCAGTCTTCTGCGGCTGAGTTTTCTCTATTAAACTATAAACTATGAGTATGTACAAAGCAAATTTTCTTTCAGTCATTAAATTTCATAAACAACTAATGTATGTCGGTTTCTGTAACAATAGAGTGTTCAACCAAGTCTGTCCTTCCTTAATTTATAGAATTCTATTATTCTACCGACATGCGTTGTCCAATTGCAGAATGCGACTTTGGGGGAAGATTTTTGACAAAAACCAAGTATTCTTGACATTGGGAGGAGAGGCACATATCATCTATGCAGAAGTATGAATGCCCTAATCAATACTGCCGCGGATGTTCTAAGGAGAAGGTCTGATATAAAATTACACAACTATCAGTATTATGTACTACCGTCAAAGAAACATGTATTGAGAATGTCCATTCTCTCAAATTACTTGGAATTGACATTGATGAAAATTTAAGCTGGGAAGATCATGTTGATTGTAAATGAAAGATTATGTCATCTAAAATATCACTTTTATATAAAATTAAAGTATATTTGCCAATAAACACAAGGCAACTATTTTATAATGCTTATATTCTACCATATATAGACTATTGTAGTTCAATTTGGGGAAATTTATTAAAAAAAGATTCTGATAGAAGCATAAAACTTTCAAAAAGAAAGAGTAGCAAGAATAATACTGGAATGGGATATTTTTATTCCATCTAATTTCATGTTTTCATCTTTATAATAATATAATACCAACAATCAATTCTAATGTATAAAATTTTGAATGGACTAACACCTAATTACTATTAAGCAATGCTAAATATTGATGATGTGCAACACCACAAATTACGATTTGTCTCTTATAATGCTCTATTTGTTCCAAGACCAATTACACATGTTTATAATCATTCTTTTCATTATTCTGCAACCAAAGTATGTAATTATTTAACACTCAAAATAAAAAAATAAAATTATTTGCCATTTGTATATTTGAATGATTGCATTGTCACTGGGGTAAAACTGATGACCGTAACTGCATTCACGGTCATCCAAAGATGTAGGACGAAAAATTAGGTCAGTATTTGTATTGTCTGTTAAGGTGTTTCTACATCATTTTCTTTACAAAGCATACACTGGTACGATGAAAATTTATAAAAGATTCACACGGAAGTCACAAATCTCTACCGAGGAACGTGTATAGAACGGGAAATTGGATTTGAAAAATTCGCTAAGATGACCGTACATCATCTTTAAAATAAAATGTTTTCAAGATGACCGTTACATATAATAAGGATGACCGTGATTGGTAAAATGATGACCGTAATTTCGAAAGGATGACCGTAACTTTCATAGTATAACCGTCATTTCTAAGAAATATTCGTATTTGAATTACCTTTTTTGTAACAAATAATTAATCGTGTTGGTGTAAGACGTATTTATTAGACAACATTATCCTAAAGGTAGACAAAAATAAGACGTGCTTCAAATACATGGTTCGTCATATGTAGCATCCAACTACAAGCCAAAATATTTTTTTCATTTCTGAGATTCCTATTAATTTTATATAATAAATACAGCTTAATTTTTAAAAAATGTCAAAAAGGTAATGGATGTACAGCCATTTATATTATATCGTTTCAACAACTACCATTGCAGATGTTTTTGTTTTTTTTAATTCAGATATGTACATGTGTTATCAATTTTCCACTTCCAAGTTCACCTCATCTAATGTAGACAGCATTTTAATACACGCTATAGACAATCATGTTGGTCCACAAACATTTAGTTTTAGGAAGAAAGTTTTGGATGAAAACACCGGTCATACTGCATATCGGTCCGTACATTTCGGACAAATCAAGATTTTATTCTGCTCCTCTGCTCCTCTGCTCACATGGGCTCAATAACCGGATATTCATAATGTTTAAGGTTCATCTGAGGAATTGAAAAATATGGCCGTTTTCACACACACGTACATATCTATTAAGGGACGACATCAAAAGATCAATGAAGGATAAAAAAACTTAATTCAACATGAAATGAAAATGTGACAATAGCCAGTTCCATGTTCAATGCGCGAAAAAGGTACAAAAAATGTTATCTCATGAAAATCAATGACAATACACATATAGAAAAATACAGAATCTGGGCGATAATTTAAGACTGTTTCTATGTGTCTCTCGCATGAACAAAAAAGTGTACCTATTTTTTATTGGGGTAAAATATGTGTTGACATTTTACGCAGATCAATCGCATCTTTTTCGATTTTATTTCCTTCGTTATTTTCTTATTTGAAAACTTTTTGTTGTGAATTTTTAATGCCTATTAAACCATGATTTACAGACTGGGATTTTATAAAATTTTATGGACAAAAAACATATTTTCTTATGACGATGACCATCAGCCATTGCGTTCTTTTCTTCCGGGGCGGGCTCAGCGTACATACCTAAATCCCTTTTCCAATCTATTTAAAATTAAATCCTTTAAATGCGCCTGTTCTGATATGTCGCGCATATCAGAACAGGAGCAATTAAAGGATTTAATTTTAATTAGATTGTCCCTTTTCTGCAGTGAAATCAAGAAAATTTGAAGGAAAAATAAGTTTAAATAGTACAGAATTGTATCAAAATTTAAAAACTTGTCACATTTACCAATATATTCTACTTTTAGGGCTATTTTATTGATTATTTCCCCGGGTATTAAGTTATGATCGAAGAAGATTCCAGAAAAATATAACTGCTTCTTCATAAATCTTTCATAACGTCAGTGTTCAAGTCTGAAGAAGAATTTCCACTGCTATTAAGCCAAAAAAAAAAGGGGGGGGGGCTTGAAATAAAATAGTTCTTGAGTAGACCGTCGCTTCAACATGTACAAACTTCAGTAATGAAAAAGCCATCTGACATGTCTGAGCGAGTGAGGAGTTGTGAGGCCTCTCAAGTGTCTGTTCATGGCAGACCTCTGGGTAAAACATACAATTTAAGGACAAAATTTATTCACACACAAAGGATTCCTCACCTCTCACAAGCCCCTTGGTACATAATGGTAGCATTTCCTGCAATAAATCAGTGTATACAGGCAAACAAGTCTCAAATAGCATGGCACACCTCATTACAAACATATTTTCAGTATTGGCTAACTTGGACAGGACATCTGGGAAAAAAAATACAATAAAAAACAAGACACAGCTATGCAATCAAACAAAGGTTTACAAAAGAATCCATAAGTAAACAATGTAAGAATGATGAGATTTTACCACTCCAAAAAGTTCATAAACATGTTTTTGGTAAGTCATTTACTTTTATTTCTAAAACAATGCAGTTAAAGTAAAAGAACTTAAACAGTTTATTGAAAAAGGTTTCAGGTATTCAACAGAATATGCAGTATTAATAGACCAGAGCTAGAACATATTTGTCAACCAATGAAATGATAAAATGTAATGATATCCTGAAATTGTACCAACCAGACCTATGAGGTGTAAGAGAAAGCCCAGTTCATCCTGGTGATAATTGTGGACCATGTTCTCTCTGCAAAAAGGACAGTAACTATGGTAAGTCACACCTAGGATCTAAATCTTATCAATTAGAAGTTGTTGACTTGTGAAATCTAATCACAAAATAAGTGAAAAAGACTGCATTTGCAAGTCATGTATGTTAAAACTCAATAGGAATTTTTCACTAAAGCTCTGGCAGAGGAAAGTTTAGACTACGAAAAAACCAAAACTGAAATGTATACTTGCTCCGTGCAACTCCTGTACAAATACATCTGTAACAAGAAATTCACCATTAGATACTGATGAATTAAACACTTGCTTTTCAGTCAGTCTTCAGGAAGCTCAAATTGATTTTATATTTCTTTGTGATGACCATAACTGAAAAGCATACAATTAATTTTGGTTTCTTGTGTACAATTTGAAAATAAGTATGGCGTTCATTATCACTGAACTAGTATACATTTGTTTAGGGGCCAGCTGAAGGAAGCCTCCGGGTGCGGGAATTTCTCGCTACATTGAAGACCTTTTTGTGACCTTCTGCTGTTGTTTTGTCTATGGTCGGGTTGTTGTCTCTTTGACAGATTCCCCATTTCCATTCTCAATTTTAATTATTATAAAAGTTTTAAAGGTAAATGTTAAATGTGCAATTTATTATTATTCAAGAAATAATATGCTAATTTAGAACCAAATTTATTTGCAGCAATAAACTTGATGAAAAAGGCACAACTGACAAGAGGTGATATAATATGCCAAAAATCTCATTCAATTCTTTACAGATATACAAGCCAACAGCAACATGACTAAAAGGCAGAATGTGTTAGTCCTAGATAGTATGTACCATTAATTTCTCCGCGACAATCTAACAACTTTCAAAAAAATCATATCGTACCGTCAGCTATTAAAATCACAGACACGAACGAAATATTATATCGAACATAAAAAAATCGACTTTTAGGAATTTAAATCAATTTGTATTCTATAGGTTATTGCCAAACCACAAAGGCCAATCAGAAACCGAAAGTAACAAGGATCAATGTCAAACCAGCAGAACCCACTTCGTCAGACCCTAAGGTAAGGATGGTTTTACAGAATCAAAGTAAATTTCTTGATATGAACTAGTATATGTTTATAGACAATACTAGCATTTCTTAAACAAAATGTTATGCTTGAGATTAAAAAGAATCAATTACCAACTAGAAGTACTATTATTTTGTTTATAATTAGCCAACTGAATTCGAATAGACGATCACAAGACTTTGAATGATCAAGGAGAAGGAGCTAGCATTATTAATAGTTGAATGAATATGGGGGAAAACTAGAGAAGCAAAATATAATTAAACAAAATGAAATATTGTTTATTTCTGTTGAAGATACTTTCAACGATACCAAGACAGCAAAATTTCTAAAGGATACACGAGTTGCTATGGTGATTCCGCATAAAGCTTATCAGAAATGTGCAATGAAACCCAACAATCATGACATAAAAGGCTGAATGTTTAATAATTTTCTGGCATATCCCAAAATGAATCAATAGTAGCAATCAAGATAGAGCGCGTCAGATAAATCTACAAATAATTGACTTAGGAATAGCGGTAAATATCTTTATTCACGCAAGTTGTTGAATTGTGAGCTTTTTCTTTTAATCTTTACTAGAACACGCCCGCGAAATCGCGCGCATTTAGAGCTTGGTTGATAGAACTTTTATAAAATATTTTAAGACTAGGGAATTTCAGAAAAGATCAAATGTAATATTTTATGTTAAAAAGAATCAATTTCCAACTAGAAGTACCATTATTTTGTTTAAAATTGAAAATTGATATGTTATAATTAGCCCAAAAAGTCGAATTGACGATCACAAGACTTTAGATACATTAAAGAGAAAGAAAATGCATCATGATAGTTGAATGAATATGGAGGAAAATAGAGCAAAACAATTCAACAAACAAAATGATGTTATATGGTTTATTTCTAATGAAGATGCCAGTTTTTAACAATAATAATAAGCAGCAATTAAGGATACACAAGTTGTTATTGTGATTCAACATAAAGCTTAACAGAAATGTGCAACAATTGTTTGGCTTATCCCAGAATTAAAACAATGATAGCAATAGAGATTGTCTGTGAAATCTACATAGGAATAATGGTAAATATCTTTATTTCACTTAAGTTATTGAATTGTGAGCTATTTCTTTTATTTTTTACTAGAACACGCCCGCGAAATCGCGGACATTTAGAGCTTGGTTGAAAGTATGAAAACTGTTGTAAAGAGAGAATTTTTTGGACGGGAAAAATGGCTGAGCAAGGTTATAATGGCAAATGCAACTTTAATTTGTTAATGTCCTCAAACCTTTTATGAAAATACCAAAAGGGCTTATTGTTAAAATCATTTTATGGGAGGCTAGTCCCCTAGTTAGGAAATGCTTTCCTTATTCCCAAACATAGTGTCTTTTTTTGTATTTTTTATCAGTTTCAGGTCATTCCTACACACGAAAAGACTTAATCATGATGGGAGCGATGCATTGGAATTTTATTGCAATTTCTGGCAGCCTTTCAGATAATTTTTTGGTAATAACAATTCGTAATAACAATGCAAGACATAAAAAAAAATCCCCATAAAAATTGCGAAACTGCAAGAAAACAAGTTTTTTTACATTTTTTTTAAAGGGGCTTGCGTGTTTAAAAACAATTTGATTTTAAATATGTAGGATTTTTGCTGTATTTTCCTTAAAATGGAATGTATCATATACTTAATGGATAAGAAATGATTTAAGCTGACAATTTGCATTCAAAGAAAATATGAATTTTTGTTAATAAGAGAAAAATGTCTAATATGAAAATAAGAAAAGAACTAAATAACAGAAATCACTAAATTTTTTCAATTGTTTAGTTTATGTACATCTTTATTGAAAATTTAAACAAAAATAACAGGTCAACGAAATGATTATTTTTGTGAAATAGTGAAATAGATAAATTTGTAATGAAAAATAAAACCTTAAAAGTTTTGTTTAAATTTTTGTTCCCTCAAGCCTCCTAATAACAGCTAGATTTGTTTGGGATCAATAGATCAATTGAAAAGTTTTTGATGTCATAATAAAGTTTTATACAGTAATTGCATCACTGCATAAAAAGAAACTACTTATTTATTTTGAATTTACCATATAAAATTGAGAATGGAAATGGGGAATGTGTCAAAGAGACAACAACCCGACCAAATAAAAAACAACAGCAGAAGGTCACCAACAGGTCTTCAATGTAGCGAGAAATTCCCGCACCCATATATATATTTAAATAACTTAACATTTCTGTATTGAGATTTAATCTACGGTAATTACATTTTTATTCTATACTAAGTGCAGAAATATATCATTATATACTGCAATTGTCTTTTATTAACTTGCAGGGAGTGGGAAATAAAGAAAGGAAGAAAGAAAATTGAATTAATATAATTATACTGAACTCAAAATCAAAAGTCAAGCTAGTTGTTTTTCTTTATCAAACATATTATCAAAAAATAGCAAGCAGTGTAGTCACACTTATATATCGGGGAATGATGATATAAAAATATCACATCCATCATTATGTAACCCTCAATAGTTATTTCTTCAATACACTTAAGGATTTTCACGTGTAATGTTAGAATTTTTATTAGATTTTCAGATTACTCGGATTTATCCGTTTGAGTGCCTTAAAAAAAAATCCCCATTAACCCCATTTTTTTAAATTTTATACATCTTTCAAATGTATCATAAGCCATCTGTAAAAGTCATATAATATTTCAATTATATTTTGACAGTTTTTTTGAAAAAAAACTTGTCAATGCTACAGCTATGAAAAGTCAAGAGAACATTTTCCTGCCAAAAGTTTATCAGCTAAATTCCCAAAACAAGCAGATTGACTTATTTTTGTTTGCTCTTTTGATTCCTTTACCTATCAACCATCAATATTTAATAGTGTTTTGAAAAGCTTATTATTTTAAAACTAAGAAGCAAACTCCATTTAAAATAGAATATAGACAATAGAAATGGGATAGGTCAAAGAGTCAAACATATGAAAATAGAAATAGTGACAAACAAATGAAGACAATAAATGTGGTATATCAAAAGTAAAAAGATAAAAATTTGGACAATATATATGGGATATGTCAAAGAGACACGATATGAAAATAAAAGAAACATCAAATGTATTGCCCTGTCCCCGAGTTCTGTAATAAAAATTATGTGAAAGTTTAATACCGGAAGTCTTGTAAGACTTGTAAGACTTAAAGTTGGTCTGATGACGGAAACAATACACCTAATCGCTATTTATTCCATTCCGGATAAGTTCTAAAATTACACTACTTTTTCATCCAGTTGAAGCTATCTGGGACCCTGTTTAAACAATTCACCATGCATGATACTTTTAAATGAGACCTGTTTAAACTACTGTAAATACTTCAAACAAAATATTTTTTTACTTCAATTTTAATTTCGAAATAAACAGATGCGCCATGAGAGCATGATACGCCCGACGTCTTGTGTGGAAGTTTTATGCAATAATCATAAATAGTTTCTGCTGAGAAAGTTTTAAGCAATAACCATATATTGTTTATGAGACACGGCGGGACATGTAAACCCCCAACCCTGTTTTTTTTTTTACAAAAAACTAAATATCACTAAAATAAAATTTTGAATCAAAACCAAAAAGTATACAGATCTTTAGATTAATATAAGAAAGAAGTGTGTAAAGTTTTTAGCAATAATCATAAATTATTTTTGAGATACGGCGCGACATGTAAAAAAACCCTCCTCTGTTTAATTAAATACTCAATAACTCCAAAATAAAGTTTTGAATCATCACCAAAAAGTATACAGATCTTTAGATTAATATAACAAAGAAGTGTGTAAAGTTTTAAGCAATAATCATAAATTGTTTTTGAGATACGGCACAACATGTAAAAAAAACCTCCCCCTTTTTTACAAAATACTCAATAACTCAAAAATGGAATTTAGAATCATCACCAAAAAGTATCAAGATCTTCGGATTAATATAACAAAGACATGTGTAAAGTTTTAAGCAAAAATCATAAATCGTTTTTGAGATATGGTGCGACATGTAAAAAAACCCTTCCCCTTTTTTACAAAATACTCAATAACTCAAAAATAAAATATTGAATCATCACCAAAAAGTATACAGATATTAAGATTAATATAACTAAGAAGTGTTTAAAGTTTTAAGCCATAATCAAGAATCGTTTTTGAGATACGGTGCGACATGTGAAAAAAAAACACACCTGTGTTTGAGTTACAAAGTGCCGTAACTCAAAAAGTTTTGATCTTATTTTCATTAAAAAGTATACAGATCATTTGACCATCATAAGAAACAACTATGTTAAGTTTCATGAAATTTGGATAAGTCGTTCTCAAGTTACGGTGCGACATGTTTACGACAGACAGACAGACGGACGGACACCGGACATTTGTATACCATAATACGTCCCGTCAAAATTTTGACGGGCGTATAAAAAGTGGATCATACTATATCAATGTTTCTTGATGATCACTTTCTAAAGTTTTTCCTCCCTTAGCTCACTGCTGATGACCTCCATTTTCGGCCCGCGTGACCTAAACAGGAAGTTGTATAAATGACTGTTTTTCCAGGAATGGACTAAATAGCGATAAGGTGTATATCCGGACAACTTCATAGATATAGGAAGATGTGATGTGAGTGCCAATGAGACAACTCTCCATGTTTATTTTTCTCCCAAAATAACTCAACCTGAATAGTCATAAAAATAGATGACAAATGCGACTATGCATGATTAGTTTATTTTGGAAGGAAGAAAAGCGACACACAAAACGAGGTCTTCTCGTTTAATAGTATAGATTCCCCGGAGTTCAGTATTTAAGTGATTTTAACTTTTAAAAGGCGAGTACCCACAGGGCATTCACCTTTTAACAACGTAGTTCGCCATTAAACGTCGCAGGCAATGGATTGCAAGTTCTTTTTTAAGATTTAGTTTCAATTTTGAACCCAAGAAATACTTAGGATTTTGTAAACGGGGAGTATAAGATCGCAGCTGTAGAGAGGTTTGCAATGCTCTCACTTTTGACTTTTTTTATAAAGCATCGTAGAAGATAATTTAATTTAAACATATTTATTTAGAGTGGATTGGGAAACAAGTTTTGCAACTTATATTAATCCCTTTCCACTTTGCGGGTGCGAGTGCTGCCTTGTGGCGGCATTAGCCTACTCTTTTTCGAAATCTACAAAGGTGTCTTTAACGTGCAAGAGATATGGCTCTCTCTTAACACGGGTCGGCCATTTATCGTCCCCTACCGACGGACTATCATCGTTTCCTTAAGACCATACTGGCAAATGGTGTCAAGGGAGAGCCGAAAATTGAGTTCCTGAATTGTTCATCCCAAACGGGAATCGAACCAGGAACCTTTGTGTTAGTAGTCCGATGCACTAACCACTACACCACGGCTCTCTACAAGAAGATAGCTGGGGCTGACGTTAGACAGACCTTTACGTAAAACATAAAATAACATTATTAGTTATCAAAAGTACCATGATTATAATTTTATACGCCAGACGCGCGTTTCGTCTACATTAGACTCATCAGTGACGCTCAGATCAAAATATTTAAAAAAGGCCACAAGAAAAATCAAAACGGAAAGTCAAATGGCTAATTCAAAAGCTCTACACATCAAAGTATCTGTTGTACAAGTTAGCGTAACCTCTCACTTGACTGTTCCTCAGGTATATTTCACCCCTCGTGTATAACAGTTGTTTCATTATACTGAGAAAAATAAACAGACATAACAGAGGTGTAGCAGTCAACATTTGTCTTCTAAATTGAACATATCCTTATAATCACTATTCAAACCGAAACATTCCTACAAAGATGAAACAAAATGACTTTATAAAGACACTTGATAGAAAAGACCAGAATACCAAAAGTTACCATAGCACAATAACGGGATGAATAAATACCGAGCCACGCATTGAGAATATGACCAAAAATGATCGAAAATATGTCGTTGTTGAACCCCAACTGAAGTAATTTCTCTGGCATATAATCTGAAATATTTAATTTAGTAGGGGAAGACCGTTTTGCATATTTTAAAATAAACGACAAACACTGTTGAACTTTGAGCCCCTAAACTACTATATTTATGAAATCTGCATGTCCTTGAAAATTTTACTCTATAAGCTTCGGTCCTGACTTGGAAGTTATGCTATTCCCCTGTAATTAATGATGGGGTCACTTTTTTCTCCCGATTTAAGCACCAAAATTGAATGCGAGTATTTCCACATTGATTGGTAAATACCTATATTCAAAATAAGGTGAAAAAGATTAACAATGCTTTCGACAGATATATTAGAATCCTTTTTTCGACCTAACAAGGCTACGTACTTAAACATCTCGAGCAGCCAATTATACTACCCTCTTTGTTATAACATCATTCAATCGTCGCATTCAAGGAGTGAGTTGGTGCATGACTTTCAATTCGTCAATTTCAAACATTAGGGTGAAATACTCATCGGATTTTGTCTATTATATAATAAATGCTTAGTTCGTTTCTGTGTGTGTCACATATAAATGTTTTGTCGTTGTTCTTCTCTTATATTTAATGCGTTTCCCTCAGTTTTAGTTTGTAATCCTGATTTGTTATTTTCTATCGATTTATGAGTTTCGAACAGCGGTAAACTACTGTTGCCTTTACTTATAGCATTTCCCTTATTATTTTGCCTATCGTACATTCATAATCATATTTTTAAAAATTAGATATCAAAGGTACCAGGATTATAATTTAGCACGCCAGACGCGCGTTTCGTCTACACAAGACTCATCAGTGACGCTCATATAAAAAAGTGATATTAAAAGCCAAACAAGTACGAAGTTGAAGATCATTGAATATCCAAAATTCCAAAAAGTTGTGCTAAATACGACTAAGGTAATTAGATCAGAAAATCCCAGAAAAATTCAAAGCTTTGTTCACAGGAATTTAATCAAACAAAAAAATTGATATTCATGTCAAAACCAAAGTGAAGTGTTGACAACTGCAGGCCTTGTCATATAGTGTCCGTCTATTAGTTTGGATGTCGTTGAAAATCACTGTGACGTCATACGCCAAATGATTGCGTCGTTTGGTACAACAAAAGTATCTTCCACTCCCCAAAGTTCGTCCACCTAACGAATATCGCGATGCATTTTCAGCTACGTTTCCCGTATATTCCCGATAATTTGCAGTAATAAAGATTCAATAAAATTATAATCTTTGACATGAAAAAGAATCAACAGAAGACCGTAGTATAACGGAAATGCAAAAGTGAACACTTACTTGAAATCAATGCCTGTTCTACTTTCGCCCCTCAAGTTCGTCCACCGGATGTACAACCTTGTTACGTTACACAGGTTAGGCCAAACACATTGCATTTTCGCATTTTTTGTTCAAAGTTAATTTAAAAGGGTAAGTATTGAAAAAAATCAACAAAAATAAATAATTAATAAAATTTTCAACAAGTAACAATAACAAGAAAATTTGGCAAAACCTGTCTATTCCATGTCCTTGCAATGCATGCAGTAAAACTTGGTATTTTTCCTCACAGCCCTCAATTCTGTACAATATTTCAGATGTGTCCAGTGCTTGCACCTATAATTGTCACACTGTACCCATTTGGTAAGTTCAACACCAACCCCAAGTCTAATTTGATTGGGAGTAAACTGTTTACACACACAGCATAATTCGACTTCTGGAATGTCTTCATCGTCTGTATCGCTGAAGTCCACGGAATCATCAATGTATATGTGACTAGGTCCTGGTTTATCAGATATGTTGCTAGGTCCAAGTTTAGTGTGGCTAGGTCCTGATGTAAGTGATGAAGCAGAAGTGGACGTATTCTTTTTATTTTGTTTTTCAGTTTTCTTACAACTCTGGTTGCTTGGTTTATTTTTTCCTTGGTTTTCAACGTGCTGTTTAACCTTTTCTGCTACCTCACTTTCAGTTATTGGCATACCAGAGACAATCTTTCCAAGTGTTTTTCTTTCTTTCTTGTCATTTTCGGACTTCATTTTTTTTAGTTTGTTTATTCGTTCCGCAAAGAAGTGTGGTACAGCAGTATCATGGTCTTGCATATCTTCAACAACATCAGTCACAGTCACAGCACTTTCAACACAGCTTCTGTTACTTCTCTTTTCATATCAACTTCGACTAATTCGACTTCTTGCATTTGGATCTCATCTGTTTTTGGTTCATCTGTAGTCTCTGTAGTTTCTTTACATTCCTCATTTCTTGTTAATACCTCTGATGGTTTCAGTTGATCTTGGTTGATGACAGTCTTATCTAAGGGGTATATTCCAGTCTTTCTAAATGCTGACTGAAGGTTTTCTGGGCAAAGTGCTGTTTGGTATGCTTTGCAGGCTAGTTCACATATATTATATTTGGTTATTACTGAGGAGTTTTTACGTATGGTTTTGTGACATTCATTATCGTAAATACGCTGCAACGGCCCATAACATCCAACATCCAAAGTTTGTAAAATATGTGAGGTATGAGCTGGTAAGACGTGAATGATCATGATGTGATGTTCCTGTGCCCATTCAATTATGTCAACTGCTACATGTGATTTATGTCCGTCGAGGAGAAGAAGTACGTTGTCATTGTTTCTACCAGGGATGTATTTAAGAAAATGATCTGTTAAATATTGTCTGAATATGTTGGTATTGGACCATCCTGAGTCTGATACTGCACCAACAGCACCAGGTGTTAAACCTTTCATCAATTCATTATTCATTCTTTTCCCTTCAAATACAAAATATGGAGGAACAGCAAATCCTGAGGCACTGCCACATCCAAGTATGGTGGTAGTACTAGACCTTCCAGATGTTACTGATGATGTGTTACATTCAATTCCAGATACAACATTAGGTGGTTTGTGATTCAGTGTTATACCCTTCTCATCAACATTAAATATGAGATGTGGTTTATCTTGAAGATTGTATTTTAGGACGACTTCCTTTAAGCTTGCAAAGTATTTTTCAACATTAGCAACAGAACCACATTTTGCACGAAGAATCTCCAAACTTCTAGGTTTCACCACTCTAAGTTCTGGCCATCTTTTTATGAAACCCTCAAACTATCTCAAGGTAAATTCTTCACTCCTTGGTTTTATTTTGGTTGTGTGGGCAAAATCAGTAGCTAGATCTGTAACTTCTTGTCTAGTGTACCCATATCCATATGAAGCCATGGACTTTACATGTTCCACAATTCGTGCCTCCTCTTCAAGCGAAAAGACAGGTGACAAAATCTGGACTTATTTTGCCAGTGATTCTATCACGAAGAGTTTGCCTTGAGACATTGAATTGAAGAGCTGCTTTTCTTTGTGACATTTCATTATTCTTTATTGATATATATGCATTTGTCAAAGCTGTGGGACTGTACAACCTGTACTTTTTATCATTTCTGAGGAAGGTAGGTTTAGCCTGAAATGTAATGAGATGTCTTTTGTTTATTGCTGTATTTTTTGTTTTAACATTGTGTATGTGTGTATATCTATTTCTTTGTATGTAAAGTGTAAATTCTCAGCTAGATTTTGAGCCCTCTATTGTAAATATTGGTCTGGAATTAACAAAGCCTTATCTTTTTTAGCAGCCATGATGCTGTGGGAAAAATCACATTCGGCAGTAGAAGCCATTTTATAGCGATAATTCATAATTTTTCCCGAATTTTTCATAATCTGTGCAAAAAAATCATTAAAATTTTCATATTTGTAAGATACGATTTTTACGTATGCTAGGCCTGACATACTTTTATAGGTCATCAGTCTTGATCACTGGAATGTAAACAAACCGGCAACTCAGTTTAGAAGGGATTTCCCCTGTGTTTTACTATTAAAAAATCCATTTAAAGATAGATGGAAAAGGGAATTAGTAAAAATGGCGGTTTTGACAAAGATTTTTTTATTTTAATGATTATTTACCTGTTTCAATCTCATGTTTTGGTTTCACTTTTCCACGTTGTTCTTTACTATATATAGAACGCTGATCAGCTGGTAAGTGACGTCACGGGTCTTCCGCATGCGCGATAAATGAAAACAATGATGGTGGACGAACTTGCGGGGTTGAAGGATAATATAAAAAAAATACTGAACTTAGAGGAAAATCAATTCGGAGAGTCTATAATTACATGGAAAAATTTAATAACAAAACGCATACTTGTGTACAAGAGGACAATATATACAAACATATTAAGATAATACATGGCGAGACAGGACAAACGAAACACAAATACATAGTATTTTATACTTTTCTTCATGAAATGAATTATCTTAATTCCAAACCAATATACATGTATTAAATACTGTCAAATTTACCTATTTTGACGAGCGGAGCGAGGCAAAACTTTTTTTGAAGGGTTTTGGAACAACTGAAGGCCCAAAAAGCTAAAGACCTGCTGAGTTATTTATTTTCAATACATAGCAAGTCAGGAAATTTATTTTCAAAGTACCAAAGAACAAACCATTCATTTTTGTGATTATCAAGGCTGAGTTATTTATTTTCAAAATCCTTCCCCCCCCCCCCATATTAAATGGTCGTCCCCTAAACAAAGCCGTGTTCTAATGAGCACAAAATATGTTTGACATCTTCGCACGAACCTACTGTTCATATTAACGTTATTTCCATAGTAATACTTTCAAATATATACATTTAAGCAGCTGGCATAAATTTTATTATATATTTTTATAAAACAACATATATTTACCCTGCTCGTAGTTTTTAAACTTATCAAATATGAAAAGTAATTTACAGACTCCTCGTGGAGGAAACGGGAACAGCCAATCATTTTACGATATTTTCGTACGCTTCGATCTAAGCAAATACTGAATTTGTCCTATTAAAATCGAAATAATTCTTTCATGTCATGCTCATTTTAACATGGGTAGGCATTATATTTGACCACATTTTACACCTCGCTAACGCTCTGTGTAAAATATCGACAAATATAATGTCTACCCATGTTAAAATGAGCATGACATGAAAGAATTATTTCTTAAATTTAACAGACCACAAACATTGATTTGTGTGTCCGACGTCATAAAATTGTATACGGCACATAGACTTGTCGTTCAATGTGCAAACAAACAATAACAGACTAGTTTGGAAGATTGCAAAGATTTTAAAGACCAAATATATTGATCTGAGCGTCACAGATGAGTCTGATTTAGACGAAACGCGCGTCTGGCGTATTAAATTATAATCCTGATACCTTTGATGAATAATTATTAATTAGACAAAGATGGCAATGTCAAAAGCTCAAACATAAGAAACGAATGGAAAACGAGTGTCACATTCCAGGCTGGTAACAGACAATTTTGCTATGTAGAAAATGGTGGATTTAATCTGGTTTGAAAGCTAGCCTAACCTCTTATTTGTACGACGGTCGCATTAATTTACAAAGATATAGTTTTGATGTTTGGTTGTACCTGACGAAAGCTTATTTGACGGAATAGCACATCCTCAAAATTGCGGAAATATTGTTTACCGTGCCAGGAAACTCAGAAACGATCCAAGTAAACTTATCGATCCTTTACATAAACTTATTTTAAGAGGTAAACAATTCAACACTGTAATTAGATCATTACAAGCTGTCAATACCTGTATCTTAGCTTGCACTAGCTCATATGTTTCTCTGTTTATGACGTCTTGACACTTAATTCATTAGATGTTGGATGTGTACTGATTGATAAATAAACTCATCATAGCATTGCTATGAATGAATATGATATACTGTTGTAATAAAATACTAAAGAAATAAAGGGTAAATAAAAGCATCAGTAGTATACCGCTTTTCAAAACTCATAAATCCATGGACAAAAACAACTTCGGGGTAACTAACTAAAACCGAGGGAAACGCATTAAATATAAGAGATCAACGACATGACACTAAAAATGTAACACACACAAAAACGGACCGAGCATCGGACAAAATTCTACAAGAATAAAAATATAACATGAAAACCAAATACATGAATTTGGGATAGACAAATACCGTGACACGTCTTATCGCAATGTGAATTTACACTAAAAAATAAGAGAAAACAAACGACGCAACGTTAAAATGTAACACACACACACACACGAAACGAACTATAATATAACAACGGCCATATTCTTGACTTGGTACAGGTCATTTTAAAGGAAAAAATGGTTGGTTAATAGTTATCAAAAGTACCAGGATTATAATTTCATACGCCAGACGCGCGTTTCGTCTACATAAGACTCATCAGTGACGCTCAGATCAAAATAGTGAAAAAGCCAAAACATATACAAAGTTGAAGAGCATTGAGGACCAAAAATTCCAAAAAGTTGTGCCAAATAAGGCTAAGGTAATCTACTCGTGGGGTAAGAAAATCCTTAGTTTTTCGAAAAGTTCAAAGTTTTGTAAACAGAAAATTTATAAAAATGACCATATAATTGATATTCATGTCAACACCGAAGTGCTGACTACTGGGCTGGTGATACCCTCGGGGACGAAACGTCCACCAGCAGTGGCATCGACCCAGTGGTGTAAATAGTTATCAAAAGTACCAGGATTATAATTTCATACGCCAGACGCGCGTTTCGTCTACATAAGACTCATCAGTGACGCTCAGATCGTTTAAACCTGGTTTTATGGCCTCGCACTTTTATGGCTGAAATTTAACATTAAAATGACAACACTACAGGACTACAATAATAATAAATTGGAGAACACAATTGACAAAGAATCGCACGAACAACAGCCAACAAAAGGCAATAAGTTAAAATTTTATTACGCCAGAAGTGCATTTTGTCCATACAAGACCTACTAGTTACGCCCAGATACAAGTACAAAGATGAATAGCATCGAGGACCAAAAGATCAGAATCAAAAACATTTTTTTTCCCCCAAAAACTGGAATCAAACTTTTTTTTCCAAAAAAAAACATAAATTTTCCAATAATTCTCCGAGTTTCTGGAGTATGAAAGTATCTTCAGAGAACATTAGCGAAATAAATTGTGATTTAATATCTAAACCACTAAAAATTTTAAACCGTTGTTTTATTTCATTTAAAAAGTTGAAACGACATAACCAGACATTTGCAACACAAAAAGTATGCACATCCGAATACGTTTAAATTTCACCGCCAAGTGACGTCATATTTGAAACTTGAAAAAATGACTTCATTTGAAATTGTAAATCAGATCATAAAAAAAAATGAAAAATGACGTCATATTGGAATGAATAAGATAGAATTGGGATTGATTTAAGATTATATTAGAACTAAATGCTTATTAATAGCAAACTAAGGTAGCAATACAGCTATGTCCGGTTTGTTTTGAATCTAACTTCAAACATAAAATATCGTACTCATTACGTTGAACAAAATCAAATCTAATAAATGAAGGCGGTGATTAATTTTCTTTACCATAACACATAAATATAATAAAAAAGACGTCAACACATATGACAAAAACCGATGAGAATTACACATATAACATTAAACATTTTTAAGAGCTTGTCTCACAGAAAAAAAAAAGTTTTGCAGCGCCATCTATTTTTCACCATTTTTTACGGGAGAATTGGCAAATTTAAGTCTTTTTTAATCATTTTCAATGAAAAAATAAGCATTTAAAGGCAGGATTAATATCCTTTGTTTTACCAATTCATATGACAAACCATTATAAAAAGAATAAAAAAACAGAATAATTAATATATATTTATTTCTATGGCAGTCCAATTTCTCTATTCATAGTACTTGTGTTCAGTGAATTGGCTATTTCAGCCAAATAAGCACCTGACAAAAATGCTAAAATGGCGAAAAGGTGAAGCTGTAATTAAAAGTTAACTGTATCAAAATAAACCTCTCTGATAAGTTAAAGAAATAAAAAAAATCCACCCACGGCAAATAATTAGAAATATCGGTAGTTTGTTTTTTAGTACAGCTAGTCCTCTTCATATTTCAATCTGTATTTGTATACTATTTTCAGTGTATAAACTCATTCTTTTTCTAAATAAAGCAATAACTACTGGTTTAGATTTTACAAATCAAGTGCTTTATTAATATAAATGTTGTTTTCTGTAATTTAAAGCAATATTATACTGCAAACATAAAATCAAAGTGCTAAAAGCACTCATTAAAAACTAAATACATGAATTTGGGATAGACAAGTACCATACCACGTCTAATAGTATAAGGAGCGCAACTCCTTTAAATAAAGTTGATATG
Organism: Mytilus trossulus; assembly: GCF_036588685.1. Classification (NCBI taxonomy): domain Eukaryota; kingdom Metazoa; phylum Mollusca; class Bivalvia; order Mytilida; family Mytilidae; genus Mytilus; species Mytilus trossulus. The sequence goes on along the minus strand of NC_086375.1, from coordinate 42,251,332 downwards.
CACATCTGCTTAGTATTTTCTTATCTATTTATGAAATTTTGTTTTGAGTTTCACAGAAATTGCAACAACAAGAACAAGAATGACAGATAAATAGGATTAAGAATCTCAAATAGATCTCTCCATCAATGTTATACATACGTCTTGGTTCAATAACTAAAATATTTTCTTCTTCTGTACTTTCTTGTTCTGTTAAGATATTCACTCTATCTTTATCCAAAAGATGCCCTGCTTATTAACTAATTGTTGTAGATGCTCTGGATCTACAATGTAAGGATACAGATTTTTAAATGTGAGGTGGTTTAGGTGAGACACATTAAAAAATATAGTTTATTATAACAATACAAAATCGAATTCAAATGTGTCAGAAAAATGTCTATTTTTTCTCACATGCGAATAATTACATTACATTTATATGGCATGTTATTTTGATTGGCTTACATTTACAACAACATCGTGTTATTTAAAAATCAACCAACATTTAATTTCCAATCAGAAATGTAACATTAATGATGAAAATACATTACATTACATTGAGCTACAATAGCTCAATGTGCATAATGTGCATAAAGTTAAATAAAATAAAAACTCGAGAGGAATTGTGTTTTCATATGATTCTATCAAAGAAATGTTATTATAAGAATTAAATATGGTGCGTACATGTATATGTTTATTTGGGTTTTTTTTCCTGTCCTGATACTGCCGTTCAGTGGTTGTCATTTGTTGATGGGGTTTCTTGTTTTTTTTATATAGACAGGATCAAGGCCGTTGGTTGACCTCTTTGGATTGTTCATTGTTGTTTGGCACAGTAAATTGTTTGAATTTTAATACTTTGTGTTTAGTTTGAGCCAAGACTCTGTGTTGAAGACCATACTTTAATCTATATTTGTTTTTACAAATTGTGACTTGAATGGAGATCAAATGTACCAGGATTATAATTTAATATGGAGAGTTTGGCCTTCGGGCTAGGGTTTAATTTACTTTTCGGTTAACCCCTAAAAGGGTTCGTTTAATATACATGTAGCTGTATAGGGGTTTGAAATTAAAAAAAAATTGAAAAGATAAACCAACAAGTTACAGGCTACACAATTAGCCTGATTCTCCAGACTGGTTTAATTTCTACATTAGAAAATGCCTGTACCAAGTCCGGAATATGACCTTTGTTATCCATTCGCTTGATGCGTTTGGACTTTTGATTTTGGACTTTCCTCGGAGTTCAGTATTTTTGCGTTTTACTTTTAACTTTATTCAAATTTTCAGGTTGTTTGTTTTACAAAAACTTATCATTTGCTTATCATGTTTATGACAATGTATGATCTGACAATATCATATATTATTTGACAAACAGTTGGTTGAAAATAAATTTTGGGACACAGCTTGCTTATGGTTTAAAAAATTGTCAATATTGAGATAAATCATTTATATAAACATGATTTTCCTTATTAATACTTACTTTCATGGTAAAAATTCATCATATTCCATGGGGATTGAAACTTGTAATCTTTAAATTGATAGTTCAATACGTCCTTTGGTTGCATTGTCTGTAAGTGTTCATTATCTTATATTTAAACAAATGAATTGACTTCAGTCTAAACTACCGGAGGCAGTTGTCAGATGAGTAGAGTGCAGACGACAATGAAACAATTAGAATTCAATTTGAAAAAAATAATGATCCTTACATATCGAGGGCACCTCAAATTTATAACAAAAAGGTGCACAAACGATATAAATAGACGATTTTTATTGCATCTCAAGCAGACGAGAATACTGTCACTTTCATTCGTGTATTTGAATGAGCTTTTATGAATGGGCTGGAAAATCCCAAATATGCGGCATTTTCATAAATGAAAACCCCCAAAAATAACTCGGTTGTGTAATCATATGTTTTCTGTAATCTAATTAAAAATTGTTAACAATTTTCTTAAACTCTATTTTCTGCCATCTTGGATCGGGGAAATTAAACAATAAGACGAACCGTATGGTACGGCGCGTTCCATTTCAGGTTCGAGGGGTTTAGCTGTACGTACAGCATCATGGAAAGCACCCCTGGACTAAATTTAGTACATACGCCAGACGCGCGTTTTGTCTACAAAAGACTCATCAGTGACGCTCGAATCCAAAAAAGTTAAAAAGACAAATAAAGTATGCCGTTGAAGAGCATTGAGGAACAAAATTCCAAAAAGTTTTGCCAAAACAGCTAAGGTAATCTATGCCTTAGGAAGAACAGCCTTAGTATTTCAAAACTTTAATCTTAGATGTTTGATTTTTTTAATTAGCTGTTAGTGGCTTTGAACTATCTGTCAGTAACTGCGATGATTCTCAGATCACTACTTTAATAGTGTCATTTTATATAAAAAAAAAAAGCAGATGTGGTATGATTGCCAATGAGACAACTATTCACAAAAGACCAAAATGACACAAACATTAACAACTATAGTCACCGTACGGCCTTCAAAAATGAGCAAAGCCCATACCTTATAGTCAGCTATATATACAAGTTGTTTGTATATGTTGTTTATATATACAAGTACCCGTCCTCGTCCACTCTGTTTTTATTAGATGTATTTCTATTTTTATCCATCTGATGAGTTACGCATTTTTCAACTGATTTTTATAGTTCGTTCTCATGTTGCTATGTTACACCACAGTCAAAGGTTAAGAGATGGTTAGGATCCCGCTGACGTTTGTTATCTCCCCACATTCTTTATGTTCGTTCTGTTCGAAGTCAGGAGTTAGTAATTCAGTGGTTGTCGTTTGTTGATGTGTAACATATTTGTTTTTCGTTCATTTTTGGAACAGAAATTAGATTGTTAGTTTTCTCTTTGATATTTGTTTTACATTTGTCATTTCGGAGGATTTTATAGCTGGCTATGCTGTATCGGCTTTGCTCGTTGTTGAAGGCCATACAGTGACCTATAGTTGAAGATTTTTGTATCATTTCATCTCTTGTAAGGAGTTCATACCATATCTTCTATTTTATATGAAGGCAATACGTGTCTAAAATAAGGGCACAACAGTCAACATTGAGTTTTAATCTTGCAGGATGTATAAGTACAAATCCGCGTTATATAGGTATCATAAAAAAAAGGCACACGAGGTTACATGAGCGCAATTATTTGTAATGCATTTACCATAGAAACCCAGTGGTATTTAAATATTTATTTCTTGAAGAATAAACAAACTAGAGAAAAATTGATAGCAGTTCCTGTGGCTATAGATGTCAGCCTTGTATAACAGCTAAAAAAAGGATATGATATCATGCGGCAAAAAGTTCCCTGAAATGATTAAATTCCTAATTCCGCACTCTATTGGAAAGGTTGGTTTTGATTGCTCCTCAATTGTTAAAATAATATTTATCTTCTAGAATTAAGAATCTTATTTCCATCTATTTTTCATTAGCTTTCAAATAAAAATTATTTCTAACCTGCATCATCAGGAGCTTCAAAGTTTCTGAGCACCACCTTGTGGTAAAAATTATGCCGGTTGAATAATTGCGCTCTGCAATCATGAGGGAAATGAAAGACGAGTATAGTTACGATATTATCCAAGAACAATGTCGGGATATACAAGTACCAAGCCACGTCAAATGGATATCAATATATAGCCGAGTGCTACGCTCTCTGCTTGAAATTAAACCTTTCAACAAATACAGAATGGTGGTGATTACAAGCACATTTTACCGTAACATTTGTTTTAAGTATGTACAGTTCATTACATGACATTCTTTAATCGATATTCAAGAGCTTGCAGCTCCTACTCAGACTTTGTAAAACGTCATCGGTGTCAAAGTAGAAAGTTTATGAACCAGGGGTATGTCAAAGAACTCGCGTCCTTTTTCTATAAAAGTTCATCGGAAGGTACCTAGACCTTGTTGATAAATATTCCGTATCATCTTCTCAAATAATACACGATGGTCTTCATGTATAGTTTCTGCGTACTGATGTTGTTTATCATCTTAACAACGTGTTTTATTGATCTTTCATTTGTCTTTGTTCTATTATTAATATTACTTTTACTGCTGAATGGTTTTATGTGATATCCGTTTGACGTGGCTCGATCGGTACTTATACATCTCGTCAATGTGTTTGTAGCGGTTTGTTTTCTGTATGCGACTCTTTGTATTTCTATTGTTCTTATTACGTGACTCTGTACGTTGAAAGATCCCGTCAGTATGATATTGTTCTATTATATATCATTATGATAATTATTATATTTCTATTATGAATTACTACATACGTTGAACCACACATGTCAAAATCATCCAATCGGTAAAACTTGGTTCTATAGCGCTAACCCTCCCACTTAAATGACAGTCTTATCAAATTCCGTTATATTTACACTGATGCGTTAAATACACAATAAAATAGTCAAAATATGGGTACATCAGTCATCTTCGTATTATAATTTTAAAAGGAACAATTTAACAAAACACACAAACATTACTATCTACGAATACATTTTTTGTTTTGAGTGTCTGACGTCAGATATTTTTTATACGTCACATAAATTTGTCGTTCAATGTGCATCCAAAACAATTTAAAAAATTTACATAGACAATGTTAGGATACAAGGTTAAAAAAATCAAAAGTATGCAAGAATAAATTTCAGAAATAGACCGAGATTTAAAATAGTCCAAAAGTTATATATAGAATTTATAAGAATCCCAAAATAGTTGATTCCACTGTGCGAATGTTTAATCTACCATTTTCTACATTTGAAAACGCCTGTACCAAGTTAGGAATATGACAGTTCTTGTCCATTCGTTTTTGATGCGTTTTGTTATTTGATTTTGTCATGTGATAATGGACTTTCCGAATTGATTTCTTCTAAGTTCAGTATTTTTGTGATTTTACTTTTTCCTATCAGTGTTAAATGGTTGTTCTCTATGATATGAAATTGTACGCAATCTTGAACCAAAATTTGTGAAGGTCAGAGTGTAGGACTTAAATGTTGTTTTCTCCAGAGTTGGAAAGGATTAAGACAGGACAAATCCCACGAAGAAGTAACATCTTTATCCGTTTAACTGTGCGGAATGCATCGATACGCAGGCAGATCTAGTTGGATTGATAGTGTTAAATGTGTTGCCTCTCACTCAGCCTGTGTAATAACTTTCTAACGGGAGATAAAACAAAATAAATGGGGATGACAGGAACCATAACGACAAGAACTTGATTGTTGTATGCAAATATTTACCCTTAAATGTTCTTTCCAATGCTTATATTTCCTGGTAGTCGAAATCACACATAAAGAAACGTGGCTTATAGTCCGGATTCCAGGTAGCAAAATTCCGAAGAGCCTCTGCTATGTTGTCCTCTGTTTCTCTTTCCACCATGAATGCACCAACTGCCTGGTAACCTACATTACTGCAGACAGATAGAACAAAGAGTGGCCTATTTTGAAGTTTTATATGTTGCATCCATTAAAACTATTTCTTGTCCATATTTGTCTTGCCTTCTTTACTAATCATTGGTACTATCTTGATAGACCTTAATTTAAAGCTTCATTACAACTGTCACTTAAACTCAACATTAACCAAGAAAACAAAACATTGATCAATGAACCATGAAAATGAGGTCAAGGTCAGATGAACCATACAAGGCAGACAATACCTCTAACAATTCTTCAATACAACAAATATAGTTGACCTCTTGCTTATAAATTAAAAAAAAACCAGACCAAAACACAAACACAAACACTTAGCAATGTACCGTGAAAGAATTTTCGGCTTAAAGAATGAGAATTGGCTCGCTCACCCCCGTTATATAAACTCGTATTTTGAAATAAATTTATCGCCTCGCCCGCTCTTACAACTAGAAATTTATTGCTGCTGATGCTTCACAATTGGACAAGAGAACTTTTGGTGAATGAGAATTGGCTCGCACACTGTTTTATGAACTAGTATTTTGAAAGACATGTATCGCCAGCTCTCAAAACATACAAGATTTCACTGAAGATTGATTGACTAGCCTACAATAATTATTGGGTACGAACTAAATCGCTTAATGATAAGTTATACCTACAATTTATGTTTAAACATATTTTTATGCCCCACCTACGATAGTAGAGGGGCATTATGTTTTCTGGTCTGTGCCTCCGTTCGTTCGTCCAGCTTCAGGTTAAAGTTTTTGGTCGAGGTAGTTTTTGATGAAGTTGAAGTCCAATCAATTTGAAACTTAGTACACATGTTCCCTATCATATGATCTTTCTAATGTTAATGTCAAATTAAAGTATTGACCCAAATTTCATGGTCCACTGAACAAAGAAAAAGATAGTGTGAAGCTCAGGTTAAAGTTTTTGGTCAAGGTAGTTTTTGATGAAGTTGGAAGTCCAATCAACTTGAAACTTAGTACACATTTTACCTCTGATATGATCTTTCTAATTTTAATGCCAAATTAAAGTATTGACCCCAATTTTACGGTCCAGTGAACATGTAAAATGATAGTGCGAGTGGGGCATCAGTGTACTATGGACACATTCTTGTTTACTAATTTGTTGATACATTATGACTGTATTTTGAACATTATTCTTTTCAACTGTAAACAGCTCTGTCGAAAAACATATTCCATCAAAGATCCTACGAAACAAACATCGATTATTGTGGATATCTGATAAATTAAGACGTCAAATTAACAAGAAAAACAAACTTTTCAAAAAGCGAAAAAAACAGCGAATATACTGAGAAATATAAAAAGATGAAAGCTGAGGTACAAAAAGATCAAAGGAAAGCCTACTGGGAATATATTAAAAAATTTATATGTGATCTACCCATTAATGCACCAGACATTCAAATACAAAATCAGAGCAAACCTAAAAAAACACTTTCAATACATCAAGTCAATAAGAACTGACAAATATGGTATCTCTGCACTAAAGAAAGACGGCAACATCATTACAGACGCTACAGAGAAAGCAAGTCTTATAAACGAACAGTTTCAATCTGTATTTACCCAGTAAACAGATGACCCAATACCAAACAAAGGCATCAGTTCACACCCTAAATTCAGTGAACTACAGATAACATGAAACGGAATCGAAAAGCTCTTCAAGGTACTGTCTTAGGTCCTGCATTATTCTTGGCGTATATCAACGTCCTTCCAGACTACCTTACACATAGCAAACTTATACTATTTACTGATGACAGTATCATATTCATGCCAGTTAAATCCCAGAGTGACTGCCTAAAACTGCAAGCTGACCTTGACGCAACTGCAAAATGGGAAGAGGACTGGCTGATGGCCTTCCACCCAGACAAGTGTAATGTTCTCTCTGTAACAACTAAACGTCAACCTTTACAACATAATTACACTCTACACAATCATATACTAGAAACTGTTACATCTGCTAAGTACTTGGGCATTACATTACAATCAAACCTTAGTTAATAATAATAATAATAATAATAGCTTTATTTAAAGAGAGTAACTTATTTGGATTAAACCAATTTTCAATAAGGCTCTCTATTTATACATACAATGTTAACAATATGAATAAAATATAATTAATCTACTATTACACACATGTAAAGAATAGACGTATAGAAAGTAATATAACAACACCACCTATGGTATAAATTGTGGCTTAACTTAAAAAGTTAACACTTATCAAAATAAAATGACTTGTAAGAGTTTTTAAATGCAGAAATACTTTTTAATTTTTTAATTTCACTGGACAATGAATTCCACACTTTTGGACCACTAAAAGAAAAACTTGATTTGTATAATTCTGTATTTGATTTAGGGACAATAAAATTATCCGATGATGAAAGTCGAGTATTGTACGATTGTTTACTACTTGTAGGCACACTAAGATTTGATAAATATTTTGGTGCCAGTTGGTGTTTTGATTTATACATTAATAATGATTTGTGGTAAGATATTCTCTTAGTAAGAGGAATAATTCCAGATTCCTTAAATAGTTCAATGGATGGTTTATGAATATCGTGTTCGTTTAAAATAATTCTAGCTGCCCTTTTTTGCAATTTTAGTAAACTGTCAACTAAAAACTTGTTACAGTTTCCCCATACTGAACAACACTAATCCAAATGTGAAAGAATATACGCATTTTAAAATAGAATTCGTGCATTGTGATTCAAGAATTTCTTGATTCTTTTTAATAAAGCTAATGAAGAATTAACTTTTTTGATTATATGATTAATTTGATCATACCAAGAAAGAGTTTTGTCAACAAAAATACCTAGGACTTTTTCACAGTGACTTTCATTAATCTTTTGGCCATTAATGGATACATTCAATGTGTCATTACACATCACAGACAGTTTTTGTTTTGAACCTATACACATTGTCTTAGTTTTTGACACATTAACTAACATTTTGTTTTCATCAACCCATTGACAAATATTTTCTAATACAACATTGAGTATCCGACTTATATACCTTTTGTCTTTTCCAATTACAGAAATAGTGCTATCATAGCAAAAAGATCAATATGATTATTAGGATTACACAAATGCAAATCAAATCATTAATAAATATCAAGAATAATATAGGACCTAAAACGGACCCTTGAGGTACACCTGCTTTTAATGTAGATACATCTGAAAAAGTATTTGAAATTGATACGACTTTATGTATATCAGCTAAATACGAAGTAAACCAATGAATAGAATTATAAGAACATTTATATTTTTGTAATTTTTGAAAGGAGTAGTTTGTGATTTAGAAGATCAAAAGCTTTACACAGATCTAAAAATACTGCCCCTACTAAATTTCCTTCATCAATGGCTTTTAACCATTTATCTAACAAAGAAGTCATAGCAGTTTGACAGGAATGGTTTGCACGAAAGCTTGATTGCATGACATACAATAGATTATATTTGTTTAGAAAATTCATCAAATGAGTTTTTACGTGTCGCTCAAGGATCTTAGATAGTAATGGTAAAATTGCAATAGGTCTGTAGTTAAAAACATCATTTTTTTAACCTTTATTTTTAAATACTGGAAGAACTTTAGCCAGTTTGAATAACGATGGGTATGCTGATTTTCTGATGCGTGAATTAAAAATGTGGCATAATGGAACTGAAATTAGGTGTGATGACATTTTTAAAAACTTTGCACTGATATTATCAAGACCTGTTGCTTTTTTCTCATCAAGTGTGATTAATTGATGGAGAACAAATTCACTAGTTATTTGTGATATGGTAAAAAAAAACATGTTCTGGCACACGACATGAAATATAATTATTAAGTTTTCCAGAACAACTGGTGCTTGAGTTTGATTTAAGATTAACATTTTCAGTAATATTTGTAAAATAATTATTGAAAGTATCAGCAATGCTTTTAGGGTCTGTAATTGATTTATTGCTACAGTCATTTAAGATTACATGGTCATGATGATTTTCACTACCATTTACATTATGCAAGTGTTTCCATAATTTGCTGCTATTTCCTTTTTCTTGTTCTAATACTTAGTATAAAAATTTTGTTTTGAATTTTCTATCAGGTATTTAACCTTGTTTCTCCAAAAATAGTTATATGTGTCTTTTTTCTTATGATACTAATTACGTTTTTTCATGCCCTCCATAATTTCATCATTTATCCACTGATTTTGATAAACATGCTTAACTCGCTTTTTAATGAGAGGAGCATGATGATTTAACACTTCAGTAAAAATATTTATAAAACTTAGTAGCGCTTCATCAGGGTCATCAATTTCTAGTATACTGTCAAAGGGACACTGAGATAAATGGTGAATAAAATCAGTCTCGTTGAAATATTTTGTAGATCTATAAGTTATATAATCATGGATTTGTTTTTTCGTTTTGAACCCTCTTTTATGAGAAATACATACTGGATAGTGCATGATCACTGATTGAATATTTTGGAACTGCAATATAATTAATATTTTCTGGCAGATTACAATACACATGGTCAATTAAAGTAGATGAAGTTTTAGTTACTCTGGTAGGTTCTGTAACCATTTGACTCATGTTGAAAATATTTTAGCATGGTTTTTACTTGACATTATATCAATATTACAATCTCCCATAACAAGAGTTTCCTTTTCTTCAGTGTCAACTTTTAACATCATGGTTTCAAACATAGTAACCCAGTTAGCATAACTGTTAGGTGGCCTATATACATAACCCAGTAAAATAGGCTTTTGATGAATATTAATAATTTCTATCCACATTGACTCAATTTCTTGCATTTCCAAATCGTCCCTTCTAAGAATATTTATTTGTTTTGAAGTATAAAGTAAAAGCCCACCCCCAGATTTATCAATTATGTCTTTTCTATGTAAATTTTAACCTAGAATATTGATCTCTTTATTTTTGACACTGTTTTAAAAAAAAGTTTCACTCAAACATAAAATATGCGTGTTTGATTTTGATTCCGAAATTAAGTATTTTATTTCGGCAAATTTTGGTAAAACATGGTTTATATTTAAGGGACAAATGTTAAGGTATTTGTGTGGGAATATAAAAGGATTGATCTGGGTATATTTGGAGCATTCTGATTTTTGCTCAAGAAGAAAAATAGCAATACAATGAGAATAACTATAGAATGATATAAAATACAATCGTTTGCTTGACTTGAGCAGAATTTAAAAGTTTCTTTTAATTCCAGACGTTTCACGTTTGGACGAAATGAATGTGGATGTTGTTAATCTTGATCGGTTGTCTCTAATGGCGCATATCTCCTCCCTGTTATCCTATTCGAATAAAAATTTTGTTCAAAATGTGAATTTGAATTGTACAATCTAAGCATTGTGTTAACACAAGAAATAATGTTATGGCTTAGAACTTAAGCACCGTCTACGTTGGTATGTACATGGTGCTGAAAAAGCAATTGATTAGGACGATTGCCGTACAAAAAGTCTAACGTGTTATCAAGTATTTTCACTTGATTGTCTTCAACTGTTAGTAAATGCTGGTTGACTTCAGAAATAATTTGGTTTGACTTGTAATCTGTAGGCCTTGGTAGAATTTATGAAATACTTATTTGCGTTTCCGGTAAGCTCTGTTTCACCGTGTGAATAAGATTCAGAGTCGAGTTTGCCTTCAGATATATATTCTATAAGGGAATTCTCAATATCCCTTATTCTTCCTGCTTGGATTGTCTTTACTTTTGTTGTGATGCTATGTGTTGTCATTTTTCTAGCCGACATTCGTTTTAGTGTAGAACTTCCTATTAGAAATAAGTTTATGGGACAAACACAGAGATGACAATATCTCGAAAGCTAACAAAACTCTCGGCTTCCTTCGAAGAAAGCTGAAAACATCAAGAGCTATGCATACCAAGCACGTGTCCCTCACAAACTGTAAACAGCAATAATGTTAGATTCACAAATTAGTCAACATGACCCTTTTAGGAGTTATTGCACTTTATAGTAAATTTTTAACCATTTTTCGTAAATCTAAGTTTCTTACCTTTTTTTTTCAGAAAGATTTGACAGAGTCCTCCCTTATTGTGAATATTTTCAATAGAAAATAACTGGTCTTACTATTTTTGAGAATTTTTTTTACAAGAGTCCTTCCTTTTTGTCAATATAGAAAAAGTGACGAAGAAGTAGCATATTCGGGCACTTTTTAAACTACCCGCGCCGCACATTTCACACGTTTTAGATCAATTGTGCATTTGCAAATCACACATCCATAGCCGAAAGGAATAACAGAACCAATGTGGCTATCACTCTGAACGACTGCTTTCATGATTTGGAAGATCTGTATCCTTAAGAGAGTTGTCAAATTGACCGGGGTGAGCCAAAAACCTCTGCCATATTTTTGCATTGCTCAGTTGCGGCTTAATTTGCTAGGCAATGCCAAATGATTACTATCCTTTTTTCTTTATTGAGGTAACACTATTCATATGTTCCTCAATACCAAGATTAATAATTACAGGTGAGGTTGTGGTACTTGAAGCCCCTTTGAGTCTGATGAGAAATCAATTTGTTGTCCCTGATGACGGTTTGGACTCGTGGTTTTTGGTTTTGTTGACTAACGATTTTACTTTTGCAAAAATTCTCTATTGAATGGCCTTATTGTGTTCTTAATTCTCTCTGTCCATGCAAAAGGTGTAGCAGGTATTGGGTCATTACAGTTAATATCAGCTAAAGGGGAATGGATGGTCTTTTCTGAGGGGTGTAAAATTTATGCATATTAGGTGTGAAATTTATGGGTTTTGTTTTCATCTGACACATACATTTATACCCAAAAATTTCTGAGGGTCTTGCAACAGTAAATAATTAAAAAATAAGGTATGAAAAAAAATCTCCCCATCCATCCCTACCTGTCAGAAATTAACTGGAATGGCCCATTGTCACTTGAGTAATACAGTTTGGGTAAACCATGGTGAGTCTTCATGCTATAATTCAAGGTTGATGCTACTAGATGAGGACACGTGTTACACTTCAGCATTTGGTTAGGATGACCTCATCAGGGTCTGGCAATTTACTATGCGGCCCCACACTTGAAACAATTATCTAAGACCCCGTTCACACTAGCAATGTTTTTTTATCGATCTAATCTGAATCGATCTAAATAAAACCAGTTAGCGTTCACATTATCTTTAATCATAACGATCTCTATCGGTCTAATCTAAACCACTGCGTTCACACTACAATTAAAAACGCAATCGATCTAACCTTTTTGCCCGTAAAACTGTAAACACTGTGTATAAATAGAAATGATTTATAAAATTCATGTGTTGATACACTGATACATAAACTTGGGGGGAAAAATTGGATAAATTTATTGTTTCTCTTGAATCACAAGTTAAAATTTTGATATTGGTGTTATTGCAGTTTAAACTTTTCCGTTTAATATTGAAAAAATTACTGTAGCAACGAAGTTACAACATGACGCCGGAAATACTGCGGTTCATACAAAGAAAAAATAATCAACAGAAGAAAAGAAGACACAGAATTCGCAAATCTATGCTACGGCGAAGACAACAAGTTTTCAGTTTGTTTTAAATGTCTTTTAACAGAGAAATACGGGTTAAACAACGAACCTTTGAGATAGTTTTGCCGCTACACATGCGCATACGTTATTTTTGATTCAATCGATCTATGCGTTCACATCTAAAGTAAGATCGGTTTACTTTAGATCGATTCAAACAAAACTACCTCTTATGGTGTTTTAGTTTAGACCGATTGAAGATCGATTCAATACGTTCACATTAGCCCTTAAACCGATCTTCAGAGAACCGGTCTAGTTTAAATCGATAAAAATGTCCTAGTGTGAACGGGGTCTATTTTGTCTTAATTCTGAGTGATAAAACATGTAGTTCCTAGTTGATCACTTATTTCAGAAAGTCGCGTTACCAAATCGTCATCATCTTCCTGCGTTTCAATTTCGAACTGCGGTATACTACTGTTGTCTTTATTTATTCATATCTTGCGTAACCCTTGTTTTGGGTTATTGATTTTACTTCCATGTAGGAGGCATAGATACAGTGGCTGCTGGGTTTTCTCTAAACTACAGAAGGCAGACTAGTAGTTTGTATCTCTGCTGGTGCCAAGGTTTTACTCATGTGTCTTTTTATTTTGTGGTTCTTTAGTCTGTAGGAATCGTACCTAGAACAGGATCATGTAACAATATATCCGACTGCCGTGCATATGTAGCTCATGCTTGGTAACTTTATGCCTGTTAGGAAATTTCTTCCAACACTCCTCACACTGGTATAGTTACCCTCACTCGACCCATTTATCGAAAAAAATTATAAAGGAGAACAGCCTCAGCAAGGGACGACATCAAAAGTTCAATGTAGGATAAAAAACTTAATTCAGATATTTTTTTTAATGACCTTAACTTAATAATTTGGGAACAATTGATTGACCCATATGGATATAATTAAAATCGATGTAGGATAAACAAAACTTGCAGCAAGTTTAACCCCCACCCCAAAACTATTTGAATTAAGTTTTTTTATCCTTCATTGATCTTTTGATGTCCCTAAGACGTAAAGGCGTTTCTTAATTTTTTTTATTGGTTTATACCGAGATGTCTGTCTCCGATATAAATAGAGAATAATACATGGCAAAATCCGTATCATCCCGAGATACCAACATTAGCCTCGTCAAGTTACTGGGTAATAATTGTTTGGAAAAAAATCGATTTAAGTTGAAATTATAGGACCTTTTTTTTAAGAAATAAGAAATCATTGTTTTCCCTAAGCCTGAAAATGCAGCAGCTGGACGTCATAAGTCAAACGATGACGCCACTCCAGGTATGCGATACAGATTTTGCTATGTGATAAGGGTTTAGCTGTGCGATACAGGGTAGGTGATACAGACTTAAAAAAAGAACCTTTATAAGATATACAAAATTGCTGTATTATGTACTAAACATATGATAAATATATAATATACATTATACGGAAGGTTTAGTGGCAATTCGTGACATTACTATCAAATTACTATAGCCTTTATTTTTACAAAAATGGTTTGAATAGTATTATAGCAATACGTTTATTCTCTTTTCTCAGGAAATCTGGTGAAATCCAGGGGCCGTGTCAATGAAAGTATCCCAAGACATGTCTAATGTCTTATGACAGTGTTTAGGATGGTCTTAAGACGTGTCTGAGACATGTCTTAGGATGTAAAACAAAGCTATCTTAGGACAGTCCTAACTACGATGGTCCTAAGACCATCCTAACTTTTATCAATAAAATATGAAGTGAATGAAATCAAATAGATTTTGAACCATTTCTTTATATATTTTGTTAGATGGGGGGGGGGGGGGGCTTATTTGTTATGAAAAAAAGTACACAAAATAAAGGTTTTCATATATATTTATAAAACCATGATATAAACTGTTAAAATGAGAGAATACAATTCTTTAAACGATTAAATTTGATTGTCTCAAAACTTTTTAGAGGCTATCGTCGTGCTGCAATTTTACTATATAAACTAGTTTTGTACTTGGGTCCACTCGATTTCAATTCCTTTATTGAATTACAAATTATGCTGACCGCAGTTGAAAAACATAAGGCAATACTATTCAGCAAGATGTCAAATGTTGCTACAAATAACATTAAGAAGAAAACATGGGATGGTATATGTACCAAGATAAATTCTTCAAATACCCACCACCAAAGAACAGTTGAAGAAATTCGAAAGAAATGAACAACTTACATGAGAAACGCAAAACAGAAAGTGTCTCACAATAGACGTGAGGCAAGAAAGACAGGCGGAGGTTCTCCCCAGAAGAATTTCCTCCATGGAAGATCAGGTGGTAGGAATTATTGGAGACACGCCTATAGATGGAATAGACGGAGGAATAGATACAGCCTCTTTTACAGAAACGTCGATGGATTTTTTTATGCCGTCATGTTCATCTTCAAGAAGAATCTCCTACTCTTTAGCAGACGAAAAAGATAATTTGTTTATTTTCTTATAGTTCTTGGGTAAAATCGAGCGAAACAAATGGGGGGGGGGCGACATAATGGGTTCGACACGCACGTCTTTGCACTTTTTCCGCTCGTGATATGCCTGTAATATTTGCCACTGATTGTGATAATCAATTGTGATCTTTTCAATATTTGAAATATATCTAATAACCATCTGTTTTGGATTCAACTATTTGATAATCCACAAAAAAAAAAGAGATGTGGGTGTATATAGACCACAACGTTACACATATGCGCGCCAAATTAGGTATCAGTTTGCAGATTCCCGAAAACTCAGATCGAGCCAGTGGTCACGAGTGATAAATAGCTTTTTCTATCAAATCGATTAAATATACTTTTGGTCACAGTTCAATATTCAATACTCATATAGTTATCATTTCAGTAGATAATTTAACTTATTTCCTTTGACAACTAGAAGTATACAATGATAATTTCCTTTGAAAACTGTAAGTTTACATTTGATAATCGCTATACTGGTTTGTGTCGCTGTTATTTATCTTGGACGTTTTCTTTTTTTTTGTTTTTGCCATGTCTTTTGCAGGTTTTTTTTTCGACTTGTGAGTTTGAGTTTCCCTAAAGATTCCTTTTTCTTTCTTTTAAACCTACTATTTGTTAATTCCTGTGTACCACCAAATGAAATGTTATTAATTGGTTATATGTCTGTGAGAGAGTCATCCATGTTTCAGAATACAAGAATAAATGCAATGAACAACCCATATAAAAGAAGGATAAGTTTTTTTTTTTTATTAATTGTTGAATCTGTTATTTATCAATCTAGTACGAATAACTGCACCGTCGTTTTGTTTACCAACATATTGCTACCCACCAATGTTTCCTTGATCTCTTGGGTTATCGTTTCCTGGAGGCAACGAAATTCTATTGTTTATACACATGTTGTGCAGAGCAACAATAATGTCACAAGTCACAACATCTGACTGGGCTGTACAACGATGTTCCTGCAGTGGTATCGATGCATCAGAACCGAGATTTCAACACACCAAAACTTCTTTCAACAGCACCGGTTGTTCTCATATGGCAAGCGTTGTAACGTTGGTCCTATTTAGTTGTTGGGTTTATGACTGGTGTGAGAAGTCATGGCCGAAGTGGATAACCACTGTCCCCAAGAAGCCATCCATCGCTTATGTCCCCGTCTTCAAACATTTCACGAAGCCTTGAATTGCGTAATGCAAATGAGTCATGTGTACTACCAAGCCAGTTTGCTACAATGTTTAAAAACTTCAAGTTTGAGTCACAAACTCCCATTACATTAAGCGAGTGGTAGTTTTTTTTGGTTTACGTACAAATATTCATCAACAGCTGGACTTTTGATTCGCACATGAGTTCCATCAACAGCACCAATAACATTGGGAAAATTCGAAATGTCATAAAAATCTTTCTTTAACGCTTGTAGAGATGCTGGATCTGTGGGCATCGAAATGTATTGATTATATACATTTTTTTAAGCATTGGGTGACGTCATGTGTAATAGTAGAAACACTAGCTCTAGAAATACGATGAACACAGCATTTACTATTTGAAACCTCCCAGTCGCATAAAATCTTAGGGCTACCATTAATTGTAATGACACGGGAAATGCATGGGATTTAGTGCGCCTAGCGAACTGATTTTGGAACATTCCACAAAGTCCTAGAAACATTGGTCTTGAAAGTATATTTACGTACAATATCAGCATCGTCCAAATAGTCTAATGGATTGTCTCTGTCCCTAAACACTCTGTTTCGGCGAATATTATTCTCTCGTCGTCTTACATGAACATACACAGCGGCCATATTTGTTGTTTTTATTTCAACTTTAGGACATCATAACTCTTGGGACTATCCTAAGACCATCCTGAGACACCTATTCGTATATCCTAACTTTAGGACCAACTTTAGGACATATCTTAACTCAGGAGACTTTCGTTAACCTGACAAAGAACTAAGACCATCCTAAGACCGCTTCGTTGACACGGTCTCAGGTACATGTATAACTGTAATTGTAATTATTTTCGCGGTGTATCTATTTTCACAAATTCGCGGTTGGTTTATTATCGCGAAAATAAATACACGCGAATCCAAATCAAACCTTTCAACTGAACTGCAATAATTATAAAATCGCGAAAAAAAAAACCGCGAACGTGTTTAAAATACACAAAAAAAAGTACAGTATTTAAAAATTGAATATTTTAATCATGTTGATCTATATGATTCCCAATAATTTGGTCTCCAAAAAAAATAAAAATCCAGCATTTGCAATTCATGGTATTATCAATAACCCGAATGCACTTTTACTATGTACACATTTAAGTAATAGTTCTCTGTAACCAAGAAGTTATATAATATAACTTTAACAATAAACATGAACAAATAGTGGGTGGCCTGGTTTTCGAAAGTATCATAAGAAATGTCATAAGATATATCTTAGGACAAATTTTATGACTATCTATCATATGATATGTCATAGGATGTAAATCAAAGCTGTTCTAAGATAGTCATAGCTATAATGCTCTTATGACTGTCACAAGTGGACATATTTACGTTATTTTTAATATTTATTTATATAAAACATGTAAAAATAAATAAGGACTGAAAAATAAGTATGACGATAATTATTATTAATATTTTTTATGAATATTTTCTTTTTAATTATATGTTTAAATCTAGTTTGTTTATATATACAATATATTAAAGATATTCAAGTTCATGTATCATTATACATATTCAATATGTTATTGAAGTCTCACCACTTGTATATTAATATACATGAGGTTTTATTCAATTGTGATTACTTTTAAGTATTGGCACATCGAATACCGGTGCAAATACGTTACAAAATTACTATATAAAAGAAAATACATAATTTAGATATGTATCATACGCAATCATGAGTAGGAAAAGAAACCCAAATTTTACGTCACAAGAGATACAAATTTTGACTGACGAAGTCGAGAAGAACAAGTTCCTACTATTCAGCAGACTCACAAATACAGCAACCAACAGTGCCAAAAAGAGAGCATGGGAGGCTGTATGCTCAAAGATGAAAGCAGTCAATGACACAGATCACTTCAGAACAGTTGAAGTGATTCGAAAAAAGTGGACCTGCTACATAAGCAGTACAAAAAAGAAGCTAACAGAAAATGAAATAGAGTCACGACGGACTGGTGGTGGTCCCTCTCGAAATAAAGTATCATCAGTAGAAGAAAAAGTAGCAGGGATAATCGGCAAAACTCCTATCAATGGAATTGACACCTTTGTATCTTCTTCATTTGAGAAACAAGACTCTTTTGCTTCCGTTCCGTCGCCTGAAAAGTCCAAAAGGCTGTCATCTTCAAGCTCCAGCATTTTGCAAGGTATGTACAGTTATGTTTATAAGCATAAACTAAATGACAAGTCGATCGATTGTTGATTGTGTAAAATCCAGCGGCAAATTGAAGGCAAGAACCAATCTATGTTGCTGTTTATTTATCAAATTTTCGGTTTCTCCTATAAAACTCTATTTTTTCGGCTTAGTAGAAGGTATGAGATTTGGTATTGTTAACGGTCTTATTTTGAGACATATTTACATCTATGTCATTTGAAATGGAATGGGTGGTTGTCTCATAGGCAATCAAATAGTGTGTTATCGTTTTAGAAGGACTCTTGTGATCCATCAAAAACTATATCGTGAAAGGAAGGTAAATTGTACATAATAAAACAGTATGTGTGTCCTAAAACGACTCATGGATCAATGTTCTTTCAAATTTCAATACCAAATTTTAGGTTTCATATCTTACGGGTTATATTGAAAAAACTTTATAGTTCTAACGAGTCATTCAACAGCAGAGATATTGAAACATGAATGATTGATTTGTTTTCCATTAATACTAACGACATATCAAATAATAACAGGATTTCTCTGCCTTATATTCTTCCATAATAGAAATAAAACACAAACTGTTCTATCAAATTCAATATGGTTATCTGCTGTTTATTTCAAAAAGACCAAATCAAGTACACCTTTTAGAGTGCGCTCGACTCAAGAAGGGGTTTTTTTGGAATTCTATGGTTGTTCGAACTCAACAAGAGTTTTTTTTTTTAATTCTAAGGTTGTTCAAAACCTTTTGTGAACAATAAACGCTAGCACATCATAGAAACACCAGTGAGTAATTTATTTTTAAATAATCTATGAAATAAAAATGCTTTGCATGAAGTTTCCCCCTTGGTATATGTTCACAATGGCCTATCTCTTTTATTCATTAAATTTGTTGTTTTGATACTATTACAGATTGAAATGTTCGTACTTATTAAACTGCCTACCGAAGGGGTCATAAACCTAATATAGATAAAGGGTTGGTTATGGCATGTATGGTGTAAGAACGCGCAGTTCAGAAACATTTGTAATCTTAACATTTCATTGATCCACGAAAAAAATATTCACATCATTTATGGAGTGCTTTTTATTTGCCTACTTGAAATAGAAATACTTATCTTATTTTGTTTCAGCCTTTCCTCTTATTTCGTCACACGATGATTATGCTGTTGAGGATGTGAATATTACCCAGGATATGCCATCTTCAAGTAAAGTTGCAAAATTGGACATACCAACAAAGAAATTTCTGAAGGAAACTGACACATTGCGCCTTATTGAAATTGAAAATGAAAGATTGAAAGTGGAGAGAGAACGGTTACAGATAGAAAGAAGTAGATACGAGGTAGACAAAGACAGATACAACTTAAATGTGCAGAAATTAGAGATAGAAAAGGAAAAACTGGAAATGGAAAAGGGCAGATATAATTTGGAATTGTCAAGGCAGTAATTACAAATAGCAGAGCTTTGCACAACACAACCATCCCTCTTTCAGATGTCTAATCTGTGTGTGGCTACCAATCCGTCACAAAGCAGCTGTGATTCTTAATTTTTGATGAAGTGTGTTTGTAGTTATGTGTGTTATGTTATGCGTGTTGTGTATTTAAAATGTTTTCAATTTTGCATTTCGTTGGAGGATTTAGAAGGTATATCATTAACATTTACAGCATAAATGATTGATTATCGGTTGTATTACACCCATTCACAATGTCATTATTGAAAAAGTTAAGTCGGATAGTTATAATATGAAAGTTAAGATTTGTGTTTGCATCTCCATATACTACATGTAGTACTAGAAACTATATTCAAATTCAAATATAGAAAACAAGCAATAGTATTTGGGGTAAGATTTAAAAGTAATAGAAATATTGATAAAATAAAAAAATAGTACAGCGAATGTATTTTAATTGGAAAAAGCGTCCATTTATAAGTCGTCTGCGTACAGTTGCACCATCGTTCAAATGACCAAGGTACTGCTGCTCTGCTATATGTCCAAAGTCAAAGTGATATCTGGAGGTAGTGGTATGCCATGGTTAATGCACATATTGTGAAGAACTGCTACACCAACGGTAATGTCACAGCTTTTTGTAGCTCCGTACAAAAGGGTTCCAGCACTCTTGTCAATGCATCTGAACCTAGACTTCAACAAACTCAAACTCCTTTCTACAACACATCTTGCCCTCATATGTCCCATATTATAGCGTTCCTGGGCTTTAGTACTGGCATTCAGTATAGGAGTCATCAACCATGGTCGTAATGGATAGCAACTATCCCATAAAAGCCTTCCAATGCCAATCTTTCTAGAGTCAAATAATTCATAAATGTTTGAATTGGTCAAAATAAAAGAATCATGAGTGACACCAGGGTATTTTGCGACAATGTTTAAAAACTCCACACTAAATTTTATCTGGATTATTGCGGCGATCATAAAGTTGAAAACTTCTTTTGCCGCCTCATAATTTACTTAATATTAAATTACTTATTTTAACTATGAGCTGTGCGGATAATTAGAATGAATAATTTTTCGGTACTGATATACATGTTGTACGATGGTTTCCACAATATTTTAAATACTTTAAATACATTTATATACTGCTGCATTTAGATTATAAATGTTATCTAATGGAATGTAGGATTAAACATCTTCCCATTCCAATGACCATCATTAATATGATTTTTAAAAATATTGACAGATTCTGCACAAACTTTTACTGTTGAAAGACTATTCAATTATATAGGATTAAACTTCTTCCCATTCCAATGTTCATCATTAATATGATTTTTTTAAATATTGACAGATTCTGCACAAACTGTTACTGTTGATAGACTATTCCATTGATCAATGATCCTTTGTGAAAATGAATGGAGACGCTGAGTTGACTTGCACCTCTTTTTACTTAATTTCCAAGGATGTCCTCTAATAGAATTTGTAGATAACTCAAACATATTTTGCCATTTAATATCATCCATCCCTTGTATTTAGCTTTATACACTTGTATCATATCATAACGATCTCTTCTGTAGGCCCAAGGCTCTCAATCTTTCAACATAACTTAACATTTTTATACTAGGCACTAATTTGGTAGTTCAACGCTGGATCTTTTCGATTCACCTTATATCTTTCTTTAAATATGGTGACAACACTGTACTGGAGTATTACAACAAGGGACGTATGATTGATTTATATAAAATAATAAACATATCTTTTTCCAAATAGTCATAGGAATTACGGATTAATTCCAAGACTCTGGGCTTTATTCACACAGTTAGTAATATGTTTATCAAACTTTAGGTTAGGCCCAAAAGTTATTCTTAGTCCTTTTCTTCAGTAACAGGATTAACCTGGACATAATCATCTTCATTATCTGGTGTTGTTGATCATAAACTACATATGAATAAATTGTTGTGTCGTCTGCAAAAACATTAATCAACCCAGCAACTGCATCCGGCATATCATTAATAAACGCCAAAAATAATACGGGCCCCAGTACACTGCCCTGGGGTACGGCACTAATCACTTCAGCTCTAGTAGAGTTTGTATTATTAATTCTAACTCACAAAGTGCTTGCACGTTACTTGAATGGAAGTTTTTTTTTCTATTTACATAGAGATGTTCATCCTCTGCTGGAGATTTTATTCTGATGTGTGTGCCGTCAATGACACCGACTACATTTGGAAAGTTGTTTTTTTCATAGAAACCACTCACTATATTGTGCAGTCCAGCCTCGTCACTTGGCATCTTTTTATAGTTCCTGCAAACCCCCTTTTAACATGAGGTAACATCACTTGTAATTTTAGATACGCTAGGCCTGGATATATTGTGTACATCGGCATTGACCATTTGGAAGCTTCCAGTGGCATAAAACCTGTGGCTAATGTTGAGAATAGTTCGAAGTTATAACGTTACGTTTCCCGTATTAACGTTCACATGTTTGTGACGTTGCTTACACCTTGTAGGGGCTTCGCCATTGTAAATATTATACGCAAAGTAAACACAACGCAAATTACATATACGACTTACTTAGTTTATTCCACACATGTATGGTGCCGTGACCAGGATAAGATGGACACTAAAGCGCAGTAAAGAGACTTACGGAAAACGGAAGATGATTTAAACTTGGACAATGAAGAAAATGCTGAACTTTTAGAAACATTAATTCAAAAACAGAAAACTATTATTGCATTGAACGAAGATAATATGAATTATGTAAAGGAGGAGGACATCGAGGAAGAAATTCTTAATGCAGACGAGTACCAATTATTTTTGAACACCTAAATACGTTATTTACGGAAAACATTCGCGAACAAAAATTGTACTGATATCCCACAGCATGATCACGCATTACCTTCTCACACTTTTGAAAACATTAATCAACACAGTTCTGTTCCGTACACAACACAAATGTATCCCGTTCAGCAACCTAGCAACCAAAATCACCATTTGCCGAAACTTACACTACCCATGTTTAACGGTGAAATTCTGACATGGGACTCTTTTGAATCTTCCGTCCATTTCAATGTAACACTCACAGACGTACAGAAATTTAGTTATTTAAAATCCCAGCTTGTTAATGATGCTGCAAGAACTATTGACGGGTTACCGCTCACAAACTCAAATTACATGGAAGCTATTACACTTTTAAAGGAGCGCTTCGGACAACCGTATAAAACTACAAATGCTTATATGCAAGCTATGTTAGAACTTAGAGCACCACAAAACAACCTACTCTGTCTACGTGTTTATTACGACAAGTTAGAGGCATATATAAGAGGTCTTGAATCGTAAGGCTGCTCCGGAAAATCGTATGGTGCATTACTTATTCCGATAATACTGAACAAGCTTCCGTCAGTATTCGACAACACTTAGCTTGTGAAAACGGTTCCGATAATTGGGAATTGATTGATTTGAGACGTGGAATTTTGAAAGAAATCACTATAATTGAAGCTGGACAACGCTCGTCGTCGTTTATGGGTTCAATGCAGCCTACCGCAATGACCGCATCGTTTTTGACATGCGCTGATAGAAAAGGTGAACCGATTCGATAACCGTGAGAGACAAACACCAAATATTCGACTGTCACATAAACCTTGCATATTCTGCCAGAATTTACATGACCCTGCTAAATGCCCAAATGTTGCAGATCACGATACACGCATCTATCGTCAAAGAAAAGAAGTTATGTTTTTACTGCTTAGGATCACACCGTTCCGTAGATTGTAAATCGAAATTTCGCTGCCGACAGTGCCATTAAAAGCACCACACAAGTCTCTGCCATGAAAATACATGTACTAATGATGAGCAAACATCAGTTAATGCCGTAGTTAATGATAGCGAAAATACTTTGATCGCCGCAAGTTTTCATTCGACTGAGGAAAATCCCGTTCCAACGTGCTTCTAAAAAACTGCAGTTGCATAAGTTGGGGGAAATCGATATGTTGATACGCACATTTTGTTTGATGAAGGAGCACAGCGCTCTTTTGTTACCGAGGAGTTAGCGTCGAAAATAGATTTAGAAATACTAGGAACAGAAACCATACATTTATCGGCATTTGGAAGTACAGACAGCAAAGTCCGTCATTTGTCAAGAGCACGCGTATACGTGGAGTCGATAAATAGAACGAAAATTCCAGTTGAGGTTCTAGTAGTACCGAACATCGCAACCCTGTTAATCAATTACATCGGTAATGGTATACAAGAATTCAAGTGCCTGAAAGTATTACGTTAATGTCATCTGTTTACAGAAGACAACTCTTCTTTTTTAAATCTCCTTGCTCATTGGGGCTGATTTCTTTTGAGATTTCGTAGAGGATACAATATTAAGAGGAAATGGTCCAACCGCCGTAAATTCAAAACTTGGTTATTTGTTGTCTGGTCCAATTCCGACGTCTTATCGTCAACAGAGTAATGTAGATATGTAAAACATATTGACATCGCACAAACCAGAGGAGTTGAATTTAGAAAGATTTTGGGTTGTTAGGAGTAGATAGCAATACGACAGATGTTGAAACGGTAGACTATTTGGAAACAAATCAAAAGTCTGCAATTGAATTCCGAGAAAACAAGTACATAGCAAAGCTGCCATGGAAACCAGATCACGAACCCTTGCCTTCCAACTTCTTTGTTACGAAACGAAGAACTAAAAACGTCATTCGAAAAATTAAGTCAAGATCCCGAAATGCTTAAGGTATATGGACAGATAATCAAGGATCAGGAACGCCGAGGATTTATTGAGAAGGTAAAGGATCCCGATATTAGTAAAGGTATTGTACATTATAACCCACACCATCCCGTTAAGAAGAAATATACGAAGTAACACCATCTGATGAATATATTGAAGAACCAAACAACGAAGAAATACCGATAAGAACATTGCCCTTGCGGAAGGCATCAATTCGTGCAAAAGAAAGAATAAAATCATGGACTCGTTAAAGTTTAATTCAAATTCCTATTTTTGTGTTTTGAAGAGACAGTAATTCCTGCAAGTGTAAAATTAAAGTTCTTTTCTTGATTGATGAACATTTAAAGTAATATTCTATTGTTTTGTACATAAATACACTTTGTGGGTCCCAGTATGTTGAGAATAGTTCGATGTTATAACGTTACGTTTCCCGTATTTACGTTCACATGTTTGTGGTTGCTTACATCTTGTAGGGGCTTCGCCATTGTAAATAGTATACGCAAACTAAACACGACGCAAAGAACATATACGACTTACTTAGTTCATTCCACACAGCTACCATGATCTAAAATGATACTGGAAAAGCACGATTTTTTGCTGTTTGCCGTGCTAAGTAATTTTCAAACATTCTACAAAATGGGCGTGAAAGTCTATATCTACGTGCAATTTGATCATCGTCCATGTAATCTAATGGGTTGTTTCCGTCTCGGAAGACTCTGTTTCGGCGTACGTGTTCAGCTCGTTGTCGAATGTGCATGTAAACAGCAGCCATATTATTTCTTTCACGTGATGTCGCAACTTTTATGATAAGCATAAGACCATCATAAGTCAGGTCGCGAGGCGTCTTAAGTTTATGACATATCGTAACTTATGACACTTTCGAAAACATATTTTACGACTATGACTTGTCCTAAGACCATCATGAGACATGTCTTAGTCATAAGATACTTTCGAAAACCAGGTTCATACGTCTCAAGATTGGGTTTAACTCCTGGTATTCAGAGCAAGACTCCCCTTGGCTTGGTACCAACTAGTCATACTACCGGTGTAGATTTTCAATCAGTTATGAATTATCTTTAGTTGAGTTTTTGATCCTAGTTGTAATATCATTTATTTATAAATGGTAAAGGGGCCTTCCCATTTAAATTGTATTTTAGGGCTTTTCCTATATTTTCGGTAGTTCCTCAATATGACACCCTCTGCAGGATGATAATTCCTGGTCTTAGTACATGTAAAATCATAGCGTCGCTTTTTTTCTCCGAGACTTTAGTACTCTAAAGTACGATCCCGAAGTGTATACAATCATCAATGGTCTTTGGTTCCCTTTGAAAAATGGAAAGCTGAATTTTTGAGTAATTAATTCCTTTACAAGACACTTTTCCTAACTGATTTCTTTGTATCTACGAGTTTGACTGTGCCTCTGGTATCTTTTGCCCCTCTTATGGAGTGTTGAAATCTTAATGTAAATAATAAAATTGAATAACATATGTACTATTTCTGTTAAGTGTTATAAAAAGAACAAGTTAGATATGAATAAAGGCAACAATAGTATATTGCTGTTCAAAAGTCATAGATAAATTAGAGAGATAACAAAATCCGGGTTATAAACTAAAACCGAGGGATACACATCAATTTTAAGAAGAAAACAAAAGAACAACAGAAACACTGAAGTGCAACAAAAACAAACTCCAACATACATAGAAACGAACTATTTGATAACAATTGAAAATACCTCAACTGCTTGTCAATACAAAATAATTCATGTTGAGAAAACTCAAATAAACAACATATATATGTACAGTTAAATATACAAATCAAATAATCACGGTGGGTATGGTTGTCCTGCGAGAGAACGTACTGTGCTGGTGATTCGGTCCTGACGGGTGCTGGTGATCAATGAAAAAATGTAAACAAAGACAAAAATGATAATTTTTGACGTTTTCACTAATAAAAAATGGAAGAAAACAGTTGAGATTTTTCAATTTTGTTTCTTATGGGTTCATATGTAAACCACTGAAAAGTTGACCCTCTAAACTGTTTCAGTAAGCGTAACACAAAAATGCTCATTTTCAGAAAATCTCGAACTGAAAAAATAAAACAAAAATGCTTATAGAGTCCGCTTTCTATACCGCAATCCATACGACATAACTATTTTGTAAAAAAACATTGCAATTTATAAAAATTTAGCATTTTCTCAATTTACTCATGTCCTGATACTGTGCTGGTGGGACCTGTCATTGTCCTGGTGGGTCCTGATACGGTGCTGGTGATTTTGGATTAGAAGTTGGTCATATTTGAAACAAATGTTACAAAATCAATAAAATTGGGCAGATAATTGTTGTCAATAGGATCTATTACTCCTATTTAGCTCTTGTGCATCCATTTGGCTGTTTAATATGTGTTTTCAAATGATCGTAACTTGTATAACATAATTACATAAAAGGGCAACATCTTTCGTCCAATATCAGAGAACAGTATCTAAAATAAGAAGTTTTATTAAGATAATAAATGCTCCTCACATTGATGCCTCAACAATGATCAAAGCCCATGCCGCATAGACATGTTTGTCAGTGCTCCGCATACGCCTCCCCGCTTCCACCCAACCAACCCTCCTCATTTCCTCCTTCATTGTTACAGTGGTGTACAAACAAAACAATTTATCACATTAAATAATTACACAAAGACACACATTATTGAACAACGAATGCTCGCAGGTACTGAAAGCTAGTTCAAATCCGCATTTTCAACTAATAGATAAACCATGTTCTCATATACAAAAATCTCAATCGTGTCGATTAAAAATCTCAAAACTTAAGATCACATTTAAATGATTGAAGAAGCAGAACTTTAAAAGTGTGCAGTGAATCTTGTGCTCACAACAGTTATTGTCATAATTATGTTTACATGAGACTTATAAAGGAATTAAGAAGGTACCAAGAAATGTTTTACAGTTCAATTTAATTATCATGAATGGAAGGTGAATGGAAACTGTGAGGGTCAAAATCTTAAATTGCTTATAAATGTTGCTGGACCCAGTTTCGTTGTCTGATATGAATGTTCTGAAATGTGCAAGGTAGAAAGACATTTTTTTTACTCGGAAAGTTTTGCCCTAATTGCTTCAACTTTTGCAATATTAAAGCCGATTTCAATGAGTGTGAAGACAAAGGGAATATCTTTGGTTATATTGCTTGATGGACAGAAAAGTCATTGTTAGGTTATGTAAACTACCCTACTTTAAGAGTATACTAGTCCGACAAATGACACATCTTTCTGTCTGTAGGACCAGGCTACTTCGAAAGGAGGGTACGGTTTAGCTTACAAGCAAGCTAACCAAAGATATTATGTTTGCCTATATACTCGATGGAATCGGCTGTAACTAAAAACTCGAATACATTTTAACAGACAGTGGTCATGTTTGTTGATGAATATTGTTTTTCCTAGATTCACTCTTGAAAAATCATTTGGTAACATTTGGTCAAGTAATTTCAGAAAAGATCTTTTAGTAATTGCGGACGCCAAGACAATACATGAACCTCACACGACCCCTCGACACAGGTGAGCTTATATATGATCTTATAGCGATTCAGGTTGATAACCATTTGAAATTAAGCTAGTTTTTGTGTGTGTGTGTAGATTTGTATTGTTTTAAACAGTTATGACCTTTTAAAGTTTAATGTAGGTGTTTAATCTAAGAATTTCTTTTTTAAACTCAATTGGTAGTATGAAGCTATTGATTGATTGATTTTTGGTTGCTTAACGTCCAGTGGCAAATATTTAATGCATATTCAGGACGAGAACAAGTTCACAATAAATACAATAGGTAGGTCTTGTCATAAAAGAGGCCAATAGTCGTGGAATTTTGGACTGCCACTGGAAAATGAGGATGCATTGGATAGGAACAGAAATTTTGCCTTGCAGCAGGCCACCTACGGACCCCTCAAAGAGTTGCTGCAAGGGTTATTAACGTGCAAAGAGCGTGGCACTCTCTTTACACGAGATTTTTCTTCTAAAAACAGTAATGAACTATAAATAATAATGCTTTGTAAGAAGTTTCCCCTTGATATATGTACAAAATTATGTCTCTATTATTCATTGTCTGTGCTGTTTTGATTCTTTATCAAACATATTTATTTATTTTGGAATTTTGAAATGAAAAAGCTAAGAAATCTTAGTTTTGTTAGTGGTCTCTAGGTTATCTCTTTATTCATTCTTCATTCTCTGACATATTCTAGTCTGCCCTTTAAAATAGTGATTTGTTTAAGGGTTCTATCGAACTTTCGAAAAAAAAAAACTGATAACCGTTCAGACAAAAAAGTTATGTTGTAAAAATCTTACAGATACAGCAAGTGATTCTTAATGGCTATAAGATACATTTTTCTTATAAAAAACAACTTTTTAATCTTACGGAAAACTATTCCAAGCTTAAAACTTTTACTGCAATCTCGCTCTTACTTATCCCCATCCCCCCCCCCCCAAAAAAAAAAACAACAACAAACAAACAAACCCGCAATACTGTTGTCATTCTTTAATATAGTCAGCACTCAATTGTTCACACAAAAATGTGATTTAAGCTGCTAAAGACATATGATTCAAACGCTCAGAAAGTCCTTTGTTCTATATTTTTTCTCTCCATTTTTATGCAAAACGGAACTTTTACATGTTTATTTAATGGGTTATTGTTAAAGGTATTACGATGACGTATGGTTTTTAACACATACTTCCTTTGGTTTCTTCGGGAAACTTGTCCATTAACAACAAACATACCACATCATCTACTTTATATATGTATTGTATAAATTACAACGTATTTTGGTGATCTTGCAAAATAATCGTAATCCCGAAAATCGTAAACATATTTTCTTATCTTAAAAGGGGACAAGAAGGGTTCCATTAACAGACCAATGAATAAGATTACAGTTAATTTAAAAAAAAAAAAAAAAATAGGGATATTTTTTCTTGCATAATAACAGTAAACGGATTCAAAACAATGTCAATTTCAAGAAAGCAGGCAACAGTTAATTAGTCAATAACAGTACAGCATCAATGATCTTGAATATATACCACTTTTAACTAAAATATAAAGGCACAGAACCAGGACATCGGAGCACAGAACCAGGACCGTTTTTCTTATCACCAGCACCGCGTCAGGACAATTCCGTTAAACGAACTTGTACGACTTTTGCAATATAATATTGTTGTCATATACTTTGCATGGAACTTATGACGCATCAGAGAAAAATTAAGCAACAAAACAGTCGTTTTAATGCCGTTCTGATACAATGTAAACAAACCCACCAGCACAGTATCAGGACCCACCAGCACCCGTCAGGACCGAATCACCAGCACAGTACGTTCTCTCGCAGGACAACCATACCCACCGTGATAATTGTCATATAACACACACACTATTATATTAACCTTTGCATTCCGATATATGAGCAGGGGCTTGTGCTTTCAAAATACTACATACATATATTTCGTTTCGTTTGCTATTTGTATTACTTATTTATAGATAGGGAATTGAATAACCAGCACTCTGATTATAAATAGGTCTACAATAGTACTTACAATTTATTAATTGTGATGTTCGGTGAATTAGACACAAGCAACGTTTTTCCGGTTTCTACGGGTGGGTTTTTATAGTACTATGTTTGTTTGGCTTTTACATGTAATCGTAACTAAGGTGCCCGCAACCAAAATGAATGAAAGTTAAAGCAACCCAGGGTAGGGGGTTCCAGCCATACGTATCCATTCAAAAGCATTCCAAATCTGCGGCAACACCCACCCCCTCTCCCAAATCCGTGTCATGTTTAGATTTGAATATTACAGTTTTCAGGTCAAAATCAAATAATTGATACTTGGATTTTTGAGGAAATGGTTTATTTATTAGTTGTAAACTTTTTTTTAGTGATTCTGAGATCGGTATTTGGAATCTGTTTTTCTTAAAATTATTTCATTTTTGCCGATCTGATATGTAAAGCAATTCCCAATGGATTTTTATAGCAGTGCGTTGTAAAACAAACATGTACACAAACATGTATAACCGCGACACCTTCTGAATGGGCCATTTCCTATCTTTGGCATATATTTAAAGGCTTTCTGCCTCTCATATTTGTTCGTCGTTTATTTTAAGTCAAAAATAAAATCACTTGTTTTTTTCTCGTTTGAATGGATTCATGTTTTGTCATTTCTGATATTATATAGGTAACTTTACGATATGAGTTTTGCTCATTTCTTTAGGCCGTATGGTTACCTATAGTTACTATAATAAACCTATTTAGACTTGACTGCATGGTTGTTACATCTGCAATCATAAATCTATTCAATTTATATTACGATTCCGTAAAATTGTCATAAAAGGTCAATAGCTCCTAAACGAGTGGATTGACAATTTCGGCGTTGTTGCATTTGTAGTGATTTTATTTACTATTAAAGTTGTCATACATAGTGGTAATTATCTTATCTGCAATGAAATGTTTTGTGGAAGTTTGTCTGTAGTACTGGACAGGATAAATCTACTCATGCAAAGTATTTTTTTATTTGATACAAAAGAGGGTTGAAAGATACAAGAGAGGCATTCAAACTCATACATGTCATAGATCTAAAATAAACTGAACACGCTAAAAAAGAAAAGACAAATAATAGTACACAAGACACAACATAGAAAACTAATTACAAGACTAAGCATCACCAACCACGCCAACTGTGTGATAACAGGTGCTGCGGAAGGGTATGAAAACCCTGCTCCACATGTGGCATTCGTCGTGTTGATAATGTTATTACAAACCCGGTAATTAGTCTAATTCGGTAGGTCACAAAGAGATCGGGATTGCTGTGACGACATAAGTAACACAGATAAATTCTGCACAAAGTTTTGAAAAAATGCAAATTTAACAAAGACTAAATAGGGGGAAATGGTGGAACATGTTTTACACCTGGACATTAAGGATGTCCAAATACAAAACATTTGAAGGACAGGGACTATAAGAAATGTATAAGCACAATACTTTTGAAATACATGAAGGCATACATACTGAAGGAACTATAGACTGAAAAAATCCTGAACAGAAAAACCAAAACCTGACGCATTTAGAGTTGGAATCAGTTATACATCTGAAAATAATCTGTCATAAAATATTTTTTCAACTCCTTAATTTTGATTTAGATTTTTTTCCAACGCTACTGGTGAGTCTTGTGCATACGAATCGCACGTCAGTTGAACCAAAACTTAAATCCTGGTATGTTGAGTGTTTTAGTCGTTTTATTTGGGAGATAATATATCTCAAAAAATATATAAAAACAGATATTAAACACAAATGAGATTATCAAAACTAAGAACAAAAACAGTTAAAAAAAAACACCAATAATTAAGTCCTATGTTTTCCCTTCCGTCAAAGTGTAGAATCACTTGACGAGAGGGTTATAGATGTGTTGTCATTGTTTGAATTACAAAGAGATATGAGGTAGTTGTATACTGGAGTAATTAGATAAACTACTATTGTTAACAAACATAGACATCCGGCAAACAGTATTGCGATGTCATAATTCTTGGTCCATTCATAGAGAACTCCTTCAAAAGAAAAATAAACCATATTAAAACTGATATCTATACTTCTTCAGTATAGTTGATTCTGCTATTATACGACTACTGGTATACAATTGTAAAACAGATTGACTTTGTAGGTGTGATATTATACGTTGCAGAAATACATTCATCTATAGAATAAGGATAGTGAAAGTAAGAAATGCTAGTATACTATTCTGTTAAGTGAACTAAAAAAGAAAAGGTCATTCGCGTAACTTTTGCTGCTTTTTAAACCGATATATCTAGTGTTTTTTTTAAGAAACAGTCAAACCATGTTAAATATACAACACAACCGCTCGTCAATAATTGTTCTACTTTCGTTTAACATATTTCTGAAATTATTTATTTGAGTTTTAATTCCCTCTACACGTCGAAAGTATCTTTTAACAACTGATTCCGCATTTCCATAGGTGCTTTATTAATTCACAAACATTATCCCTTACTTGTTATAGAGTACTTTTTACCTGCAAAAGGTGGTCCAAATACAGCCGCTGGTGCTTTAAGAACAGTAAGTACCCCTAATCCTTTAGTTAGGTTGTCTAATCCAACACTATCTAGAACCATGATTGGTTGTAATGGACAGTAAAATGCTGAAATTAAAAAAACAACTAGTGTTACAATGTTTCCAAAATTACTGCCCTACATCGACCCATTTTAAAGAGCCTACCTATTTTGTTGTTTATTATTATTTTTTTATTTTTCTTCTAAATATGCTTAATATATTCGTTATTGGCGTTAAGAAAACAATAATCAATCAATACCAAGTACTATTTCTTCCTCCACAGTCCCCGAGTTAACGCATTGTTTCCATCTGAAAATTTAATTTGCTGTGGTATGTACTTTGGAACATTTTTTTTTACCCATGTCTGTTGAATATCTGTTAGAATCGTCTTACTATTTTAATGATCAGGCAGATTGAGGAAAACAACATTTTGATAGGTACAATTTAAAATTTCAATCTTATTTTAAAGCAGCGAAAATGATTAATCTTCTAAGACATGCAAGACATGCAAGACGAACAGTGAAATAGTATATAGTATGACGTTTATATAAATACATACCTATAAAGAATCCGAAAAAAGAAGAAAACGCCATCAGAGATGCAAATTGGTCACATAACGGAAACATAAAACAGGTAATGGTACACCCAACCATACCGATAACACATAGGCATACAGATGATAATTTTGTATTGTCGATGATAAAACCTGGCAGGAGTCTACCTAAAGTATTGACCACACCTAGATAGAAAAATAAAAAGAACAAAATCATTACTTCACATAATTCTAAATAACATTGGACAACTTTTTTTTTGATTTATTTATTTGAATTTATAAGTGCTACAATATGTTACAATTATGTCTATTATTTAGTCTTGACTGGGATAGAAATATAGTTACAAGTATCAGAGTCTGTAATGAGTTAAAAAAAATGGTAGAAATGTCCAATCATATTGAACATGTTGAAGATGTTATTTCTTAGTATACAAGGGCGGATCAAGGATTATACGCCGCCGAGCAAAGCGATGTGATAAAATTTTGGACGACTGTAAAAAATCAAATTGTGAAAAGCATGATATACATTATGTTTGGGCGCTAAAAACGGGGGCACACTTTATCCCCTTCTTTACGGATCCGCTACTGGTATAGACTATTGGTTTATAATTCGCTATACAACACAAACTGTTTAAACAATCATGCGGTACAGGTTAGTTCACATCAAGGTTCGACTGTTGAATGTTTAAAGTATAAAATTCAACTGAATACGCCGAAGAGCTATTATGTTAAAATGTTATCCTAATATGGTCAATTGTCAAAAAAATGTACGGTTTCAGCATAAAACAATTAATTATTGAGGTATTAGCATGTCCACCGTACTATGCAACGGAGAAAGAAAGTATCCTACCTTTTACAAACCTCTTGTATGCATATATGTTAAACAGGAATAAAAATGTTTCATTTTAATTTTTTTTTAAATAGATATAAAGATATTAAACAACTACTGTTTTTTGTGTGCTAAGATACATTATTTTGGTCAGATAAGGTTGGCCATTTTCACATGGCAATACTTCGTATCGGTGTGTGCATCATTAGTTTTCATTCCGGGTCGGGTTATAAAATGTTGCTAATAGATCATAAGTTAATTTTGTCCTACCAAAAACAGAAAATATCCAAGACACTTGCATACTGCTTAATCCAATGGTTTTTCCATAATCACCAAGGAACATGTTCGGAATGAACTGTGCCATCTGAGAAAGAACTGCTGCGATGGCGATGAACCAAAATGTTTTATTAGCACACAGACCTTCGTTGCATACTTTATGGTCATATTCACTTCCATCAGAAGAATTGGAAGTATCTAGAGATACTTTGCTATAACTGTATTCGTCTCCTCTAATAACTATTGAACCAATAAGGCTTTTTGTGTCACTATTATGTTTAAGACGAGTTAAACTACCACAGTAGAAAATGTCTTTTTGAGAGAGAATGCCTGTCTTTACATTTTTGAATAGAGATGATGAATGCTGATGAGGTTCACTTATACAGTGACTAGAGCGGAATGGGAGAAATGAACTTTTCTCATAAGGTGTTCTAAACATGTTTTGGGGTAGACTACTAGTACTATGCTTAAAACTTTCTGTTTTCGCAAACTGCAAGGCATGTTTTTTACAACATTTTCCTTCAAAATGAATTTTTGTGCACTTTTCACTCAATTCTGTTTTCTGTAAACTTCCGATACTCTTTTTAAAACTTTCATTATCAAGGGATTTCACAGACTTTATGTGGCCCTGCTCTACAATCTCTGAATTTGGTTGATCAACTAAAATTTCAATTTCAATTTCTTTGAAAATTTCTCCCATCGCTTTCGTTTCTTTGGCATTCTTGGTTCGAGGTGATATTACCTTGTAAGTCCTAAACATCGCACACGCAACACATAACTGCAGGAAGAAACCAGCAAGAATTAAAAGTGTTCCCCGCCAGCTATAAACGTCGAGCAACTTTTCTGTCACAGGCGATATAACCATCAATCCGATACCGGAACCAGCAGACATGATGCTCTGTGCAATGCCTCTTTTCTTGTCGAAGTACTGATTAACCATTACTATTGACGGTAAATACATAAGTCCCATACCACAACCTGTGATAAGTAGTAAAACGTCACTTTTAAATATCATCTTTCTAATATATAACAGATTCGACTATGAATACATATAGCATATATTTAATGTTAGTTATCAAAAGTACCAGGATTATAATTTTATACGCCAGACGCGCGTTTCGTCTACATAAGACTCATCAGTGACGCCCAGATCAAAAAAGTTATAAGGCCAAATAAATACAAAGTTGAAGAGCATTGAGGATCCAAAAGTCCAAAAAGTTGTGCCAAATACGGCTAAGGTAATCTACTCCTGGGGTAAGAAAATCCTTATTTTTTCGAAAAATCTAAGTTTTGTTAACAGTTTTTTTTTTAAAAAGACCATATAATTGATATTCATGTCAACACCAAAGTGCTGACTACTGGGTTGGTGATACCCTCGGGGACGAAACGTCCACCAGCAGTGGCATCGACCCAGTGGTGTAAATAGTTATCAAAAGTACCAGGATTATAATTGTATACGCCAGACGCGCGTTTCGTCTACATAAGACTCATCAGTGACGCTCAGATCATAAAAGTTAAAAAGCCAAATAAATACAAAGTTGAAGAGCATTGAGACTATTCTGTGCAATACACAATGAAATCAACACTGTAAGTCTTCAATTTAGATAACACATTTATTTTAGATGAAGAACGGCCGGAAGTTTTTTTTCTCTATCTGTGTGCAGGCATTTTGTGTCAAATATTAATATATGATACTATCCCGTCTTACTTAATATGTCCATATATAGTGTGATGTTGTTAACCGCTTAAATGGTTCCTTATCCTTATGTTTAGGGAAATCGACCTGATTTTTTAATTAAAAACATTGTGTACTATAACACATAGCTTTATATGTTCTTTATCCAAATGATTCGTCTATTCTTTTTTTCAAATTTTGTGTCAATCTATGACCATGATGACTGTAAATTTTAGATTTCTCTTTTCTAAGAGCCTATCATTATCCCGAAGACGTGATCTGCAATGCAAGTTGCTTGATCAATTTACGGTGACCTATAGTTGTTAATGTCTGTGTCATTTTGGTCTCCTGTGGACAGTTGTCTCATTCGCAATCATACCACATTTTCTTTTTTATATTGAAAAGTATTCCTCTCAAACAGGAGTTAGGAGCCGTTATCAGCATAGATTGAGGTAAGTTTTTCGTGTTAAGGGTTCCATTGGAACTACTAGATGAAGAACAACAATAAAAGCGTTTTCCTTTTGTTCACATAGTTTGTCTCTGTACGAAGATTCCTCTGTTTGAGACTATACTCTTTACATTTTAACGGTTGTAACGTATGCATTCTAGATATATAATTTTTACGAGTAAGACTATCTTTTCTTTTTTCGCCCGTTTGTTTATCAAAACTGCAATTAACAAACTGATCGAAGGATTTAAGCTAGTATGCTTACATTATTTCATGTCTAGCTACATGTATATAACATCTTATTTTGTGCGACGTGATCTACATCTGACAATGATTTTCACAAGAACTAACTAAAAGGGCCGTTTTGATATACATTTATTTGCAGTTAATTGTGAGCTATAGATCCTGTGACTTTACGATGGAGAAAGTCGAGAAAAGCGATGTTCTTTTGCTTTTTCTTAAGAGTGTGTAGGAATATTGCGGACCTTATGTGTACATGATATCATGTATGTTCCGTTGAAATAACATATTGCATTAAATGCTTATTTTCACGAGGGAATATTCTAGTCATAAAATGAATAATTTTGTTACCAGGTTTAACTTAATATATACCTGTGACTACTCCATAAGTCGCCAGAAACATCCATATATTAACAGCCATAGAACTTAAAACTAATCCTAGTGTGGCAATCAGTGCTCCGGTTATAGCTACAACTCTGCAACCAAATCTTTCTATTAGAGGACAGGCAACAATTGCTACAAACAGAATAATAACATTTTGTACTACGTTTATTGTATATCCTATTTACTTACATTCAACATACTAGTATTTTCTTTCCTAATGCACTTTAAAAAGCTACATACTAATAGAGTCAACTATATATGTTTTCCCATCGGTTTAAATTTTATATATAGTTATCAAAGGTACGTATAACAGGCTTATAATTTGATACGACAGACGCGCGTTTTGTCTACATAAGACTCGTATCAGTGACGCTCAGATCAACAGTTAGAAAGTCAAAACAAGAATAAAGTTGAAGAGCATTGAGAACCCCAAATTCCCAAATTATGCCAAAAACAGCTAAGGTAATCTGTGCATAGGATAAGATGGTAAGCACACTACACAGCTATTTTTGCATAGGTTTTATTTCTGTACTAAAAATCTTGTAGTACTAAAAATCTACTGTTAATATTCAGTACTATTTTGTTACTTTTAAATTATTGTAATATTGAGGTACCTGTATTAAAACAGTACTTGATTTGTACTTGTTTAAGTACTACAGATTGTTGGTTACACCGTTACATTTTCAGCATTTTGAAGGTTTGATTATTTCAAATCTCTTAACGTTATTATTTTCAAACATGGAATATTTTTTATCACTGTTGGTTTTATTTCTGTACCAACTTTTTTAGTACAAATCAAGTACTGTAAAATACAGGTACCTAAATATTACTATAATTTTAAAGTAAAGAAATAGTACGAGATATTAAAAGTAGATTTCCAGCACTACAGATTTTAGTACAGAAATAGTACCTTTGCAAAAGTAGCAGTGTTGGGGAGAATATCACAATATAATCTAATAGTAATTAGGTATAATAATTAAACAAAACGTGACAGCTTAGTTACTTTTTTACTATCGATATACTGCTAGATACAATTCCAGTGACTTCCCTTTGACCATTTACCGGGTATTTATAATTTCAATGAAATCCCATGCGTAAGATGGCTAAAACAATTGCACTTTGAGTCAACGTAATTTTTAATAGTGATTTTTTTTCTTCTTTATGGCACTCTGAACAAGTGTGACTTTAGAAAACAAAGTAGGTTCGATTAATTAGGGCACCCTTCCCTATAGTGTAGAAAAAGTACTTACCAATAAATAAAAGACATCCAACGATGACCGAGCCAGCTAGAGAAGTCAACGAAGGACTAGCATGTAAATTTTCCATTAAAACTGGAAGTAAAAGTCCGTAAGATCCGAATAAACCATCAATCATGAACATTACAAAGAACGAACACACTAAAACCACCCATCCGAATCCTCCGTCGGGAACTTTGTTTTCCGTTAACTCGTAACATAGCTCTTGGTTATCAGTTTTCAACTCTTTAAATTCTTCAGCTTCAGTTGTCATCGTTGCTTCTGTAATTCGATGCTGGTAGTATGCTCGATGTTTCTGTCATTTGTTAACTCACATCAACGATGTCATAGCTTTATCATCTGTAAATATTTATATCAAAGACTAATTGGTACATCACATTCATAATCTATCTAACTTTTTTCAAACACCGCACCTTACATATGTATAATTTGTCAATTTGATCATTCTTGATGTTCATGACAGTGGTATGTTTTGTGCATGCGAATTAATAATGTAAATAATTCGTTTATAATTTGATGATTTTTTTACGGAGTATGTTCATCTCTTCTTTGTACAATAAAATGCATTTTTTTTTATGTTGTTCAAAATGAGACATCTGCTCTCTTTAGTCAATCGGGTTGTAAAAAAGAGTAAGAAGATTCCAAAGTTCTAACCAAACACCAAAAACGTCCAACAAAACACACAACATCATGGTAAAACAACACTGAGATTGAGTAAGTTTTAACCAAAGAGTGGGGTTAACCCAGGTGCCCGGGAAGGGGTAGTAGTTCCTGGTATAGTTAACGTACATATCAAATTGTGTAGTCATTTGCTGCATTCGATGTGAATTTTAGAATTCGGGAAAGATGATCAGAAAAGTTATGATACCCAAGGAGGGATACATGTATGAGCGTCTTTATAGTTAAAACAGTTTTATTTAGTAAACTTTGGCGGGTTGAACTTAAGTTTTTGAATTTAACTTGTATGCAGAATTTCAAAGACAAACGGTTATCACATTCGTTGCAAACTTTAAAATTCTATCAAAACTTTATTAGTTTTTAATTAATTTTACGAATCCAGTATTTGGAAAATAAGTGGGTGGACCGGGGCCCCCTAACTATAAAACAATGAATGTAACCGAATAGGTAAAAACTCGGAATTAATCATAGATAAAACTCCATAAGAGGAACGAGCACCCAGCTTCTCCGAAATCAGACCCAGCAATGAAAGGAGTACGTTTCCCTAATTTTTGCCTCTTGAAGTGATTCTGTATTCAATACCTAATTTAAACTGAAAATGCATATGGAAAATCATCGTTAGTAAGCGTGTACACATAAGGAAATTGTGTAATCTATTAACTCACGAGAATGTAAAGTAATCAACGAAAATGATTACACTTAAATCAATGTAAATATATAAATAGATATTTAAATGTTAGGCGAAATGATTAATCAGAAAATATAGCTGTAACGGTTCTATAGTTCTCGTTCTGCACTGCACACTCGCATGCACAATATTCATGACTAGTCTAACTTTGTATAACTTTGATAAATAGTAATGTAATGTCACTCGTGTTGTCCACCACGGCCAATAAGTTTTCTTGATTTATAAAAATTAATGTTAAATAAAATGAATGTATCATATGTAAAATATTCAAAATGGAACAGCTGCATGTATAAGTTTGTATACATTATAATATGAAACAGAAAGTCGTTTATATCGTGA
This sequence comes from Mytilus trossulus, assembly GCF_036588685.1. NCBI lineage: Eukaryota > Metazoa > Mollusca > Bivalvia > Mytilida > Mytilidae > Mytilus > Mytilus trossulus. The sequence continues at coordinate 42,210,987 of NC_086375.1, read as the reverse complement.
CTGATCCAGTTTTCATTTGTTTACCATATCATAATTTGATTGTTTCGAAAAAGAAAATCATTATAATGATCGTAAAATACATTTTTTTTCGTCTTTGATACAACAATGAGAACAGATATGTAACCAAATACACACACACACTATTGATTTATCCTAGCTGTCGTCATAATATGAAACACACTATAAATACACACAGACATGTTTAGAAAGATATGCATATCATGTGTGATATTTGAACAAAGAAAATACGTATTCATATTGCTTTTTATTGATTCAGAAAGTCTAAATAACATGAACAACACATTTATTCAGTAAAAATAAAACCAATCGTTTGCGTAAATGCTACTTACAACCCAGATACGTCAAGTCCTAAAAAAATCATTGGAGATAATGAATTACCAGAAGCATTGTTAATTTGACCTTATTCTAGTTTGAACCGGTTCTCGTGCACATGCGTTTGAGAACATGGATTAAACCTTTATCAACACTATGCTTACTTTCAGTTTATTCTTGGTATCTTTCCCTTTCTTTTCGCATTAAAGTTCTTGCATACAAACCGAGAAAAATAGATAATATGACAATGCTTATATTAAAGGGGGAATCGCGTAACTGTCTTGTTTCAAATGTCTAGCAGTATTTTAAACACTTGACGTCGAAGTTATCACAGTTGATACAGTTGGGCTCCTGATTAGCAATTTATACTAGCTCAGCGAAAATGGACGTACGTCACACTAAACTCCGATATATATATAAATGAACGAAAGATACAAAAGTTTAAACTATAATAAAGGCCAGACTGGAGGATACTGACTTTGAACAGGCTCATCCAATTTATCTGTTGATGACATTTGCCAGAAAACTTGCATTTGGATTTGTTCATCCGTTGATGGAGATAATATTGAGAATTTCAAGTTTAGTTATTCAATAAAATTTTTGAAGCAGTAAACGGCCAAATTTTTAATTTTCGGGGGAGGATATTGTATTTTTTTAAAATAAAAATTAGGGTCTGGTAAATACATAATAATTTGTACAAAAGGGAAAATTAATTTCAGCGGAGAGAAAAATAAGCATGTGAAGAAGTATATTAGATATTATAGATGAAAATGAATATTCAATCCGTGTATATCCTCCTGCTCACCCTCTCCAAATATCAAATGGACATCCCGTAATGCCCTTTTTTAGCTCACCTGGCCCGAAGGGCCAAGTGAGCTTTTCTCACCACTTGGCGTCCGTCGTCCGTCGTCGTCGTTAACAATTTTCATTTTGAACTTCTTCTAGAGAACCACTGAATGTAATGGAACCAAACATGGCATGAATGTTCCTTATGAAGTGCTGGCCAAGTGTTGTTACTTTGTAGCCGATCCATCATCCAAGATGGCCGCCAGCGGGGGACTTAGTTTAACATAGGACACTATGGGAAATGCATACAAATGACTTCTTTTAGAGAACCACTGAATCGAATGAAACCAAACATGGCATGAATGTTCCTTATGAGGTGCTGACCAAGTGTTGTTACTTTGTTGCCGATCCATCATCCAAGATGGCCACCAGCCGGGGAATTAGTTTAACATAGGACCCTATGGGAAATGCATACAAATGACTTCTTTTAGAGAACCACTGAATGGAATAAAACCAAACATAGCATGAATGTTCCTTATGGGGTGCTGACCAAGTGTTGTTACTTTTTAGCTGATCCATCATTCAAGATGGCCGCCTGCGGTGGACTTAGTTTAATATAGGACCCTAAGGGAAATGCATACAAATGACTTCTTTTAGAGAACCACTTAATGGAATAAAACCAAACATGGCATGAATGTTCCTTATGAGGTGCTGACCAAGTGTTGTTACTTTGTAGCCGATCCGTCATCCAAGATGGCCGCCAGTGGGGGGACTTTTGAATGGAATTAAACATGTTCCTTTCCGAATGAGGTTGTGTTGTCACTTTTAGCCAAATTTTATATTTTTTTTATATGATTTCAAAAACACAAGTAGAATCAGGTGAGCGATACTGCAGGCTCTTGAGAGCCTCTAGTTTCCTTGTGCGAATTCTTTTCAGATTTCTTACACATAAATATTTCTTAAAGATGAAAAATATTAGTATTCAGTATATTCATAATGCATAGTCTTGATAACAATTTAAAAAATTAAAAAATAAATCAAGTACTTCAAAGTTGGTCAAACCGGAGGTACTGCGTTGGTCCTCAACAGGAACACGAAGGTATGTTTCCTTGCGGCGGTACAAACACTGCCCTGCAAAGGGTCATCGACCACAGGTGTAAAATCTATGCATGGTTCTTTACATTCAGAAAAAGATGAATTAATGAAAAATATAAAACTCCAGGAAAAATTTAAATTAAAATTCCTTTACTAGATCTGAGAGTACTCGCAGTTACTGACCGCTACTTCTAAGCCAATAAAAACTAATAAAAATATCATGTTTCTTAGGCAATCATATTCCAAAAGGCGAAAATAATATCGTATGATTAACGACACGGACTGTCAATTAATCAAAAATGGTCAAAACATTTACTGAAAGGTAATACTTCTACAAATAGTTAATTGAAAATTAATAAATTTCCTTTTGAGAGACCTTGTTTCTTAAGTTTCTATAAACAGTTTTAAAGATAAAAAGAAAATTTGAAAAAATATGTTGTTATCGTCATTTTCAAAAGAACCATGATTACTCTCATAAGAAGCGAAATGACAGTTATAGTTACATTGTGATTTGTGCAATTTTTTTTTTATGGCTGACCATCTCTGTTTATCATTAACAGTTTTCAAATTATAATAGGCAAAAACGCAATAAATGTCCAAATAAATTTCTTGTGAAAAACTTTCTAAACGTATACGATGTAAGCAGTGGTTTCATTAACAACAAATAAAGATTGGTTTTTTTTTGCTGATAATTTTTACTCTTTACAGTTTCTGTCTATCTATTTCTGTTTTCAAAATTATAGTATGTTAAAATTCGTAAAAAAACACCATGTGTGTATAGACAAAAAAAAGACAAAAATGCCAACTTTGTAGATCTTGAATTGCTCATATTATGTCATTCCAGTATCTCTCTATAATCGTTTTTACGATGATATTCATAACACAATATTCTAATGATATATCTATAGTAGGAATCCGGGCAAAAACCACCAGACTGTAATTCGCCAAAATCATCGGTTCCAGTCACATTTGCATATTTGTATGTCTGGAATTACTGATAATTTGTTATTACAGTTTCTGCTGGTCTGTTTTAATTTTCAAAATAAAAGAAAAAACAAAAATTTGTCAAAACAAATCTCTTTTCAATGGCAGTAACTTCTAAAAAGATCTTTTATTATTAATATTTTTTGCTGTTTACGTAAATCTCAAACCGAACATCTTACCGATAAATAAAGCAAACCATAGAGAGTAGTTACAAAAAAAATAATCCTGTTAAAGATGATACAAAGTGGACAATAGCAAATCACAAATTTGAAGAAAAAACAGGGCCAAAATGAGAAAAATAATGTCAAAAAGGCAAACAGTCTACAAAAAAAAGAAGAAAACAAAACAAAAAAAAAGCTAATTATACGTTTCACATACCCCGCCATAAATCTGGGTGATTGCTTAATAGAGCTTTGCGAGTTTTTAAGTGTTTTAACCAACCAGACCGATGGTCGAAACTATGATGTCCCACATCGATGAATTTGAACCGTTCAATTGTAAAACTTCAAACCATGGTGAACATATTATTTAAAGAATGAAAACAAAGTACGGATTGTAACTTGTTTGTATCTACTGCTGACAGTTTAGGAAACATGTATTTAATTACTTATGCGAAACATGCTAGGTATGGTCAACATCAATTGCAATCTATGTAGGCTCACATTATACTTAAAACCTGATGATAAATTTTAGTCAATTTAGCCAAAATAAATGAGATATCACTTTAATTTGCTTTTCCACCGGTAACCCAATTATAGAACACGCACGGTAATAACACGTCAGCTGTACACTAGCACATTGAGTTCTGTACAAACATACAAACACCGACAGAAACCAAACGCTCATTAACCGATTATTCCTTTTAACAAGGCATGTCTCTTATATATATAATACAGTCATAAGCATGACGTTAAACGGGAGTTCAATACTGATATTGTATCCCATGTATTTCTGAAACATGAAAGTCAAGGTGAATAATTAATCTGCTATTTGTACAAATTGAAAATGCTACAATAGCAACATTATACACATTGATAATGCTAACAGTTGACAAGACTAATGACTCCAATTGATATGATATTCCTGATCATGTATTTCCTATCATGATTTTCTTGATAGAGGGTTGGTTCCCCCAGATGACGGCAGATATGTTCGAGTTATCTAAATTGCAGTCCCGTCCCTCCCCCCCCCCCCCCGAAATTTACCTCCCAACTTAGACTGATCACCAGGTTTGTACTAACACGAGCAACACGATAGATGCCAAACGTAGAGCAGGATCTGCTTACCATTACGGAGCACCTGTAATCAGCCCAACTTTGTGTGTGGGTTCGTATTGCTTACTAGTCTTTAGATTTTTATTTCGTGTTTTATGTATTGTCTCTTTGTCGTTTTTAGCAATGTTGTTGATAGTTTATTTTTGACGTATGAGTATGAATGTCCCTGTGTTCGTTTTATGTCTCTCTGTAATGACTTGGTGTTTGCATCTCAACTAGTTTAGAATTACTAAATCTTTATTAACTTGGCCCTTAGCCTATAATAATTGACACTCTGAGATTGTCAGATAAATGTGGTCATTTTGAAACTATCATAATGTTTATATCTAAATTTGGTCATGCTGAAACTCTCAGATTGTTGATTATGTTCCAAATGAAAAAGTCAAGTTTTATAAGAGCCGGTTATGTTATAAGAGTATGTACGATTTTGGAAGGAACTATTAAGGAAGGAAATATCTTGCGGTGACCGGAAACTGGTTCAAATTAAACCAACTGTGAAAATAGGAATGAATAAAATACTGTCTTGTCTTGTATAAATTTCGAACTGCAATGATTCAGATAACTGTTAAAAGATATTTAAAAATTAAACGTTTTTAAGTTATTTTACCTGACTTTTCGAGAAAGCTACTTATAGCTTATCTATGAAAAATATCCATTCACAATGATAGTCATTTAAATACATGTATTTATTTTGTTCTCAATAACCTCGGTACTTAAATGTCCACCCTTTAAAAGTCCTTGAAAACGTACACATACAAAACAAGTGTAAAAACGTGATTATTAAAACTACTTTTGTGTGATACGATCATGGGAGAAAATCGTCACACTGACCACGTGTAAACCTTTCATTGTACCATATCTTATACGCATGCAATACGGCAACACATAACCTGCATAGCAGTAGACTTAATTTTGTTTAAAGAGTACCATTATATTTATTATTAACAAGATAATTAAGCGTCTTTGATCCACTTTATCATTTTATTCGGATACTTGAGTTGCGGATATCTTCTCAAAGTTAACATTAGAAAAGAACCCTGATATAACCAATACGTTGCGTTGTTATAACCCGGATGTTGAACCAGTTACCGTGGTTTCGAACACAAAAATAAACCCGGATAGAACCAAGGTTTTGAACCAGAGTGCCCGGATAGAACCTAATCTCATTCGGAAATCTTATGAATTTTTATACCTTTAACGTATTACAAATCATGTATTTATTTATATAATATATATTATAATATAAATCACACACTCTGTCTCCACTAAATCGTAACAAATCGTTTGATACTATTTCAGAAAATACTGTACCACGAAGTAGCCACAGAAATTCCGACTTACTACCTCGTCAACAATATGAAAACTCGTCATAGCCACACGGTCAGCATCATGCAGCCACAATGCAACACCTCCGAGTACGACATTCATGTCCAGTGCAGGATGTTTATTCAATATTGTCGACATCGCAATATCTGCAATGTTAACACGATATCGTGTCAACATTGTTTACATTGTTTGAACCCTTATATAATGTTTACATCGTTGACATCGCGATGTGTACAATGTTAAAACGATGTTGTGTCAACATCGTTTACATTGTTTGAACCCTTATATATTGTTTACATCGTTAACATCGCGATGTTAACAATGTTAACACGATGTTGAGTCAACATCGTTGACATTGTTTGAACTCTTATTTATTGTTTACATCGTTGACATAGTTAACATCGCGATGTTTACAATGTAAACACGATGTCGTGTCAACATCGTTTACATTGTTTGAACCCTTATATATTGTTTACATCGTTAACATCGTTAACATCGCGATGTTAACATGTTAACACGATGACACGATGTTGACACATTGTTTGAACTCTTATATATTGTTTACATCGTTGACATCGTTGAAGGGAAATCACACTATACGCATCGTTCTCGATGCCGCTATAGTGTTGTGACTCTATTATGACGTCGCCGTTTTCAAGTCCGTCGTAAGAGTTGCTTATTTATAAGATAGCGAGCCGCCCAAAGGGAAGTTCAACTAAAGCAGAAATTTGATAATTAACATATAATGTTTTTACAACTGTTATAATTAAATTAAAAGTGCGATGTATACAATGTGAACGATGTAAATATAAAGGTAAAGACTCTATATATACAATATAAACACGATGTTGACACGATATTGTTAACATCGCGATGTAAACGATGTGAACGATGTAAACAGAAAGGTAGATACTTTATATATATATTTACACAATATAAACACGATGTTGACACGATATTGTCAACATTGCGATGTATACGATGTGAACGATGTAAACATAAAGGTAAAGACTATATATATACAATATAAACACTATGTTTACACGATATTGTTAACATCGCGATGTATACAATGTGAACGATGTAAACAGAAAGGTAGATACTTCATATATTTATATACAATATAAACACGATGTTGACACGATATTGCCAACATTGCGATGTATACGATGTGAACGATGTAAACAGAAAAGTATAGACTCTACATACACAATATAAACACGATGTTGACACGATATTGTTAACATTGCGATGTAAACGATGTGAACGATGTAAACAGAAAGGTATAGACTCTACATACACAATATAATTACGATGTTGTTAACATTGCGATGTATGCGATGTGGACGATGTAAACTGAAAGGTATAGAACTGATAGGATACAATGTAAACACAATAACGACACTATAAAGTTGACATTGCGATGTTGACAATATCGACAAAACATCGTGCACTGGACATAGTTCGAGTACGAATTCAGCTTCTACCCGAGAACAATCCGAGACTGGAATCATCAATCAGGAAACATCGTAACTGACACTGACTCGGGCACTTTTAAGGAAAACCTCTGGTCACACTTCCATCCTGAGACCAGAGACACAGTGATGCTGTAAAGATCATCCTTGTTTTTATCCTGCACCAACCACAATTTTAAACTTGTATATAGTTATTTAATTTTTTTCCGATTTGGTTGATCACAACTTGTACAGCACCTGTACTTGATGACACAGCATCAGCGTGATGGTATATTTTCCGTTGCTGATCAACGAAAGAAGAAGAAGTACACTCTCTCTCCAAAACACACTTAATAAGTCCTCTTCATTCACACACATACTGTCGTCTTACATAGTCTCTTTCCTCTCATCTCACAATCTTTCATATTCTCTCCTATCACTGTTACACTCTTCCTTTCACTCTTTCCTCTCCTATTATCACTCTCATCTCACACTCTCTCCTCCTCTCTCTCTCCTCTCATCTCACACCCTCTCTCCTCTCATCTCACACTCTCTCTCCTCTCATCTCACACTCTCATCTCACACTCTCTCTCCTCTCATCTCACACTCTCTCTGCTCTCATCTCACAGTCTCATCTCACACTCTCTCTCCTCACACTCTCTCTCCTCTCATCTCACACTCTTTCTCCTCACACTCTCTCACACTCTCATCTCACACTCTCTCTCCTCACACTCTCTCTGCTCTCATCTCACACTCTCTCTCCTCACACTCTCTCACACTCTCATCTCACAGTCTCTCTCCTCATACTCACACTCTCTCTGCTCTCATCTCACACTCTCTCTCCTCACACTCTCTCACACTCTCATCTCACAGTCTCTCTCCTCACACTCTCTCTCCTCTCATCTCACTCTCTCTCCTCACACTCTCTCTCCTCACACTCTCTCTCCTCACACTCTCTCTCCTCTCTCCTCACACTCTCTCTCCTCTCATCTCACACTCTCTGTCCTCTCATCTCACACTGTCTCTCCTCTCATGTAACTCTCTCTTCTCATCTCACACTGTCTCTCCTCTCATCTAACTCTCTCCTCTCATCTCACACTCTCATCATCTCACACTTTCATCTCACATTCTCTCTCCTCTCATCTCACATTCTCATCTCACACTCTCTCTCCTCTCATCTCCTCTCATCTCACAGTTTCTCTCCTCTCCTATCATACACACACAGTCTCGACCTTCTCACACTCTCTCTCCTCACACTCTCTCACACTCTCATCTCACAGTCTCTCTCCTCACACTCTCTCTCCTCTCATCTCACTCTCTCTCCTCACACTCTCTCTCCTCTCTCCTCACACTCTCTCTCCTCTCATCTCACACTCTCTGTCCTCTCATCTCACTCTCATCTCACACTGTCTCTCCTCTCATGTAACTCTCTCTTCTCATCTCACACTGTCTCTCCTCTCATCTAACTCTCTCCTCTCATCTCACACTCTCATCATCTCACACTTTCATCTCACATTCTCTCTCCTCTCATCTCACATTCTCATCTCACACTCTCTCTCCTCTCATCTCCTCTCATCTCACAGTTTCTCTCCTCTCCTATCATACACACACAGTCTCGACCTTCTCACACTCTCTCTCCTCACACTCTCTCACACTCTCATCTCACAGTCTCTCTCCTCACACTCTCTCTCCTCTCATCTCACTCTCTCTCCTCACACTCTCTCTCCTCACACTCTCTCTCCTCTCTCCTCACACTCTCTCTCCTCTCATCTCACACTCTCTGTCCTCTCATCTCACTCTCATCTCACACTGTCTCTCCTCTCATGTAACTCTCTCTTCTCATCTCACACTGTCACTGTATACGACAGTTTCCCATCCACATGAGAAATATCAATATGACAGAGATTCGAAATGGCTATGACAGTAAAGAGTTCTACTCCTTCACGGCTGTGAATACCACAGTCCATCGGGGAGGACGCCACTATCTACCATTATCTGGGAAAGATTGGTACTCGTCCCTTCAGTTAACCTTCATTAGGTAAGAGTACACCACTATGTGGCAAAATATATGTTGTTTATTGCAATAAAAATGTCATACTTCACCGGTCTTTTAACATTTTACAACTTGCAATATATACCTGTATTAAGAACCTTTTTTTTTTTTGGTTTTCATCTGCATTTCTCTTTTTTAATATTCTTGAGCTCTTTATATTCAGTTAGCTATAAAAATTCTTACATTCTGTATGCGCAATTTTTTTTTATATGAGATGAAATAAAGGGTGCTAACTGTGACAATCCTTAAGTGGTTCATATACAACGTAACAAATATACGGTTACTTAATTAACAGATTGCATAATTGCAATGTATGTCAAAATCAGTTCACTTGTTATCATAGTAATCACTGAACTGTAGAAATATCAACTGAGCATTAATATCGTAAACTTTAATTTATATTATAAGGATTTTTATAATGAATTTAAAGTGGTTATATAACTTTTTTTTATCAGACTCTCAAAAGCTCTTTGAATAATATCAGCCCTTAATGTTTCCTTTGCTTGGTCCATTTGTCAAGTTAATCATATTTGTGATGCTTCATTCATGATTAAAAAAAGCTCAAAGATTGAAAAAAAAGTCAAAAAAACAGGGGGGTCTGCCTATTCCAGGGCTTCTAAAGAAAAATAATGAAGGGTGTCACGGGGTATGACGATATAGTTTCTTTAAAGGAGAAGCAGGCGCGTCTTTTGTGCAAGGTATCCAAGGGCGCTATGTTAAAAAATCTGAAACTAAAGCTCAAAGATTGAAAAAAGGCAAAACACAGGGGGGAGGGCTTCTAGAGAAAAAATAATAAGGGGTGTCACGGGGTATGAATATATAGGTCTTGTAGAGGAGAAACAGGCGCGTCTTTTTCGCAAGGTATCGAAGGGCGCTATGTTCAAAAATCTGAAACTAGAGCTCAAAGATTGAAAAAAAGGCAAAAAGCATGGGGTCGGCCTATTCCAGGGCTTCTAGAGAAAAATAATGAAGGTTGTCACGGGGTATGACTATATAGGTCTTGTAGAGGAGAAACAGGCGCGTCTTTTGCGCAAGGTATCGAAGGGCGCTATGTTCAAAATTCTGAAACTAAAGCTCAAAGATTGATAAAAAGGCTAAAAACAGGGGGCTCGGCCTATTCCAGAGCTTCTAGAGAAAAATAATGAAGGGTGTCACGGGGTATGACTATATAGGTCCTTTAAAGGAGAAACAGGCGCGTCTTTTGTGCAAGGTATCGGAGGGCGCTATGTTAAAAAATCTGAAACTAAAGCTCAAAAATTGAAAAAAGGCAAAAAACAGGGGGTCGGCCTATTTTGGTTAGAGAGAAATGCGGCCAAAATTATTTGTTTCTAACATACGTTTGCAAAGTTTGCACAAACTTTGACATGTTTGAAAAACTATACACTCAAACTTTACACTCGCTGTAAATGCGTCTACCCGTCTACCGTTTGTCGTTGTTCGTTTGTTAGTACAAACGATGCTTTGCTTTCTAAATTTTACATTAAATCATATTTTTCGCATTACAATAGAGGTTATGTTCTTGCTTGTCATAACTCAATACAATGCCTAAAATTACTCAAATTAGGTACTAGTATTACCTCCTTTTTTCATTGCTGTTATTTTCAATAAAAAGGCTTAATTTATCATCACTACCCTCATACATTTATCTGAGGAAGATGAAGAACTTCTAATGAATTTAATATGCATAGAGGGGCGATATTCTCTGTGTCTATGACATCTTCTACGGAGGCTATTTTCCCCACGTAATAAGTTCAAATGCCAACAATATGTGCATGCGTTTTTGACAGTTCAAACAGGGTCAGTTAACACAGACAAAACGATGCAGCTGTATCTACTTTTGTAAAGTTTAACAAACTATATACAACGTTTATCAAACTTTGGTTTGAAAGAATGCACTCTTTATCATACTGTTTTATTGTCAAATTTAGGGTTTTAGGCCAGATATTTGATTAATCGTTTTTCTTCGGAACTTTCCTACATAATTGGGACGATTTTCAGCTATATATATTTTCTAGAAAAACGAAATATAGATTATATAGTTACTGTAGTACATTTTAAATTATTGGGATGCTGTTGCGTTGACTTATAACCAAGATTTCCATACATTCACAAACTACTAAAATGTTACTCTGTGGGCACATTTTTAACTCTCCTTATCGTTTAATGCTTGTCTTCAGTAAGTATAACTCTTCTTAAAAGGAATATTGACGACCTGACGTGTTATTTTACTAACATAACTTACATTGAAAATTCAGTTTAATTCATATTTTTCAGCATTAAAATATGCGATTTCAACGCTGACAAAGAAAATATGTTCTAAATAATGTTAAAGTATAATTGCTCTTTTAAATGCGGTTAAAATATTTATATAGATCCTACAACATCGTCATGTATAGTCGTTTTTTCTATTCTTTAAAAATTTTTAATTTTAATTTTTTCCCCTTCCAATTACCGTTAAATATTCAAAATTCAAAGAATAATTGATAAAACTATCTTCCGGAACATTTACATATGGAAATGTGTATTATTCCATTAATTGACATGTGATATTAAAATATATGACGTCTTAAATCACAAAGAACGGCAATAATTAGACTTTTGACAACAAGTAATAAGAGCATCACAATCTTTGAAAACATTAAATTTTACCATAGTGCACGCGGTTTTAACTTCCGATCAGGAAATAAACGGCAACAGAAATGATGATATTTAAGAAATGAAATATTTTTTCTGGCTATGAAGAAATAAAATCAAAAATGTGGTGCACACTGAATAACGCGCGTAGCGGGTTATTTAACAGTGCGCACCACATTTTTATGTTATTTCGAATAGACAGAAAAAATACTACAGTCATTTCATATAATTTACATCCAAAATTAAAATTATTGCATTATATACACAATACAAAGTGTTTTTTTAAAAAAAAGCGTAAGGTGAACAATATGTACGTCCCCGCCTACTTTAGTTTTAGTTCTCAGTCTTAATCTTATATTTTGTTTACTAAAATATGCATTAATTTTTTACATTTTTAAAGTCACGATTGATTCATCTTTCATTTTTTTAAAGTTCAAAATTAATGTTTTCAATTTATATTCTTGTATTGCTTTGGTTGTATCTTTCTTATTTTTCAAAGTTCAAAGTTAGATTTAATGTTTCCCAATGTAAACATTGTTTTGTTTTGGTTTTATCTTTCTTTATTTTAAAGTACATATTTAATGTTTCCCATTATAGTTTTTTTTTATGTGAACAGGCATATATACGGAAGCGTATTAGCGCCACATATTTTTTTTTTTTTTTTTTCCTATGTTTGCGTTATAACGCAAACCTTTGCGTTATAACGCAAACATTTTGCGGTAACCATTTTGCGGTATAACGCAAAGGTTTGCGTTATAACGCAAACATAGGAAAAAAAATAAAAAAAAAAAATGTGTGGCGCTAATACGCTTCCGTATATATGCCTGTTCACATAAAAAAAAACTATAATGGGAAACATTAAATATGTACTTTAAAATAAAGAAAGATAAAACTAAAACGCAAAGGTTTGCGTTATAACGCAAAGGTTTGCGTTATAACGCAAACATAGGGGGGGAAAAAAATGTGTGGCGCTAATACGCTTCCGTATATATGCCTGTTCACATAAAAAAAAACTATAATGGGAAACATTAAATATGTACTTTAAAAAAAAGAAAGATAAAACTAAAACGCAAAGGTTTGCGTTATAACGCAAAGGTTTGCGTTATAACGCAAACATAGGGAAAAAAAAAATGTGTGGCGCTAATACGCTTCCGTATATATATGTCTGTTTGATTGATATTTGAAAAAGGCTATATAACTTTTTACCCATACAAGATGGAAAGAATAATAATTTTACATTTATTCATTCACCATATCACAGTGAGTCAGGGACGGGAATCCTTCCTTATTTTACAAAACCTAAATTATATTTCATAAACTTTTGGTATGGTTTGGTTGACCCTCAGTCGGCACAATGGGTTCAGAGAGATTATATATAGATATAAGCAGATGTGGTATAAATGCCAATGAGACAACTTTCCATCCAAGTCACAATTTGTAAACCATTATAAAACCAGCAGCCGTTGTCTGCTCTATGGTCGGGATGTTGTCTCTTTGACACATTTCCCATTTCCATTCTCAATTTTATAGGTCAAAGTACGGTCTTCAACATGTATGTTTCTAAATATAAAAGGTAGCACTCTATAAAAGTGGATTGTAAAGTGTATTTTTAGGCTATTACCAGGCTCAATGTGGGTTGTCATAGATCAGGACACCAATATTGATATTTGGGATCTTCCTAATACTCCCAACACGTTTATATTTGTGTCTAGTATAGAATGAACAAACATAAAAGAAATGAAAGTCATCTTCAATAGGATTGCTACAAGCTTACCTTCAGCTATAAGACATGTGTTCAGTAACAAGATGCCGATTGAAGGCTCTTGCTTCATTCCTAACCTGACAATGTATAATATTGTATTATCGTTTACCAATGTCAAAATATTTTAGACCGTTGATGATATCATCATGCAACACACTCTTAAATTTAGCAAAGCTAGCAATGCATTTAGTATCGTGGTCGAGAGAATTCATTTTTTCTAGGATCATTAGATAAAAAAAACAATGATAACATGAAGTACTAGTACGACATAGGGGATTTTATATTCTCTCCAATGTCGTAAGTTGTTTGTGTATTATTGTTTGTGAATGGTGGATCGATCTCTACAGCTATGTATCTTGGTATCTCTCTGATGAGACTTTATGAAAATATAATAATTTATTTCTGTGTCGTGTACTCTGAAGGGAGTCCCATCCAAGTTCTTTATATCATATAATCCTTGTGGTTCCCTTTCTGGGACCAGTGATTATTCGAGCAGCATCTTTTTGAACTAACTCAAAAAGCTCAGTTTCTTTCTGGCTACGTTTATCCCAAATAATGTTCCCATATTCAAAAACGGACTAAATTGAATCTCTAAATCCAATATAGAGTTTTTTTCTAAAGAAGCTCTATCAATCTTATTTCTTTATATCTCATAAATAAATGTAAATGCGCTTGTAGGCTTGAGTATAAATTTCTCTCATGTGGTCAGTTCACTTGTCATCAGATGAAAAAGTAAGGTCCAAAACTTGGTGTTTTAAATTTCAAGGAAATGGTTTTTATATGCAGTGATGTAATATCAGAATTTTTTTCAGGTAAAAAGATACAAAGATTTTGTTTGGCAGCTTTAAAAATGTTACATGTAGACAATTTGTTTAAAGATACAAGATCATCATTTGTCTGCTCAACCCTTCCGGAGCACCTGAGATCACCCCAATGTGTAGTGGTTTGTTTTTGCTTAGTCGTTAAGTTTTCTATGTTGTGTCTTGTGTGCTATAATTTGTCTTTTTTTCTTTTTTAGCCATTGTGTTGTCAGTTTATTTTCTATCTATGAGTTTGACTGTACCTCTGGTATCGTTTGTCCCTCTTTTATAGATTCAGTTGAAGAAACATCATCAACAAAATTGCTATTAAAGAAACTAGGATCAATACAGCGAGGGATTAAGGCCGAATAAATTATCTCATCATTTTGATGTCATTCATTATCTATGTTCTAAGCTTAGGTTACATATAGCAGTAAATAAATTGATAAAATCATTGAAGATTATGTAAAATTTATTTTTCTAATAAATCAAATCATAGCTGTACCATATATAGTCTATCATGTCTAAATTTAGAGTCGCTCTTGTTTTATATGTGAATTCATGTTTGTAAATGTTTTGTTATAGATGATACTTTATATTAAGATGTTGGTTTGTCTTGGTCTTGTTATACGATTTCTATATCGTCCATCTCCCGAGGGTTGATTATTTGTCTATGGACAATTGTTGTTAAAGTATTTAATACTTAACCAGATAAGATCTTGATTAATTGTTTTTAAGTGTTTTTTTATTTTTTTGTTTCCTCCTTATGAAAATTTATGGATCCGCCACTGATCGGTATAATGTAACTGGTGTACAATGTACGAATTATTTGTTACAGTGCATGTCAGCCTTACGTAGTAATTTATTCGTTTTGTAATTTTTTTAAGAGACTTTCTCATTCATTGGATTAAAGTTAAAAAAAAAAAAAAAAGTTTTTTTTTCTGTTAAGGTTTCTACTTCCAGATGACTTTGCGTAAAAATTTCGGAATATATATACCAGAGCAGAATTGTTCCATTCAACATGGAATTAGATTTTCGAGATTGTGGAATCTATTGGGTTCAACTGCTTAGTCATCTTTATTGTTATTTGAAGCTGATTTTTGTTGTTGTTGTATGCTATATATAAATTACCCTTTTCTGTCAAATAAAAAATCCCTCCCTTTGATGATGAAGCACTGTAATGAAAACGGAGAGAGTGGGAAAACCGTCGATCCCTGCCACATCTTATTGTGCCTGATGTCAGAAAGCTGTCTTTTGATGTGATTGGTTAAATCATTTTTAATTATTAGTTTTCGTTCTGATTGCAAGTTATTGAAAGTTTCTGCTGAACTGATCCACATACATCTGACTTTTTTTAAGAGCTTGGAATATTGTGTACACTAAAGTTTTTGTCGAAAATAAAACGTTGGCCTTTAGATGTCTAGCTTTTTTGTGGGGTTTGATTTGTTGTCTAATTGAAGTAAACCCAGTATCTGTTTTCTTCTTTTCTCGTACGCTAATGAATAAAACTGCAATCTAAGGAAAAACTGTCATTATTTATTATAGATATTTCCCACGATATCGAGAATGGAAACATATTCTAAGGAAATATCTAAAATTAATTATATAAGAAAATCGTGTTTTTACATGCTTTATTGCGTTGTTGCTGAACTCTGTTAAGCACTTAGTGGACCCTGTTTTAGTGCAAGAAGCCAGATTTAATTTTCAATAAAGTGTTTTGTCATTTGACGGTTTTTTTTCTTTTTTGTCGTTTAGGTGATTAGTAATTGATGGCATATATCTTGTATATTGTCTGTTATATTATTAATAACCTTTTTTTTATTCTTCGAATGCTTTCATATTTCCCATAATGAAAAGACCCTTTAAAATATAAACTTGCGTTTTTACGATTGCTATTAAAACAACGCTCTAACCGAAATGAGATGATAAGAAACAAGCAACCCCAGGTCATCGGATGGCCTTCAATATATATTTAGCAAACATCCATACCGCGTATAATAAAGCATGAAATTAAAGGACCCAAAATAAAAACTGCTAAACAGTCCAAACGAGACAGCTAAAGGCCTGATTTATATACAAAATGATATATGAAAAACAAATATAGTATACAGCAACATTCCACCAAATTGCATGCTCCTGACTAAGAACATGCACATACATAATGAGGCGGAGTTGAACATATTTTTGAGCGCTAACCCCTAACCTGGGTTGTTTGTGTTTTTGTTGAAATCTAGTCTCATTGATCTTTACTTCGTACTTGCTTAACCTAGCAATAAGTTAGAGTCTTCTGTTATACTGTATTATGTATTCTTTAGGAGGGAGCTATTGATTTTGTGTTTTTTTAGCTATATTTTTGCTTAAACTGATATTTTCTTTTACTATGCGTTTTTTTTTTAAAACTTGATCATATGTACTATCACCGATAGTGAAACCCAAGTGAGAGGTTTAGCTAGCTATAAAACCAGGATCAATCCACCATTTTCTACATTAGAAAATGCCTGTACCAAGTCAGGAATATGACAGTTGTTATTCATTCGTTTGATGTGTTTGGACTTTTGATTTTGCCTTTTGATTTTGGATTTTCCTTTTTGAATTTTCCTCGGAGTTCAGTATTTTTGTGTTTTTACTTTCGACTATGGTTATTGCTGATAATATAAGAAAAGAAGATGTGGTATGATTGCCAAGTAGACAACTATCCACAAAAGACCAAAGCGACACAGACATTAACAACTATAGGGAACCGTACGGCCTTCAACAATGAGCAAATCACATACCGCATAGTCAGCTATAAAAGGCCCCGATAAGACAATGTAAAACAATTCAATTGATTACAACAAACTTAGAATAATATGATGGTAACTTTTTTAAGTGAATGAAAGCAACCCCATATATAATAATACAGCATTTCTTTCAAAATTCTTTCCTAGCCTCCCCATAGAAATCAAATGGAAGCTCCCTAATCGGAATTGCAACTACATTACTGCGAGTCTTGATCTGGGTTTTCAATATAGATTGATTGATTGTTGGTTGCTTTACGCCGCATTAGCACAAAAAATGCTATATCGCGGCGAATTTCCAATAAAGAGAAAAGTGGACAAAAACTGCAGAATAAGGGGAAAACATGTAAAGAATATAGAAAAAGAGGACAAAGATATAGAATTGAGAATAATGTGGTGGTAAAATATAAATAATAAGGAATATAGACAAAACAATGCAAAAAATAGAGAAAAATTACCTAAAAATTTAAGAATACAGAATTGAAGGACCCCGGGCCATCCAGACCCTTATAACTATCTTAACTACGTATACACTAGATGTAAATTACTGATTGTAATATCTATTTGTGCAATTTTACCGGTGAAAATTCAGATAAATGTATCAATGAATATAATTCATTATATAACGAAGGTAATTACATATTAAATAAATCTTCCCCGAGTCCTTCAAAAAATATTGTTGATTCAAATAGAGGAAATAGACAAATAAAATACGTAATACAGTTAACTATATAAGGTAGTCTGAATATCCAGCTACCTTCATTGTGTAAAGTTGAAAGATAGTTTGAAACATTTTTATCTTATATGCATCTAAATTATTTATTTCCTCAATAGTATTTGGCAAATTATACCAGATAAGACCAGATTATTTAAATCTTCTTAAAAAAAGACAGAAGCGTAGGAATTCATGATGATGCTTTTTCAATATCTCACTAAAAAGCAATAAATTAAGGAGTTCGAGAAAAAATCGCCCGCCCAACCAATAAATAATTAGCAGAGGTTGGATTAACTTGAATTAACAAGTAATGTACCAGACTATTGTTATCGTCATAAATTTTAAGCTTCTATTCTGTGCATAATAATTATATATTCAGTATATATAAACCTTCAAGTCATATTCTAAAGACGGATACGAACTGCAGGACACACCGTATCTACATACAAGATCATTACTGGAATTAAGGTAAGGTGTTTGATATATGTCTTTAAGAAACTAATATTTCATCAAAAATTAGTAAACAAACTACTTAAAACTAAAACAAAATGGAACTTGACAAAAGCAGCTGTGCTGACTTAGAAGAAAAGTTTATTATGAGAATAGAAAATGCAAGCAAATAATCAGTGCAATGAATGAATGACAATCCTATCATGCTATTCAATTTCCTTGTTAAAGTTTGTTATAATAACAGTCACATGTTATTTCTCAGAAAAAAAAGGTGGTAAAGGTAAAAAAAAAGCTTAGTATTGTTGGGCGTATAGATTTTAGGCCTTCGAATTTTAAGCGATCCTTTATTTATGTTATAGTGTTTATTTAATCCCTGGCTTTTATGTGGTTCTATTTTCTTACTGGCAGAGTTACTCTCCTATCACTCGCCAGTGTATTGTGATGGTGCCTTTACATTGTACATACCTTTAGTTATGTAGGTCGTAGGGGTACAATTTTGTCCATGTAACCGCCAAAATTTCCCTTTATTCAACTGTACATGTAATGTTTTTAAATGTTAATCACCGTGATATAAATTTCTAAATCTCTCAAATAGTGTTTGTATAAAAATAAGTTTCTAGCTGTCTTGAAAGTGTGTGCCCTGTTAAAATGCCAAAATTAAGGAACGACATGATATGTTTTTATTTTGTGAAGGTCTCCAAAGTTAACCTTTACCCATTGTACATGGTGTAGGTCTCCGAATAGTTTTTCTACAAAAATGTTGTTTTTACCTTCAGCCATTAAGGTTTCGGCTTTCAGATTGTTAAATACTGTATTTATGTTCTAAGGTGTCTAAATTGTTATTAATCACTCAGAAAATAAGAAAGATGTGAAAAGATTGCCAATGAGAAAAATCTCCACCAGAGACCAAATGACATAGGAGTTATTTACAGGTATTATTACGGTCTTAAACAAAATGTAAAATCAATATCAAATAGTAAGCCATAAAATGCACCGAAATAGCATATGTAAAAAAATTCAGATAAAAAAAATTAACGAACAGATTATGTACAAAACGAAGAAACGAAAAACAAACATGATACTGCAACAAACAACCACAAAATAACAAGCTCCTGACTTGAGATAGGTACAACCAGAATGTGGCGGGGTTACACATGTTTGCCTGTACCAAACCCTCCCCTAGATTTAGGGGGGGGGGGCTTTTTTGGAAAAAATGTTGTTGCTTATATAGGGATCACTGAAGCATGACTGGAGCGGGCCCCCTCTTATGCTGTTTATATGTTCGGTTGACAAGTTTCATCTGTCGTTTATACCTTTTTCATGTAAATGTTCGTTTTGCAAGGAATGTCAAAAATCATACTCACTGTCTGTAAATCAACACTAAATTTCATGCTTCAAAAGGCATTTGTTTGAAATTAACCTTTATCGGAAACGCCCAACTCAAATTTTCGAAAGTAAATAATATGAGAACCGAGCCAGTTGAAGAGCTACATTGTATGTGACAAGGCAAAACCCGACTAGAAAGCCAATAGTCCAATCCAACTAAAGGCAAATTTCCCTGAAGGAGTAGAAACCTTAGTTTCTTTTTAATTTAAACTAATAATTTATCTGTTTCCACTGTTCAAACCTTTTCTTCCTCTGGGGACAGCTGTTGGGTTCCACTCCTCCACAGAAAATGTAGGAATTATTTGACATTTTAACCTGAATATGACTTTATATTTCAAAACTACATAGTAATCAAATTTTGTTTTCCTTCTTCTGATTAAAATCAAATGTCCAAGAACTGTAAATTTAATACCCATATTTTTGTTCAATTGATAAGATAATTATTGTTTTCCAGATCTCGCAAGTGACAAGAAATTTTGAAATTATAAATGGAAATTTTGTCCTAGACAATTTGCTTTAAATTTAAAACTTTTTGTTAATTCAATTTAGTTTTTCTTCCTCTGTTTCATAATGCAGCGTCATATAATTACACATATTTTCGTTCACAAGAAAATTAGTTTTAAACTCCAATACGTTTGTCATGTGTTACCATGTCTAAAGCAATTTATATTTATTATATTATATGGGTACGAAATTAGAGAAGATCTTAAATTATAAAAACCTTTAAGACAGTGCTGCAAAAATTATTTACTAGTACACAAAAATGTTCCTCCTTCCAAATAAAACTATCCCATGTTATGTGCTAAAAGTGTATGAAATATTCGCCACTGGACGTTAAGTCAGCAGCTATCAATTAATCAATATTTGACACATTATATGAAAACAAGCTTTCACCTATATACTCTCACAAAACGTTGTGGTTTGTTATAGGTAATTATATTTAGTATGCTATATATCCTTCTGAATATGTGTGGTATTAATGTGGTTAAACTGTCAACCAATAATCTATATCCTTCTGAATATGTATGGTATTAATGTGGTTAAACTGCATGTCAACCAATAATCTATATCCTTCTGAATATGTATGGTATTAATGTCGTTAAACTGTCAACCAATAATCTATATCTCTCTTAAATAATGTCTACAATGAATTTGAATAAAATATTTTTTTAACTGAATACCTATCCTGACAATTGTCCTTATTTGAAGGTCCAAAGTCAGTTATAAAATCAGAAAATACCCAATGATCTTACTTATAAACATATACGGTTTAACGCAATTTCTTTGTGGCTACACAGGTACATGTTTGTTAGAAGTTTTCTTTTGGGGCAAACAAAGTTATTAAGCAGATTGCCTGACAGCTAGTAATCCAAGTTTACGACTGCATAACCGCACACAATTCCTTATTTTACTATCCAATCTCGGACACAAAACGAAGATGTGTTTTAGTATGGAAAGCCGTTAACAAATTAATTTCACCAGAGTTCCATGAATGTTGGTCTTTAGCCGGACATATATAAAGACGTACAATGACCTGTAATTGGTCACATCTTTTGCCTTTTTTTTTATGAACAATGGGTTCATTACAGTCATTCACAACTTCCTTTTCCATAGTCGCATTGCAATCTTTTCTTAATACTTATTTATTAAAGATGTAGTTTCAAAGCAACCATTCCACATTTCCTTAATTGTAAAGTAGAACTGCAACTTTTTCCACATTTCCAAACTTTAATGCATCGGAACTTCCTGAATATTTGGCTTTCGTTCTTCTCATTGACTGATCTGTACATAACTTAAAAGTTTAAAATAAATCTTTATTTATTACTATAGAAAAAAACAACAGCAGAAGGTCACCAACCGGTCTTCAATGTAGCGAGAAATTCCCGCACCCGCGTCCTTCAGCTGGCCCCTACACAAATATATACTAGTTCAGTGATAATGAACGCCATACTAATTTCCAAATTGTACACAAGAAACTAAAATTAAAATAATACAAGACTATCAAAGGCCAGAGGCTCCTGACTTGGGACAGGCGCAAAAATGCGGCGGGGTTAAACATGTTTGTGAGATCTCAACCCTCCCCCTATACCTCTAGCCAATGTACAAAAGTAAACGCATAACAATACGCACATTAAAATTCAGTTGAAGAGAGGTCCGAGTCTAATGTCAAAAGATGTAACCAAAGAAAATAAACAAAATGACAATAATACATAAATAACAACAGACTACTAGCAGTTAACTGACATGCCAGCTCCAGTCTTCAATTAAACTGACTGAAAGATTATGATTTCATCATATGAACATCAGGCACAATCCTTCTCGTTATGGGTTCAGTATCATATCATCATAACATATATGAGAAGAACATAACCCGTGTCATGCCAACAACTGGTTTTTGATGAAATGTGTTTAGTTCCGATGCAAAGACCCTATAAGTGTATCAAAATTAACGCCAAAATATGCAATCTTTAATGACCTGACAACAGTATCGTAACTATGATGTCTACAACGCAATGTTCAGGTACACCTTTAATGTAAGTTGTTACAACAAGGAATGCATTTTGTTTTAACTTTTTTTTTTTTTTTTTTATAATCATTAGCAAATTTGTAAACTGATGAAGCTGTCACAATAGAAAAGTAACTCTTATGAACATTATAGTAACCATATAATTCATATTTATTTAAGGTTTATAATCCCTTTTTAAGTCCTGTGTTCTACGAAATGTTCAAAGTGCAATTATATCAAACCAGCAAAATCTTTGAATAAACGAAAAGTGCCCTTTAGTACATATACCTTTGGTAACAAAATGGCACGGCTTTTTTTTATTCAGAAGTTTTGCTTGGTAAAATACTGGCCTTCAAAACATGATAGCAAATACTAAAAAAAATAATAATTAAACACGCAGATGACCGCATTGATGTATTTCCATTGTCAGTTGCTGTGTCCATCATAATGATGATAATAATTATAGAAGAATAGGAATGACGTGAATTTTCTCCCTTTCATTATAAATTCACACATATCTAAATATGTGGGTGAAATAGGAAATATAAAGAAGACGTGGCGAGACAGTAGTAAATAACAAAGGGTTGACTGCCTTATAGGAAAGGCAAATTGAAGGTAAAACAAATGTTTACTACCAATTTACTGCTTATTTTAGAAACTGGACAGTCAATATAAAAAAATCAGCATTATTATTAGGTTTTTAAAAATCTTTTAAAACTAAACGATAGAAATTACACAAATTTATCAGATTAAGAAATTTTAAGAATGTTTTAAACTGCAACAAATAATAATAAAATCCATGAAAAAAGTCGAGCAAAATTTGATTTTTTATATTCCAAATGGTTTTAATTTTATTATTAACTTAATTTCAAGCTTTTCTATGTGACAAAACATTTAATAAATTTATTATAAAAAAAATCTGTTTTATTCATATTATACTAGAAACGATACAGGCTAGGCAATGTATTTTCCCTTTATAGTGAAATTGAATACACTGTACCAAGGTGCGTGATTGTGCTGGATTTTCACGCTGTGTTGAAGACCCATTATTGGCCTTCTGCTGTTTTCTGCCCAAAGTTTTTGGCCGGGTAAAATAACGTTGTTGTCTTTTTGCCACATTTCACAATTCAATTCTAAATTCTACATAGAATACTTACGAGTGTAACAATGATATTTATGTCTACGGTTACATTGTGTTATTTTTACGTAAATGCACTCAAATGAAAAAAATGTTTACAATATTTTATACATTTTTTTAATTTGAATTTGATTGTCAGTGTACACACAACCAGTATGTTGTTTCAGTCCGATGCATTTTTTGCCCGGTGTAACCACTCTCAGTGGCGGATCCAAAAATTTACATGAGTGGGGGCCCACTAACTGACCTAAGAGGGGGCCGGCTCCAGTCACGTTTCAATGATTCCCCTATATACGCAACCATTATTTTGCAATTTTTGTTATTTCAAAAGTCGATATTAGAACTTAAAACTTTAACATGTTCTGCTTTAAATTTTAAAAGCCTTTGCAGATACATGTATTTGAATACTAAGTTATCATCTTATAAACTAAGTGCCGACTTTGACATAATTGTCCGCAGAAAAAAACTTACAAAAGATACATAAATTAACCCAATAAAACGTGGATCATAAAAAAAGTTGTCAAATAAGAACCAATAGTGCACTCTTGTATTTGATATAAACAGAATCTGCTTACAAATAAGTATCCTTAATTAGCGCCTATAAAGGATACAACAAGAGATGAGCTAAATCACCCTTTTGAAAAATTGAAAGAGAAATCTGCTACAAAACTCTATACAAGAATTCAATAGGTCAGTGTCATCTTAACTCAATGGAACTATAAAAAGTTTTAGAATTCCAGCATGATTTAAATGTAATCAGTCTGTTATAAAATAAAGAGAAAATCGGCCCATCAAATCTAGTATCATAAATATATTTACAAGCAGATGTGTAGCTTATTATTACCTATCCTTCTCTAGAAAAATCAGGATGTTGTGAACAGAATTACTGTTTTCACTATATAACTGTCGGAAAATTGAAAAATCTATTGGCCTTGGCAATAAAGGAGATAAAATATCAGTAATTTGTCCTGAATTGATCGCTATAGATATGGTGAAAATATCATTGATGCCAACATGAATAATATCATTACAGAATATTCATATTTTTCATATTAAAAAAAAGCCATGCCTAATTTTCCATAATTATCTAGTATTCACTCGTTAGACCTCCAAAAGTCTCGATTATCTGTTTTCTTTAAATCTGGAAAAAATGAATAAAATTACAGCTAAAAATCAATGTGCTTCTGCACAATGCTTTGCATCCTGGCTTCTTTATCTGTATTTTTTTCACTTGTCTTTGAAAATGAAATAAGAACATCACATCTACTTCTTCCTCCAGTTGTCTAATACTCTCTGTTTTGTTGTTGCTTTCTTTTGCCATCCGTTTTTTTTTATACCAATAGCTGAACCCCCAACCCCAAATCAACATCACTTTTTTCGTCTTGTTAATATTCACTTAAGCTGAAACCTTGTTTTAGACATCATATATATACTATTTATACTCACAGCCAACTTTTTTATGGGAGGGAAAGGGAGTGAACAGGAAAGGGGGCTCAATTTATTCAATATAAACAATTCTACACTTTCAAATCAGTAATTTTACTCGCTCCCTTTTTGTTCTATTGCGGAAGATTATGAGGTAAAGAAACAAAGTGAACATGTGAAATAGTTTAAGAACTGTAACACATGCCTGTGTTAATATTTGATTTATGTAAATTTAGAAAAATTATGTATTTCATATAAGTATGCCATTAATGAAACGGAATAAGAAAGATCGATGCAGTGAACGACATAAAAAAACAACTATATGCAGGCTTTTTTTCGGCGTCATCAACTATTTTCTGGTAAAATTATTTTAAATGTCTGTTCCTCTATATTACATGAAATGAATTGTAAACATACCCCGTAATACTAGTATTCTTAAAACTATTTCTCTATAATACATAAAATGAAATTCTTTTGATATGCATGTTGTGTGAATCTGTTTTATGCTGTGAAAAAGTACTATCAATCATACGTGATAAATTTGAAACGTAATCCAACATTGTTCAATTATTAATTTAATGTTAACTTGATGTCTTTGTCAAATGCGGCCGTACTATTAATGGATAAGTAAATTGGCAATTGGCACACCGCATTGCTCTTAAGGTTAATTATTCCTACCACGCGATCAGTTGAATTTAAACTATGGTAAATCTAGCCTAAAATGGGCAAGACCTTTACCGTAGGAAATTGCCGAGGAGTACCGAAAGAGTGTATGGCTGCGGTGTTTTAATTTTGAAACTCTGTGGTGTCTAGACGTGCTCGCTGCAAAAGTGGTATATTGTCTCGGTCGTAAAGTGCGAATATATAATGCAACTCGATTCTTCAGTGATAGTATAAGATTAGAATTACATCATGATAGAAATCATTTTAGGCAAAACACAATTCTTTTAAAAACGGTAAGATTTCAAGTTAACTTATATAAACATGTTCATTTTACAGAAAAAAATACATCAAGACGTTTTACCACGATGAGACATACGTGTTTTTATTGAATTTATATTTCTATCCAGAAACTTCAGATTCGAAAAAAAAAATCCAACGACATTGAATAGAAACACTTGTGTTACCCTTTTGCAACCTGGTCTGGTAATATTATTGGACTTGAAACGGGCGATGAATTTTAAAGGCACGCAAGCAGGGGAGGACTTTGCATTGATGTCGTACAGACACCTTTGATAATTTATTTAACCTTGATGTATATATACATTGAACTGGAGAGTTTGATGGGTTTCTTAGGCAGATATAATAACATAATATTAATAACATTAAGGAGGAATTGTTTTTCAATAAAATATAAAGCCTTTTTACCTTTTGGTATTGATACAGTAAGGCATGTAAACTGTATGTTCTAAACATGTGAAAACCAAATTCTATTTTTTTTACACAGTATCTTATAGATTTAAAAAAACCTAAAATTCAATTTAAAAACTTCTATTTTTCTCTCTCTTTCAGACATATTAGTTTGAAACGATGAAGACATTAGAATCAATTGGTCCCTTATCGAATTTGACAACATTCAACTGCAATACATCATGCTCAAATACAACAGAAGTACCTGAAATATTCGGAAAAACCATTTATGACGACGTACTTCTCGGTTTAGAATATATAGATGTTTTCTTGTTGCCAACCTGTCTTATCCTCGGAGTTGGTGGAAACTTTATCACCTTGATCGTATTGAACAACAAAACCTTCTCTAACTGGACGTCGAAATACTTCCTCGTGGCTCTGTCATTATCAGATAATCTACTTCTTCTTACTCAACCATTCAACAAACCAGTCGTGTTGAATTTGTTCGGCAGAGATTACCGTGCACTTTCGAAAGTAGGTTGTAAGCTTTACTTCTGGTTCTTTAAAAACGGTAAAATGACGTCATCTTGGTTTGTTGTATTACTTTGTGCTGAGCGTTTCGTTGCCGTGAAATATCCATTCAGAGTTAAAACCTTATTTTGCAAACGGAATGGTTTAATAGCCATTGCTGCAGTTTACATAGTACAAGGAGTGTACAATGGAGCATGGTCATGGGCTCATAATATTCTTGAAGATGGTCGATGTTATCCTGATGGATTTGATAAAAACGACCCGGAAGCTGCCATTTTATTTCGGAACATGTTGATAGTAGGTTGCTGCCTTTATTCATTTGTTCCAATTGTCATAATGGTAACACTTACACCTATGATAATTGCATCTCTTCAGAGGAGAGCGAAAAAAAGACAGGAAATGACACGCAATCAAGGAAAAGATATCGAAATTGTCAAGATCACAACTATGTTGCTATCAATCGTAATTACATACATAGTATGCGTTGCACCAGTTACACTGTTGCACTTACTTTCGTTTTTCCAGGGCGTCAAATCATTTGGAAACAACCCGAAACCATTCCTTATCTTCAGAAACGTTTCGCAGATTCTAGAGCAACTGAACTACACTATCAACTTTTTTGTTTACGTCGTTGCGAACCGCAGATTCCGAGGAGGTGTTGTTAAGCTGTTTGAGTGTAAGAAATTATCACGCAGTGGATCTACATTTAATTCGACCTCAAGTCTATCGAAAGGGCGGGTGTCGACAATATCTAGGCCACACCGATCAGTTACATCAGATTACGTCACTTCCGGTAGCATTAAAAAACCTAATGATAATAGTGGATGATGATAATCATTTATGTTCCTTTGATATGTTGTGATTTAGAGATGGTAGTTGACAAAGGCACCAGAAGATATAATTTTAAAAGTGAAGTCGTTTTAATTGTTTTGATTTACTGTTAATTTCATCTTTGCAATATTGTGTCGTAAGTCTAATGGTGTTTGTTTAATTGCAAATCCAAATAAGATTTTTATTTATTTAATTTGTGACGTAATGCTGATCTATTTTTTACTTGCGACAATGGATTTTTGTTTGTGTTAAAATGTTCAATATTTCATGGTATACAAGTCACTGTTTCAGAATCTAATGAATTGTGGGTAATATTTTAAAAGTGTATATCAAAACGTAGTGATTGGTTAAAAATGTCATAAAAATCAACCAATGACGTGACGTTATTTTCATTTTTGGGTACGAAAAAATACCATGATTATTTAAATTTAAATTATACCATTCAAATCAACAATATGTCTCTTATTTCCCATTTGTGGTTAATATAAAATTTAATATAAAAAAAACGTTAGTTCCGAAGTCTGGATAACCTCTGGATAAACGATAAAAGGGTGATTAAACAACTCGAAAATAGAACGACTTTGTGCACAATTTCACCCTATGTGCGCTTGTCCTGTTACGTTTCTGGGACTTTGGTTGATACTGAAAGGATCATTTGATTACACAAAGCTCGTCCCATCTTATATAAATTGATGAACATGACTATTTTCCAATGTGTGGCAAAAGATTAAAAATAATTAAAAAAAATAGGAGTAAAACTTCAACATATGTTATATCTTCAGTGATCTGGGTTGATAGCTATTATTTGTATGTTTTACTGTCCGGTATGTCCTCCTATTTTTTTTGTCTTGTAGTCCTGTCATGCAATGTTATATTTTAATGTTATATTTAACATTGCTACAAAAACAATTTCAAACCACTATTTTTTTATTCTTCAAATGTCCTGTACCAAGTCAGAAAAATAGCCATTGTTATATTATTATAGTTCATTGCTCTGTGTGTTGCTTTTTAGTGTTGTGTTCTGTTTTGCCGTTGTTCTCCTCTTATATTTGATGTGTTTCCCTTAGTTTTAGGTTGTAACCTGGATTTGGTTTTTTTTCTCTCAATCGATTTATGAATTTCGAACAACAGTATACTTTTTTTGCCTTTATTGAGAACTGGAGAGGTTGATTGCACAAATTAGATGCCACACGCCCGCCCGCCAAAAAAAAGTAGGTCTAAAGATTTGTGCTGATTGAAATTCTAATATACGTAAGATATATGTGTATTCAATTGTTATTTTATAACTATATGCTGTTATTTACACGTGAATATAAATAAAACAAACTTTTTTACTATAAATAGTTGTATTTTTTCATCTTACATGTTTGTTTAGAAAGTGAAACAACAAAAATACCAAACGCTTAGGAAAATTCAAAACAAAAAGTCCCTAATCAACGGGAAAAATGAAAAGCCCAAACACATTAAACGAATGGAATACAGCTGTCATATTCCTGTCTTTGTAATGGCATTGAACCTAATTCTATAGCTAGATAAACAACTCACTTGTATTACAGTCGCATACAAATTATATTATATTGATTAAAATGTGTGAATAACACAAAAAGACAAAATAGGTAAAAAGGTATAATCTTAATCACTAAAAAAACTACAGCACAATAACTCAATGATGGGATGTACAAAAAGCGAGCCAAGTCACATGGATAATACCCCAAAAATGCGATAAAAAGTAAAAGTAATAATTTACAAAGACAAATAAAAGAACACTATGACACGTAACTAAGATTATAAACAACGTTACCAACTAGAATCTAAAATGCATTATGGTAACATGTTAAACAATGTTATAAACTGCTTCACATCGGTGGTCTTGTGGTGACGTAGTGCAGTTCGGTCCCCAGCAGGATTAAACTAAAGATAATTTTTATGTTAATTGGTATTTTCTGACGACGACATTTAGTGTTAAAGCAAAGACTGCTTTACTCGGAGCAAGAATAAGGCGTCCCGGTTGGGTGTGGCATGTATTTCAACGAAATGTTACCCTTTCGTTTACTGGCATGCAAAAAAAATCAGATTCAGTGTGTCGGTCTTGTACTAAAAGCAGGGTCCAGATTCTTAGCATATTATCCGGTTTTCGTCCTCTATACGCATTCTAATTGTCATTGCTCGATAAACGTATATCAATCAAGTCCAAATCCGCTATTAAGGGCTATGCAGTAACTTTTTATGAAATATGTGAAACATTTTTAACTTGGATAACCTAAGATAATACAGGGCCAACGTCACAATTTATAAAAAAACGTCTGCTTAAAAGAGGGACGAAAGATACCAAAGGGACAGTCAAAAATAAACTGACAACACCATGGCTAAAAATGAAAAAGACAAACAGACAAACAATAGTACACATGACACAACATAGACATTTTGTTCGATAATGTTATAACTACAAAATTGTGGATGCTATTCATGCTCTCCTTTAAGGCGGTTTCTAAATCATGCTTCCGTGACAACACCATCCGATTGGTGTCTAGCATTCTAGACCACTCGGCCTTATTAAAATAAAGGTTTCCGAATTCGATGCATGCGATCATCCGTCTGCCTTGTCTTGAAATGAAAATGTAAATAACTTTATAAATTTTGTGTTTAAAAAGAAAAATCACAAAAATATTGAACACCGAGATAATTTAAAAACGAAAAGTCGCTAATCAAATGGCAGACCAAAAGCTCAAACACATCAATAGAATGGATACCAACTGTCATACGACGGACTTGGTACAGGCATTTTCTTATGTAGAAAATGGTTGATTAAACCTGGTTTTATAGCTTGCTAAACCAAGCACTTGTATAACAGTCGCATCAAATTCCATTATATTGACAAAGATATGTAACAAAACAAACAGACATAATTCGTAAAAAAAAAATGGGTACCGCAGTTGAATAATCTGAATCACTATAAAACAAACAAATTTGCAATAAAGAACCACAATAAGGCATACAGTCAAAGCTCATTAGAAAAAAAGAAAGATCAGAAAACAAAAATCTACAATAGCACAATAACGGGAAGAACATGTACAGAGCCAAGTCATATGTATCAAAGAAACACACAAAGGCACATTATGGACAAAGCACATTAGCAAAAATGAAAGATAAGAATAGATGAATTATCATGGAACAATAACGGAATGTACAAATGTATAAGTACAGAGTCACGTTAAATAGATAGCACCAAAACAGACAAAATAGTAGAAGTGATATTCATAAAGGCAAATAAAAGAATATGATAAACAACGTCAGTACCCATCATCTATACTTCAATATCATCGCGTATTGTTTGGGAAGCTGATACGGAATGTTTATCAACAAGGTCCTGGTACCTTCCGATGAAGTTGTTTCGAGGCTTTCTTTGACGTACCTTTGGTTCTTTCAACTTTCTGCTCAGACACTGATGACGTTACAAAAAATCTGAGGAGGAGCTGCAAGCTCTTTAATATATAATAAGATTATATATGTATATCCCTTATGCAGGTGAAGTTTGTATATTGCTACTAAGGTGGGGGAAATTGATAATTTTGAATTTAAAATCATCTTGTTTATCGTAGATTCTATTACTGAGATGACTGTGTATGTCAAATTCGAAGTGTAAGTCTAAAAGTGAGGCAGTGGAAGCAGTGTCTGTTGTTTTTATAATATCTAGTCCTATGGCATATATTGATGAAACCCAATCAGACAAGTTCGGATTGTTAAGGGTAAAAAATAAAGGCAACAGTAGTTTACCGCTGCTCGAAAGTCATAAATCGATTTAGAGAAAACAAATCCAGGTTACAAACTAAAACTAAAACTATAAGAGGAAAACAACGAAACAACGGAAACACTGAAGTGAAAAAAGAACAAACGAAAGTGCAACACACACAGAAACGAACTATAAAATAACGACTGTCATCGTGGTTTGATGGCAATGTTAAAAATCACACTAAAATTACAACATTACATGACGGGATTACAGTACAAGTAAAATCAAGACAATTCAGGACAGAGAAATAAACAATACAATAGTACATTTCGACATGCTAACATCATCAATATATCTGAATGTGAAATTAAATAACCTGGCTACTTTGATATTCTTTATTGACAAGTGTCTGAAGGAACTTCGATCCATATGAAAATAAGATGAGGTAAGCTAGAAGAGGCGCACATTTCAATTAAAATCGTTCTCTGGATGGTATAACTGGTTTTAATCAAGGTGAAACAACATTCTTGTGATTAGTATATAAACAGTATGTGCAAAAATGTACTGTATATGTATTATGGCTTTATGTCCTTTGTCAAAATGTGTCTAATTGATGTAAAAGGTGAAAATTGTAACCAGTAAAATAAACAGTGACATTAAAGAAAATATCTTCTGTCAGGAATACTCCTTATAGCAATGTGCTAACACAAATCTGAACTACAATGATACAAGACTTGGATCAATAGCATACTTTTGAGAAAGACAACTACTTCAAAGAATTCAAATGTTGGAAGGCAAGCAACAAAACCACTAACCATCAACCACCAACAGAAAATAATGTAACAATATACCCAAGTCAAAATAACAAAGTAACAGTTCACGTGGATCCAACGCCTATGCTAGAGAGTGCAATCAATCAAACTATATGTACATGTCCTTACCCTTGCATCTTGATTATCATATGAGAACAATAACATTTCATTTGTGTTTGGTCTGGTATATTGATCAAGAAAACACGTTAAAGAGGGCGGGGACGGCTAAGATTTGGTACTTAAGGAAGGTCTGCATTGTACCAATGATACATGAAGTCATGATTTAAGAATTTATTTTTAATTGAAAATACAATTTGTTCTTTGAGCATGTTCACACAATTATATGTCATTTTCAGGATGAAGAGATTCTTTTTCCTCATTAAGGTCTAAACTGTTGGTCTTTTCTGTCTGTTTACATCTTCGTAGAAAAACTTCAATAGATGACAGAATAACAGCAAGCAATGAAGCAGTACCAACGAAATGGAATGATGCATTGTAACTCCCGGTAACATCTCTCAGATAACCTGTTGTATGAGAAAAAAAAATAATAAACATTAAAGGAAAAAAAAAGATACGTCTAAAATTATTATCTAGTATTATGGATTCCTTATTATTTTAATTGTTCGTTTGCACATAATCCTCCCCCTAACTTTTCCTAAATACCATTAAAGATCATTAAAATATGTATATTTTCCCAGGGAAATGTTTTTTGTTGTCGGTTTTATATGGAAATTATTCATATTCGTTAAAAAAAATAAAATTGGGGGCTATTCTTTTTCATAAAAAATAATCCTATTTAATGTATTCTTGATCGATCACCGATTGTTCGTGTAATCCTCTGAAATTAAACAGTTAAAAGTCAATATGATTTCAACATGTAGTATTGAATTATGTTCAGAAATCTATGCATTTTTCTTTCATAGTAAATTGATAAAAGTCGAATTTTAATTATTTCCAACACAAAGCACGCTCTGTATGAAAATTATTATATATTATCTCAACAACAGAGAAGATGAGGATTCCGATAGTCAGCTGAATTTCAGAGGCAGTGCTAAATAATTATCTGATACATTTTTTTAAATCACATTTAATTATTTTTACTTAGATATTTGTTTTGATATATATCTGGAAAATTTTCATTTAACTCTTTCACAAATCTGATATATAACAAGATATTCTTGTTTTTAGTTGTCAGTAATATAAATACAGAAAAAAAATCATTCTTCTTGAACCAAGACATCTCATAATATAATATTGTTTTTAAGTACTCAGTCAAACGAAATATTTAACCATAAGCCTGATTTGTAGAACTTAATCATCTCGGTATCTATCCTACCTTATATATGGACAACAATTTAAAACGAATTGTTTCCCACAGGAATGTCTTTTTAGTTTTTAGTTTTTTCCTACGGAATTTATTCATTGATAAAAATTGAGAATATAAAAAGTAAGAAGGTGTGGTTTGATTGCAAATGAGAAAACCCTCAACAAGAGACCAAAATGCCAAAACAAATGAACAACACCGTACGGCCTTCAACAATGAGCAAAACCCATACCGCATTTAACAGGCACATACAGAATGTAGCAGGGTTAATTTGTCTACGCAAAACCCTTCCCATAACCTTGGCCAATGGTGCAACTTGTAGCACCGCTTTGAGCGGAATTGTTTGCAAACTGACTATCACGCCACAACTTTGTGTTGACTTTACAAGTTTTATTTCAGAGAATTACATGCACATCGCATATAGGATTATTTTTTATGAAAAAGAATAGCCAAGAAGTATTTATCCTTACGAAAATGAATAATATTCAACAGACAATAAAAATATTTCCCTGTGAAACTATACCTAATCAGCTTTGTATTCATGAACAGTTTCCTATGGAAACAGTTAGATGGCACTATTTTATGCGTACGTATCTCCGTAAATTTGCACAAGAAATCTTGTAGGTTCCACAGGAAACATTTCCCTGTGGAATTAATTAACGTCAAGTTTAGTCAGCTGCATGACCATAGATCTGTCTCCGTATTTCCGTCTGACAACATGCAACATTCACTTTTCAATCTTACGTCAAGCTTTTTATATTTTAGGGCAATATTTTGATTTTAAGTTATATAATTGCTGACAAATTTGCGTACATGTGTAAATATTCTATACTGTACATATAAATTAAGTATTCGGTAAACAGGTAGTTGATGAGTAAGCATCAAATGTGAAAACTCATAGCAAAGTATAGAGCCGTTACATAAATGCGGATAGCAAATTTCAGGTTGGTCTAGTTTGAAGTGTCTGGGAAAAAAATGCACCAATAATTTTATACATGAATATTATAAGAATTTAACATATTTTCGGTGAACAGGAAGTTGTGAAATCGAATGTGAACATGAATCATACGGTATAACATCAGAAAGCTCGGGAGCAAGTGTCAGGACACACTTGATTACAGTTCTTCAAATAAATGTACGTGATGAAAATGTCATCAGACGAACGTACGGACAGACAGGGGTTAAAAAGTATAACCATCTCATCATAGTTCTGAACGGGTATATAATAAACAAAACGAATTATCTATAAACTGAATAACTGTTGTCAAGTTGTCATTGAAAAAAAAACCGTCTCAATGTGTAAAAAGCAAGGTGCTTTGTGCTTGTTTGGTTTTTATAATTGTGTATTTATGAATTCTTGCTGAGCTCAATAACTTGCAAATCTTAAAAAGCGTTAATATTGTAACTTACCAAATATTGGAGCGGAAATGGCAATGACTGGGCCTTGAGTTATGATTAAAAATGCATATCCTGATCTAAAATTTTCCATTCCAATTATGGAAATGATCATTGTGACCACTACACCAAATATTCCACCTGCACTTATTCCAAACAAAGCCGAGAATGCAACAAGTGGCCAAAATGTTTTAAACAGACCACTGCAGTTAATAACTAATCCAGCTAATCCTTGTGTCACCATAATAATATGATAGATCTTAATCCATGGTTTGTCAGCAAAGTATCCACAAAGAATTCTGCCTACAAAATCTGCGGCACCAACGACGGCAACATTAATAACTATTTCTTGTTTACTTAATCCATTCTCTTTTAGAAAAACAGGCAAAAAAGAAGGCGCTAACGCTGGTGATAAAGTTGCTAGAATGTGCACAAATAAAAATAAAACATATGATGGATTTTTAAACACAGACAAGTCTAATATACAGCATTTTTCATTCTGAGATTCTGTACTACTTGAATCGAATTCTTCTTGTCCACCTTTCAACTCCTTTACGGAAACTATGGACATATTTGCTATATCATCAATACTTAAGTATTTGTAAAAACTTGAAAGTGACATTCTTGAAGTTGATATTTCTTCAAACTTATCAAAACGTTTGTTTGTTTCAGAAAATGTCCTCATACGTTCAATTTTCGCTTTGGCACGATCTGCATGTGGAAACGATTTTGAAAGTACAGGATGAGAACCAGAAAACTGTTCGCCATTCAAGGAAACTATATTTGAATTCATGATATTTCCGTTTGCGTTGTTTTCATGTTTTGATCGATTAATCGAAATATATTTCGTTCCATTTTTCACTTCTGTTGGTTTAGCTAAAGTTAAATCTTTCTTTTGTTTCTTGTAAAAATTTAAAGGACGCAGTAAGCCTGACATGGCAGTTGTATTGAATAGTAAACCGGAAGTTAGTAAAAGGGCACCTCTGAGTCCGTAGGTGTCTATAAGGTATTGGTAAAATGGCGGAAGTACAAGACTACCCAGACAACCTCCACTCATGGCAAGGCCAGTAGCCATTCCGCGATGTTTGTCAAAATACTGTCCAATAACCACAAGAGATGGGGCAAACAAAAACGACGACCCAACTCCTGAAAGAAATAATTATAAATATAAATCTAGAATGATCTACAAAATGTTGGTTCGTTGAAGAATAAAACTACACTGTAACTTAGGTTATATATATCGCAGTGGCGGATTTACCGGGGGGGCACAGGGGGCACGTGCCCCCCCAGTTCAGGTCACTAAATTTTTTTTCTAACATAATTTTATTGCTACTGAAACTTTTTATGTAGTGCGGAAATTGTCACAGCTTGATTAGACTTCTTAAACTGCCCGTTAATTAATACCAGCGTCCCCATGCGTGATTTATGACAACTTATCGGTGGGTGTGTAAATATTGACACCTATGTGTAATGTCTCTATGCAAAAGCTTTTATGTAAAATACATTTACATGTTGATTGGAATAGTACAAATTTGTATTGGTTTATAATACAATACCATTAAGATCGATTACCAGATGAAACTTCTGATCTGTGTATTTGAAGAATAGGTACAAACATCTCATGTAAATGTACGTTTTTTACAAACCTTTCTTTTTGTGAATTTATTCCGCAACAAATTAAACAATTTATTTTTTGATAACTTAGAAGATATGTTTTTTTAAACGGAATGTCATATTTCATTCCCCTCTTATTTTCAAGGGAAATCAACAATTTGCTTTACTCCCCCTCCCTTTTTCCCTAATGCTTTCCCCCTGTCCAGGAAAAATAAATTAACATTTCCTATTAAATAATCATTAATAAAATGCTATTTGATTTTCGTAGTTTGTAACAGAATATAAGACTTATACATTTCTCTAAAAGACGAAGCATGCAGATATATTTGTTTTTATTGTCATTGTCTCAATTACCACGTACACGTATGAGGCTATGCAAAAGATCACCATTTATGAAGATATGAAGGTGTTTTGCAGTTACTAGAATAATGTGCAAAAAAAGTAAGTCTGGAAGCGAGGCCAAAAAATATAGATATAAAAGAATAGAGAGGCGATGAAATATGTTAAAAGAAGATATTTTTTGATTGCTGCATGGTTGTTAAACGTCCAGTGGCAAATATTTGATGCATGTTTAGGTCGAATTTAATAAAGATCAATTAACAGTAGAGTGAAAAGTAAAAAAACGTAAAACATGTCGAAATGTAGAAACGATGATATCTGACCCCCTCCCCACCCGAGCTCCCCCCCCCAATAAAAACAAACCTAGCAACCACTCACACTCGCATGTATATATATATATATATATACAATTTAAAAAATGGTTCATGGTGCCCCCCCAGACATCGAGGTCCTGGATCCGCCCCTGTATCGTTTAGTTAAATTACAACTGTTTACAGTAGTGTAACTCAAGATAAAATTGTTATCTCCCTTTTCTTTGAAATTGATTGCAGATACACAATTGAAAAAATGTGTCTTTCTAACATTATTCATTACTTTGCACGATTTTTTCTAGCAACTAAAAAAGTTGACGGGCTCCATAGAAATATGGTAACCTGGACTTTGAGACCCTTTATAGCTTGTTGTTCGGTGTGAGACAATGCTTCGTGTTGAAGGCCGTACCTTGGTCTATAATGTGTTTTTTTTCCAAATTGTTATTTGAATGGAGAGTTGTCTCATTGGCAACTCACACCACATCTTTCTATATCTATAATGGTTTACTTTTATAAATTATGACTTAGGTGGAGAGTTGTCTCATTGGCACTCATACCACATCGTCTTATATCTTAGAATTTCTATTATCGTATCAACCACTATGACCCATGCCAAGAAGTGAAACGTTTGGTTGTAAGTAATATAAAGATGTTGTCTGTCGAAATTTGGAAATTAAAATTAATTAAACATTATGCTAGGATATCACCATGCAGGTATTCTAAAAGTCAGAACTCTATAACTTTTATATGGTTCAGTAATTATTTTCTTAATTCTTTTAGAACATATAAACTCACCAACAACAACACTAATGGAGAAGAAAAGAAAGTCTACATTAGGAGCCAAACTGCTTATACCGTATCCTATAGATATAGTTAAACTTCCTATAAATACAAGTGTACGGGTACCAATCTTATTCATGAAGAATAACAATACTGGAAGAGCTACAAAATACAGTTTGAATTTTACATATAAAACATAGTCGTGAAGATACATTTAATTTTATTTCATATGTATTATATGTGAGAGAAAATGTTTTGATGTTACATGTGTCCTTACTACAATGATTTTGCAAAGTTTTGTCGATTTTTTTCCTTCAAATCTTATGATTTGTATAAATGAAAAATCTGTTTTCCGCGAATATGTGATTTTATATTAGCTATATATCCGCCCGTCTAGAAAACATTGCGTGTGATCCTACATTTTTACCTGTTATGTCTGTGTGTTCTGTTTACATGTACCGTTGTCAATGCAATGAAATGTGATGCGACTGTCATACAAGTTGGGAGGTTTAGCGCTTTAAAACCAGTAATCCACCATTTTCTACATTTGAAAATGCCTGTACCAAGTCAGGATTATGACAGTTGTCCATTCGTTTGATGTGTTTTATCATTTGATTTTTCCACTTGATTAGGCTCTTTCCGTTTTGAATTTTCCTCGGAGTTCAGTATTTTGTGATTTTACTTTTCACATGTGTGTTTTACAGATCGAATTCTATCTAGAAATGCTGAAAACGCTTTTGCATATTGACATACTTTCGAACTAGATTGTAACCTACTAAAGACACTGTTGCCAATATGTTCATCTAACAACGCATCATTAAATTTATAGTGAAAAAAACCAGTTCTTAATTCACTTTAGACCAGTAACAAATTAAAAAAATGGCGTGTTGATTATTTTGATAAATGAAAGTGTTCAATCTGATTTTTGTTTGTCGTTTTATTTTACCGGAACAGTTTAGGCCATTAGTATTTTCTTTTTTTTTCCTTGTTTTATAGTCGACTATACGGTATGGTGTTTTCTAATTATTGAAACTGTACGTTGGCATATAAATCAATTGAGCTATATCGTATGGCTGATACACTGTAGATGTGCCATTGGCTATCATACACCATCTCCTTATTATTATGTATTAACGTACATGTTGTGCAATACATGGCAGTCTGAATACCGTTGATCAGTGAAGTAACCGAAACACTCTCTTGGAACTCAGCAAGAATTTCCACAAAAAATATTCCGAATGACTTCAGGGTCCCCACGTACAAGAAATTTGTAGTGACAGCGGCTAAAATATAAAACAATTGGAAGTACACCACTAATTAATGGCCCCATTGCTTTCTATGTTAAATTCCTCGATTTCGAGTGGTCACAGCTCTTTTATCTTAAGTTCAAATAAAGTGACAATCATTGCATGTCAAAGCAACACCTTCTGGTGTCCTGTACTGACAAAAAACAACATACTTTACATGGCATATAAGAAAGAACTGGTTCCCGGAACTTCGGATGTACCAAAACAGGTACTTCCGATCTGACAAAAAGGCAAAATGTACCCTCCGTTTTAAATTTCATGACATTTTTTATTATTCAAATTTATCAGTCAAAAATTGTTCTACAATGATCACCAGTCATGCATCTTTCATTTGATACCAAAATTAATAAAATATTCTAAATATTTTTGAAAGTTATGTCCATGCGTAGGAACTATTTTGTGTTAAATATGTACTACTTTCTGGTATGTGCTTTCTGGCCGGGCCCGAATTGGTGGTGTTACACCAATTGGCATATTACATAGGCTTTCAATAGCTGATTTATATATGTTATATATATATATATATATAATATACATAAACACATATTTACAATCGGAAACAATTTATTTTCAATAGAGGATATTGAAGTGTAAAATACAGTATGTCTAATTTTAACCCCTCTCTAAAAATTCAAGTGTATGTATCGATTATCAAGTTATCTGCATGTTGATATCGTAAAATAGCAGCTGCGAGACATAATATGAAGTTCGGGTCAAAGTTATTAACGTCGGTGCATACATTATGACGTTGCTGATACGTCCGGGTTAAAGTTATTAAGGCCGGGTTAACGTATTTGACGTGAAAAAGACATGATACGGAATAATATTAAGAGCTGAAAAGAGTGATATAGACAGTGGGACGACCGATAAACAGTAATCCTCATTTGATAAATACTGAGGAGGTTTACTGACATCGGTTATCTCGACTTGAAAAAACTATTTTGTTATAAGATGTTATTATCTTTCAGGCTAATACTTACAATATATTGCGAGAAATGTAAATGTATACTATAATTATACCATATGCTGCTTTTATGGCCAATATACAATGTTTATTCTAGTGTATAGAGTACCCTTATGTTTTTTTTTTTATTTGTTCGTTTGGTTACTAGCAGGATTTTTGTAAATTGTGTTTACCATTGAAAAATAGTTGTTCTTATTTTTTTCAAAACTGGGTTTTTTTCTGCAATACAATGGATTAAATGTCTTTCAAAGTATAATTTTATTGTAAAATGTCATAGCTAGCAAAATTAAATATAAATCAGAAAACCAAACATCGCTAGCGGTTTTGTTGGAAACATTATTGTTTTGATGCTACATTTGTACCGGAGTTGTCAGAGCCATAGTGGTCGGAAACCACTAAATATTCATTTACCCCCTCCCTTGTTTATTTATCAGCCTCTTAAGGTTTTAAGTACTATGGTGACTATCAAGATGAAGTGGATACTTACCAAATAAAATAACCCATGCCCAACCTCTGTCAATTGGTAAATTGTCGGATTCCATTTCTGTTGACTATTATATCTAGAATTAAAAATGAATTATATTTATAGTTTCATTTGCGTACATGTATCTGTAATGTGTTAATATCCCTTTCAGTTCTTCTTTCGCTCTTATTTTACACAGCAATTTCATCGTAAACTGCTTATTGACAAGCATTCTGGACTAAACATATATTTTAAAAAGTAGATAAGCCGAAATATGTTTTTTGTTTCATAGGTCAATAAAAGATAAAATTGAGAATGAAAATGGGGAATGTGCCAAAGAGACAACAACCCGACCATAGAGCAGACACCAACAGAAGGTCACCAACAGGTCTCCAATGCAACGAGAAATGCCCTTACCCGGAGGCGTCCTTCAGCAGGCCCCTAAACAAATATATACTACATGTAGTTCAATGATAATGAACGCCATACTAAACTCCAAATTGTACACAAGAAACTAAAAGTT
This sequence comes from Mytilus trossulus, assembly GCF_036588685.1. NCBI lineage: Eukaryota > Metazoa > Mollusca > Bivalvia > Mytilida > Mytilidae > Mytilus > Mytilus trossulus. Next base: position 42,169,815 of record NC_086375.1, on the reverse strand, counting down.
AAAATAATACAAGACTAACAAAGGCCAGAGGCTCCTAACTTGGGACAGGCGCAAATATGCGGCGAGGTTAAACATGTTTGTGATATCTCAACCCTACCCCTATACCTCTAGCAAATGCAGAAAAGTAAACGCATAACAATACGCACATTAAAATTCAGTTCAAGAGAAGTCCATCACGTTCATAAATGAGTTGTCTGAATTAAAGAAAATCTTTATAGCTGCAATATACTTTGGATACAAACACAAACGACAGATGAATTCATTCTTTGGCGACTAGCATCTTAAATAAATTCATCATTTCTAAAAATCAGTCGCAGATGTATTTTTGGTAATTCAATATTGCTTATTTATTTTGGAAAAATATATTAAAATTAAAAATAAAAAAAAGAATTTCAGTTCTGTTATTCTTTACATTTAAAATGAAATGAAATATGTGCATAAATTATGACTATCATACCACTTACATAATATTTTTTAAAGTATTTTATTAGATAGAAAAGTGAGGTCACCACGTGACAATAATTGTCATTCAACTGTTTAAGCAAGAACTTCTACAGTCAAGTACTTCCGTAGAGATATGCATTACGCGAACAGACCTTTGTCATACTCGTAGTAAATAAAAATAAAACTATTTATATCGTGCGTCTAAGGTGAATTTCTGGATCGCTTGACCCAAAAAAGTTGAAAGCCCAGGATGTATAAGACAGACACGTAATACAAACTTTTAACTAAAAGAAATTAAAAAAAGGACAAATTTACCAAAGGTCAACTTTACCTAAGGAAATTGGAATCTTAGTTTCTTTATAATGTCTTTAGTTGTCAAGTTTGTCAAAGGACAATTTAAATTATAAATCATTTTATCTTTTGAAATGAATTTGACATTGAAGGCCTTTCGTGTTGATATATAATAGCGCTTATCTAGTGATGAGTGGTGTTGCTAGCTTACTGAAGATGTGATACGAGTGCTCATGAACCAACTTTCAATCCAAGTCACAATTTGTAAAAAATCTATTATAGGTTAGAGTACGGCTTTCAACACGGAACATTGACTGACAACAAACAACAAGCTATAATAAATGGCTCCAAAATTGAGTTGTATAAAACTATTCACACAGGAGGACCAACGGTTACATCTATAAAAACCAGAAACAAGAAATACTTATGAACCACATCAATTAACGACACTAACTGAACATCACATTCACATGGTGCAGGAAAAATTGGTACGGTTTATGTTATTACTACCACTGGGTCAATGCCTCTGTTGGTGGACTGATAGTCCCCGAGGGTATCACCAGCCCAGTTGTCAGTACTTCGGTACTGGCATGAAAACACGATTTTTTTCTGTTATTAAAATTTGCTGCTACAAAATGTTAGTAATTATTATAAATTAAGGAATGTAGCTCCCTCGTGCAAAGCTCTGATTTCTTTCACGGATTTGGCTATACTTTTGGACCTTTTGATTATAGCTCTTCATCTTTTATATAAGCTTTGAATTTCAAATGTTTTGGCCACGAGCATCAGCATCACTGAATAGACATGTATTGTAGAAATGCGCATCTGGTGCAGGAAAAAATGGTACCGTTTATGTTTACTTATTGGTTAACTGTTACAGTATAAGAACCGGGTTGTTGGATTATTGGTGTTTAGTTTACATATTTTTTTATTCATATTGTAGGGCCAATTAGATGAAAACAAGAAATTATGATCATTTTTTTTTTTTTTAAACTAACCAATTACTAAATAAATAGTTACTAGTAAGAGTTAAATTAGTATCCAGTAAAACATTTTGCGTTAAAATATAAAACAAGAGGCTGTCACAACGACAGCAAATCGGATTTACTAACATTTATTTGTGTCCTGGCAATATCACAAGAACCATTACTGATGAATGGTGAAAGTGAAAATCGTCAATATCAAATTTGACCTCCATTTTGTCATCAGTATCAAAATTTGAAAAGCTTAGATTGAATGGTTCATGAGTAAATGCAACAACGTGAATGGAAACGCCATTTTACGATCTTTCAAGAACCATAACTCCTGAACGGTAAAAGTCAAAATCGTCATTATTGAACTTAATCTCTATTTTGTCATCAGTACCCAACATATAAAAATTTCAAAAGCTTTGGTAGAATGGTTCATGAGAAAATGCATGGACACGACTGGAAACACCATTTTTCAATCTTTCAAGAACCATAACTCCTGAACGGTAAAAGTCAAAATCGTCATTATTAAATTTGACCTCCATTTTGTCATCTGTAACAACATATTAAAACTTGGGAAGCTTTGGTAGAACAGTTCACGCGTAAATGCACGGACACGACTGGAAACTCCATTTTCAACCTTTCAAGAACCATAACTCCTGAACGGTTAAAGTCATTATTGAACTTGACCTTCATTTAGTTGTCAGTAGCAACATATTAAAATTTTAAAAGCTTTGGTTGAACGGTTCATGAGTTAATGCACGGGCAACATTTGATTGCCGCCCGCCCGACCGCCCGACAGCCCGGCCGCCCGACCGCCGTACATCCCCAAATCAATAACCGACATTTTTGTCACAAAACTCCGTTTAATTAAATAGCTATAAAATAAGAATGCATATTTTGGATTTAATATGCATTTATAGGGTCTTTGCATCGGAATTAAACACATTTATTTAAAAACCAGTGGTTGGCATGACACGGGTCATGTTCTTCTCATATATTTTATGATGGTGCATTACTAAACACCTAACGGGAGGGATTGTACCTGATATTCATATGATGAAGACATAATCTTTCAATCAGTTTAATTGAGATCTGGAGCTGGCATGTCAATAACTGCTAGTAGTCTGTTATTATTTATGTATTTTCTTTTGTTACCTGTTCTGACATCGGAGTCGGACTTTTCTTGAACTGAATTTTACTGTGCGTATTGTTATGCGTTTACTTTTCTACATTAGCTAGAGGTATAGAGGGAACCCCGTCGCATGTTTGAGCCTGTCCCAAGTCAGGAGCTTCTGACCTTTGTTAGTCATGTATGATTTTTAATTTTATTTTCTTTTTTATAATTCGGAGTTTAGTATGACGTCCATTATAACTGAACTAGTATAGATAGTTGTTAAGGGGTCAGCTGAAGGACGCCTCCGGTGCGGGTGGTTCTCACTGCTGCATCGAAGAACTATTGGTGACCTTCTGCTGTTGTCTGTTCTATTTCAATTACCATTCTCAATTTTATATAACACAACTTAAAAAAAAAGGAAAGGTTTTATGCTGAGTTATCGCATTTCAAGAAAAAAAAAAGCATCATAAAATTACAAAAAATATATACAAATTTAGCTAATTGCCCATACCTTATTATCACATGTCCTTTATAAATAATATTTACCATGAACCGTCCATTCGTAAACTATCCCTTTCGGATGATATGAACTATTGATATCAGTGGTCCGATGATACGTTATATTAACGACTGACAAATTTGTCCTTCAAAGAATTCAAAGTACTTGTATTTATTTTAAACAAGCATGTCTGTATAGAATCTGGGACGAAAGATAGTAGTATAGACAATATTTTTGATGATGAAATAAGTTAAACAAAAGGTGGCTATTTAACGGGAAAGGTGTAGCAAAGATAAGCTGTAATAGATTAACGAAACGTAACATAAAGATTAATTTATTGAACATCTAAAGAAAAATGTAGAGAGCAGTAATGGTAGGTTATAAAATGGTGCTATAAAAATTTACATCATAGGATATAAATCTGAAACCATTACCTTCTGCTTCTCCATTAAGTAACCGGGGTAATGTCTACTATTCTTGGGTAGTTTGGGTTAAAGAAATATAATGCTTATAATTTATTTCTCATATAAAAAAGAAGATGTGGTATGATTGTCAATGAGACAACTATCCACAAAAGACCAAGATGACACTAAAATTACAATTATAGGTCACCGTACGGCCTTCAACAATGAGCAAAGCCCATATACGCATATAGTCAGCTATAAAAGGCCCCGATAAGACAATGTTAAACAATTCAAGCGAGAAAACTAACGGCCTTATTTATGTAAAAAAAATGAATGTTCTTTTTGGATCTCAAACTGAGCTTTGTTTCCAAAGATGCATTATTGTGAAGGTTCGGTCATTATAGAATCTGTTATAAAAATACTACTTTTTTGACATCTCAGAAACTGCTACTTCATATTCGACATTTACATCATTACAACTTTATGACGAGTGACCACGATGTGTCCTTGAATAAGTTTGCGTGACGTTTACAGACCTGATAAAGGCTAACACTCTCTGATGTGTTGATAAATGAATATTTGTTTAAGTAGATAATACATTGCTGAACTTAATAAAAAATAAACTCATCTAAAGTTGTGAGGATTACATTTGATATATTAGCACATTCATAATATAAATTAAAGTTTTCACGTAAAAAAAAATGACTTTATATGAACCGTTTAGTTACGTGAAAAACTAAAAAACTAATTCCATCTACTAGTACCTAGAATGTACACACTGGCATTATATTCAAAGGCATCTTTTAAGATTTTTGGAAAGTGGATTACCTTGCTTGAAATTCAAATATCCAGAGGAAATGGCTGTCAAATTTGTAAAGAAAAACCCTGAGATTTATTTTTGAAAAAGCATGAGAAACAACACGTGTAGTTTTAAAAATACTTAATAGTAGATTAACTCATCTAATCAATTCAGAGGTAGAAGCGAAGCGAAAATCCCATTTCTTTAAAAAAAGAAAAAGCAATCTTGTTTCAAAAGAAGGCCATCAGAATAATATTAAGAATTTAAATAGCCGGGGACGAGTCAAAGAGACAACAACCCGACCAAAGAGCAAGAATACAGCCGAAAAAATCCCCGCATCCGGAGGCGGACTTCAGCTGCCCCCTTTACAAAAATGTTTACTAGGTCAGTGAAAAATGACGTCATACTATTCGGTATGAGCTGTAGTCATTGTTGAAGGCCGTACGTTAACCTATAGTTGTGTAAAATCGGTAACCTATAGTTGTGTCAAATTTCCTGATAATGAATGAATGACCCGAAGTTGAGCGTTTTAGACTGAGATTAAATGCTTTCGGTAATATTAATAAAAACATGTTTCAAACTTATATCAATTTCAATGATTTGTCTCAAATGCTTTCAGAAAGAACAAAACTAACAATTTAGAAATAAGAAAAAATACTATACCTGTGTCCGCATCAATGAAATCGTGCTATACTTTATAACATCGATTATTATCTCTTGGTATAGTCAGACTTCAGTTACCAACGAATGGCCGAATTACTCCCGCTGTTTTAGATTTGACTAGATTTTAAATATTAATGCATAATTTATGAACCGAATGAAATCCTTGACAGATGTATTTGTTCACGCTTTTTCATTATATTCAGAGGATGGCAAAAAATCCTATACACATCTAGCATCTAATTTTTTCTATCAACTAATGGTTTCATCTCATATTTAATAACACTTAGGCTAGTTGTTCCCTAAGTGGGAAGTATTTTTATAATGTATTTTTAAGATTTGAAAAGCTTGATAATTAAATCAGATGTTACAGGTTTGTCAATTAGACAACTTTAAGTTGTTTAAAAGAGTTAACTAAGCCGTTGTAGAGAGTTAACTATTAGTAAATTAAGTCGTTATAACATTAGTAAGCTTATATAAGTTGTAATAACGACTTAGAAATAAAACTCCACCCTGACAATAAACAAGCCCCCGTGATTTTGTGTTACAAGTTGATACATAATGTGCTTTCTTTTCAAACAGTACCAATAAAAACTCGCCCCAATAATGAAGAAAAAAGAATTAAACCGTACTGCATTAAAGATTACCATCCTCATCATACTCATGAAAAAAAGTTTAATCCCAATGACAGGACTATAAGTATAATGAAATTTTACCCTTTGTATACTTTGGGCAAGTTTGTAAACAAGAGTGATGCGAGTTGGTAGAAAGTGGAGCCAATTGGTGAAAAATTAAGACGATTTGGTCTGGAGCGATTTGGCAGTTCGGCTTTCTTTCCTAAACTATTGTGTTCTTTCATTACAAATGCGACAGGATTGTTTCCCTTAGAACATGTGGTAGAGACTTAGTCAGCCGTAGCCAGTTGAGCTAAGGGGGGACTTCTTTAGCTCAGTCGGCTAACGCCTTGTGACAAAGAAATCTCGAGTTCGATTCCCGGTGGAGACAAGCAATTTTGTAGTGAAATTCATGCTCTCCACTAACTTGCGACATGTCTGTATATCAACCTGCTAGCGACGTTTTTCTGTGTCTTATATCTGAAGATACAAGAATGATTATATAATATTAAACTTTACCGATCCTGCGCGGTTGCATTTTATTCCAGAATGTGATGTTTTAAATGAGTGTAGATTCGCATGGTGGGTGATGTATGTATACCAGAAGACGCTTACATAGTCGACTAACTCGTTCTCATTCCTTTATATCTCCCTATTAATACGATATTCTCGTGCTTGCATTTCCTATCATGATTTTCTTGATAGAGGGTTGCGGTTCACAATGAAGCTATTAAACCAAGAGTTCCAAATGGTGAAGTTGAAATCACCCCTTCGTAAATTTTACGGACGCCATCACGAGTTAGTTGACCGTTGTGGAATAACCGATTCACAAATGATATCGGATATGTTCCTAACGTCGTAACTACAATCCCCTTGTCTTTCATGAATGTGACCTACAAATTAGGCTATTTACCGGATTTGTTATCATATAAGCAACACGACGGGTGCCACATGTGGAGCAGGATCTTCTTGGCCTTCCGGAGCCCCTGAGATCACCCCTAGTTTTTGGTATTTATGATGTGATTTTTTGTATTTACATCTCGAAATCTTTTTCACTGATTACTGTGTTGTTCGTAGACGAAATATTCGTCCGACATACACAATTATTAACCTGGTGTTTTTGGTGAGTACACATAACTGTTTGATGATGTTTACGAGGGTATCATCAGTCCAGTATTCAACCTCGTGTATATGTATTGACAAGAATTATCATTGATGGGGTCATATTCATAAATCAACTATTTACAAAATTTTGGAACTTTCGTAATACAATGAACTACGCATTTTTATATCAGATATAGGAAGATGTGGTGTGAGTGCCAATGAGACAACTCTCCATCCAAATAGATTACCTTTATTAGCTGTATTTGACAAAACGTTTAGGGGCCCGAATGCTCTTCACTTAACTTCGTAACTTAAATAATGAGTCTTTTTGTAAACGAAACGCGATTCTGGTATACAACATTAATAGCCTGTTATATTCATTAAGTCATTTTGTTAAAAATGAGAAAGAAAACCAGCCAATAGTAATGTTCCATTTTCCAAATAATTAGGTGCTGATGTGTAGCATGATCGGCTAATTACCCTTCCAGAGCACCTTAAATAATCTGCCGATTAAGGTGAGGTTCGTGCTGCTCAGTCTTTGGTTTTTGTGTTGTTTAGTTTAAACATACTTACATGTATTTATAGTGGATTGGGAAACAAGTTTTGCAACTTATATTAATCCCTTTCCACTTTGCGGGTGCGAGTGCTGCCGTGTAGCGGCATTAGCCTACTCTTTTTCGAAATCTACAAGGGTGTCTTTAACGTGTAAGAGATATGGCTCTCTCTTAACACGGGACAGCCATTTATCGTCCCCTTCCGACGGACTGTCATCGTTGCCTTAAGACCATACTCGCAAATGGTATCAAGGGCATACTCGCAAATGGTATCAAGGGAGAGTCGAAAATTGAGTTCCTGAATTGTTCATCCCGAACGGGAATCGAACCAGGAAGCTTTGTGTTAGTAGTCGGATGCACTAACCACTACACCACGGCTCTCATATGTACTGTTGTTTGTCTGTTTGTCTTTTTCTTTTACTTATGAGTTTGAATGTTCCTTTGTCTCTCTTTTAACAAAATCTTTATTAGAATGTATAACATTTTATCTTTCATCAGAAAATAATTTCAGTAATTAAAGGAAAATTTGACGTCAAACTTGTTGATACCTTACATTCTAGATAATCTGTTTATCGAATCTACAGTTTTGAATACATGACAACTTCGGGTTTCTCATAGTCGAAGTTAGGTTTTTCGTTATATAGATATAAACAGACGACAACCACTAAACATCCGATTCCTGACTTAGGACAGGTGCAAACAATTGCAGGTGGATTAAACGTTCAAATTGTACCAAACCGTCTCCCTTTTCTGAAACAGTAATATAACATCATAACATAGAAAGACACTCTACAAAATATCAATTGAAATGGCTTAACTTAATCAAAAAACGTAGTAATAGAAATAAACAAACAATGAACAAATACATTTGATCTGTGATACAATGTATATACAGAGTTAATAAAAATAAGGGATGATATATTAAAGTAAAAGTATAAAATTGCTGTGAAATGTTTTACAATTTTAGAAACACATCAACTTTGAAAAGAATTATGCAGCTTTAATGTCTTTTAAAGAAACATTAGCTGATATTTAATGACAATAAATATAGGCAAGGCTCTTCCGATCTAACGACAAAGATATATGCAATAACAGTCGTAACTTGTAACAGTGTAACAGCTAAGGCACACGAGTTCATGACAACCATTCATTCATCGGTGTTATAAACCTTTAGTTTCGGATTCATTTCACGTCTCTGTTTTTACTGAAGATGTTCGGACATGTCTATGGGGATTCTTAGTAGCTTTGTGTTCATTTCTTGAGCAACAATATTGCAGTTATTTGTGACACGGCTACGTTGTTTGTGTTTTAAGTCTATCCTCATTTGACGAACATGCTCCATCCGTTTTACATTTTTTAAATAATGGTCCGCATAAAAATAACACACCGGAGATCAAGGCAACCACACCAATTAAGTGATAAGATGCTATGAAATTACCGTTGAGATCACGAAGTATACCTACAAATAAAGTATTAATATGGATCATTGAAGTCCTTTAAAATAAAGATCAAAAAAGAAAGCCCATTCATAATTATTGTTGCCGATATTCCTGAAATGTTTTTAAAGACTATAATGAATGTGCATATCGACTAATAAACTTATAACAGCTTCTTCTTTAAGACATGTACAAAGAGATTTATTAATTGTATTCCCGAACCCTTCTAATGGTGGACGTGGTCATCAGAAATGTCCGATAAATGGGTATTTGGGCTTATTATTTAAAAGTGGTTTAGTTGGACATGAGGAATTGTTTTCCTTACTTTTTCAATTTTTATTTAACACGTCATGAATTGAGTGACTGGTGTAAAATATGTTTATCAAATTATTGAACCAATACATGTAGATATCATCAACTTAGTTCTCTGCGCACGATTGTTTTCCCCCGCATTAATATCATATAATCGTCAGATAAGATAATAGTTTATTTAAATGACAGATCCACGCGTATTGCAATGACCGGATTTTTTTCGAGAATGTCACTCTGAGATCACTGCATACGGAAAACATATTGGCTAATTGTTGACTGGAAGCAAACAATTAAAATACGTAAATTTCTTCAAAATTTGGACAAATTATAGAATTGTCTTTAGAAAAAAGTAGATGTACATAAATTTTATAATAAAAACTAGCTATTAAGTTATAAAATGCATATGCATCATTTTTTTTAATTTAAAGTTTCATATGACTTTAAAGATCAATTATATGTTAAATCTTTAAAAATCCTGCAGATATCATTATAATAATCGCTTTCGAATCAAGAGAGCTAAAAAAACAAGGAAAAATCTTACCAAATGCTAGAGGTCCAGCCACATAAACTGGTAACTGAGATACAGTTGTGATCGCCAAAGCAGTTGGATACAATGTTAATCCGCTGATATCCACCATTATTGAATGTCGCAGAGGTAAAAACATTCCACTAAATAGACCAATCAAAACACAGAATACGACTAGTCCCGAAAATGACGTCATAAACTGATTACAATTATAAGTAACACCGCATATCAGTTGTGCAACAATAAGGATTTGATAACTTTGTACGTGTGACCTGTCCGCTAAGATACCGCACAAGATTCGCCCAATTAAATCCACTGCTCCAGTCAGTGAGACAAGGATGACCATTTTAGCATCACTTATATTGTTTTGCTTGGCATGTAAAGGCAAGAATGACAAGAATGTTGACGCCACAATAGTTGATAAAGAGTTCGCTAATAAGAATATTACGAATGTTGGTTTCTTTAATAAGGCGCACACTGGGTTAGTGACAGAATCATTTAGTTTTACAGAGCTCTCATTTTCGTTAATTCTATCTTCACTTTCAGCTAATATTGGATATACTATTAATGCACTACTGCTGAAATATTTGAATGAACTCAGTGGAAACTCCCGATAAAATGTTTTACCATTAAGATGTTCGTCAGAATTACTTTTATTTTCATCCATCTTCGGTACTTTCACTTCAAGTTCTAATTCTAAATTAGTCGAAAGTTGAGGATGAGAACTAAATAAACCTATTCCATTATGATTAGATTTATGTACTCTTTCTGACATACTAGTATGTCCATTTAAAAAATGAAAATAATTTATATGGATATCTCCATTTAATGTTTTAGTCGGTTTCATCTCCTGCACTGATTCGTTTCTGTTGATTAAAGGCGACTTATGAGCTTTCTCTGATTGGTCAACTTTGTTTGGAGTTCTTAGAAGAAATGCCATCGGTAAGTTATTGAGAAGAATTGCTCCTGCTAATAACAGTGCTCCTCTAAGGCCGTATGTTTTTATTAGATATTGGTATAAAGGCGGAGTGACTAGTGCTCCTAAACTGCAACCTGATATTGCTATGCCATTTGCGGTCGCTCTTTGCTTCGTAAAATATGTACCCAAGGCATAAATTGATGGTGGAAATATACATGCCATGCCTACACCTGAAAATGTAAATATTATAGATAAAATGATTAATCTTTACCTCTAATTACAACATCAATTAGAATTCAAATATTCAATTTTGCAAACCGCATCGTCATTCGACACATCTCAGAAAGATGCATCTAAGACAAGTCGTAGTATATTTTTTTTAGATATATTCATTGATGTGTTAACTGTGTGTTAAACTCAGAAACTGAATAAAAGTCCGAATGATGATACAATTTGAGCGTTTCATTAATAGGGCTGTTGTATTTAGCCGACAAGTAAGGTTTTCATTTATACGTCCCAACACACACGTTAACAAGAAGATGTGTAACTCTATCTTGACATGTAATTGGGAATCACAGTCAGCCAGTCTTAGTTTTAGACTCCTGAAGCCGTGTTATTAGCGGAGAAGCAGCAAATTACCCAAATATTAGTTTTAACATCATGGTTAGCCCGACCCGGGGTCAATTCAACAACCGCATACATTCTAGAGGGATGGACTCTGTATTCAAACGAACCAATTTAACGGCCGTGTTCTTATCGGCGTGTTATGTTCGTGATTAATTGTCCATGCAGTACTCATGCAATTTCGGTTAATAGCTTCCTTTTGTGTCAAATATACAAGGGAATTTGATATAGATACCGTGTTCACGATAAGAGTGTTTCTGATCTCTTTCTGCCAGAGTGATTGCATAAGTAGCGTAGTTTATAATTAAACCCACACATTACTTACTTTTAAAACTTAATTATTATATCCCAAAAAGATTTCATTTCCAATTAATATATTTCGACATTCTCTTCATGAACTAAATAGTTATCAAAGGTACCAGGATTATAATTTAGAATGCCAGACGCGCGTTTCGTCTACATAAGACTCATCAGTGACACTCATATCAAAATATTTAGAAAGCCAAACAAGTACAAAGTTGAAGAGCATTGAGGACCGAAAATTCCAAAAAGTTGTGTCAAATACGGCTAAGGTAATCTATACCTGGGATAAGAAAGTCCTTAGTTTTTCGAAAAACTCAAAAGTTTTGTAAGCAGGAAATTGTTCCTTGTAATACGAAATTTGAGAAATACGTGAACTAACGCGTACGGTTACTTAAAAAAGATTGCATATTAATTTCCACATCAAATTATCGAAACTGAAAAAACGAAAGAACCACACGGTCAATCAACAATCCTGGTACCTATGATTACTTACTATATTAAACGAGAAAGTATTCATTCATTTGACATACCCACCAACTAATATGCTTATTGAAAAGAGTAGGAAATAAATGTTCGGTGCAAGACAACTGAGACTATATCCGGCTGCTATCAGCACACTCCCAATTATCATAACACCTCTTGGCTGGATAGCTTTTATCAGATACATCATTACTGGTAAAGCTGAAATTGTAAATTCGTATAATATGTTTATAAGGAAGCATTGAGTAAAGTTTCAGAGAAGATTTTTGCGAGAAAAAAAATAATGGACGACAAACGCAAGTATCAAACAGTTTGATATAACATGTGTTTTTCTCTCTGATAACTAGTAGTGCCATTATTAGCTGTTTTAAATATTTGCAAAAATCTTGTAATTTTTCCATTACAATCATATATGGTGATTGTATATACTATATTTTTGTGTTGACGCAGGTACCAGTACCCCGCTGGCGCTTTTCCCTGTTGTAAAGGGGTATTATAGTTGTTAATTTCTGTGTTATTGGTCTCTTGCGGAGAGTTGTCTCATTGGCAATACTACCACATCTTCTTCTTTTTTTTTTTTTTTTTTTTTATAGTTTCACAAGTCTAGTTCCGATGCACTTGGTAATGGACACTGAACTTACTTGATAAACAGTAAACGCCAAACATTATTCCTGTTATTAGACTGGTAAATGAGACACTTTCATGAAATTCGTCTATAATTTCAACGTAAAAGAGTCCAAAAGATTTTAGAATGCTGTCTGTCAGAAACTGTAACACTGTACAGGCTGCAAATGGATTAAAAAAACATGCAATTAGGTATTGTAGATCTGTGGGATTTAAATGTATCTATCTATTTAGAATACATTTGAGTGTCTCTAACGAGTGAAACAAATCTTTATTTGTTTTGCCATTAATTTGGATCAGGACCTTTCCCTCGGAATTTAGTATTATTGTGATTTTACTTTTTAGTTGTGTTTGCCTTTCTCCAATATAATAGTATATTTTTTAAATCCAGCACTACCTAATTGGAATGTATAGAGTTTATCTAGAAACAACTTTTTACTGAGTTTTAAAAGTAAAACCAAGTTAAATAGCAATTTGAAGGATGAAAATATCGTGATTTCACAAAACACTTTTATTTTTCGCTCTTTATAAAAAAAACTTTCATTTAGCTATGTATATTCAACCAAAACGTGCTAATACTTTAAACTGTATTTAGAACTTACCAAATAAAACTATCCAAGCATAGCATCCTTTTGTTGTTTCTTTGTCTTTTAACATCCTAGTACATTTATATCAATATTAACATAAATTAAATGTGCACTTCGATGAGAAAATATACGATTGTAAAATAAAATTAAAGATATCTAAATGCGTGTGTCCTTTGATGAGATTTGTATGGATGGAAGGTACTAACAAGTCTTCGTAATTCACAATTTCTACAACCTCTGGGTGATTTCAAGCTTGAAATCGTTATAGACACTTGTCTGTTTTTGAAGACCTTTGTGTTGGCCACTTGTTGTCGTTTGCATTTTAATGTTGTTGGAATGCTGTCTTATTTAAATTTATCCCGGATATTTTATGTTCATATCGAAAGGTCACCATGCAACAGCCGACAACGATAGCAATATTCTAATGCAATATACTGTATATATAACTCCATTTTTTTGTATTGAATAACGTCCACCGTCAAATATACGGTTAACAGTTATTATATTTAATAATGTGATTGTAAGGTTTAAACCAACGATAATTTGTCTACATCAGATGAAAAACATTGCAATTACAAATAGTCTTTTATATAGGAACCGATTTTTGCATCCGGGTGTCTCAAACAAAACTTTCGCCTTGACTATTCCTGAAATACTTGCCACTGTATGTTTATCAACCTATATGTATATATGAACGTTCACGTATGTAATTATTTATTCAAACACATATTGTATAATAATCGTTATGTGTAACACACATTTAACAAGAACCAGATGTTACAACAATTCTATAAATACATTGTTTTGCAATTTCTCACATATGAGTAAAAGAAATAGCGCAAAGGTAAATGAGATTATATAATAACCCAACAAAACAAAAAACAAAGGCACACTACGAAGGTACATCTATTTTTAATTACAGCAAAGCTGCAAACAACTCGATCAGAAAATAATCATTTTAAGACGATAAAACTAAAATAATATATAAACAGTAAAATTGAACAAATCAATAATCAATAAAAAGACTGACATGATAGTGTCTGAATTAGGTCAGAAACACAAACTGTCAGAGAAGGAAAAAGGGGGAACGGGTGCACATCCTATTTTGTAATTTGTAGTCGCTAGAATATGTAAGTTATTGGTGCAACATAGTATATAACGGTGCAAACTTGGGATGGAATATATTTAGAGGACCATCATTTATTTACTTTACTAAATATCGTATACGGATATGTAACTAATCAGATGTAGCTAATATACATAGATATATTAATTACATTTAAGAAACCATGCCAGCTAGTATATATTTTATTTGTCAATTTTCTAAAAGTGGAAAAGGATAAGCTTATCTTTCCGGAGCACATGAGATTACCCCAGTTGTTAGTAGGGTATTTAATGCTCAGATTGTCGTTGTGTCTATTCTGTTGCATGTTTTTTAGCGGTTTTTTACGACGTTGTCTGTCTTGTTTTTAGAACTTATGAGTTTGACAACATATATTATATTAACTTAATTATCAAAACGCATTTAAAATTCATACAAATATTGGCAGTTAATTTTTAGACAGAGTATATAAACAATAATTGTGTATTTCACAAATCGATCCATAAAAACATGTCTGATATTTAATATACGATCGATAGAAAAGCTGCAACAGTCAAATTATTGTGAAAAAAGTAATACCGAAATATTTTTCTTTTTCAGTTAATTCTTACCTTTCAATATTATTCAGTTGATGTACACGATCCTGTGTCTTATCTGTGTACTGTCATGTGCAACCTGTTGTTAATATATCAATACAACAAAGATATACATCTCATCTTGTACATCGGTAGATCGGACGCTAAAACCTAATCTATCCATTGTATCAAATTGAATATTATTAGTCCCCAGTCATTTCCTATAATTTAAATTGAGTTTATCAGCTAATGATATTCAAGGAAACACAAGGAAATTAAAAAAACATGCTCGGCTCTCAGTTTGGACAGAGACATATGTATATATGTCTCTGGTTGGAATAAACAGCATGTGTGATATTGATAAATGTTTATAGAAATAGATAAACTAGTAAACATCGAGAGCAATAAAACGTGACAATTAGAGTAAAGAAAACAAATTGAGCATAGTGACATTTCACAAAAAATAAACCAATAGGGGTAAGTATTATGTATGTTGTGTGTAAGATGTAATGTTGTGCAAATAATAATTTGTACAGAATGTTTGTGCAAGATGTAATGTTGTGCAAATATTAATTTGTGCAGAATTTTTGTGCAAGTTATCATTGAAGTGTTTTATAAACCGCTTAACCCATATGGATGATCCAAGCGCACAGTCTTTTGTTTCGCATATTTCTGTCATATTTCTACAACTGCATGATACAGTCTAATACTGAGCATTGGTGCACATATAGTTATCAAAGGTACTAGGATTATAATTTAGTACGCCAAATGCGCGTTTCGTCTACATTAGACTCATCAGTGACGCGCATATCAAAATATTTATTAAGCCAAACAAGTACAAAGTTGAAGAGCATTGAGGATCCAAAATTCCAAAAAGTTGTGCCAAATACGGCTAAGGTTTTATAAGAACAAAAAAAGACTTGTTACAAATATGATTTTGGTAGAAGGAGAACAATAAAAATAGATTTAAACCATTCAAGTGACATAATGTTTGCTTTTAAGAATCTTTTAAGACCACGAGAATAGCACTTATATAATCTGGTGTCTTACTGTATACTGCCTGATTAATAAGAACACACAGAATAAAATCTAGTCCAAGCAAAAGGTTTAAGTTATTCTTTTTTTTTAATATTATCATTTTAGTTGTCTAATTTATATGTGACCGATATTGCAAAGGGAAATACATATACAGTTTCTTCCGATGATAAACCGAAACATACGACATGAAGATTGGGAAATCCGAAATGTATTTTATCATCATTTATTTTGACTTATTTAGATAATATTTAATAAACTGAAACAATAAACTAGTAATGCATTATATAAGCGAGGAAATAAACTGACACAAAATGCAATGATATTTTCCTTGTAATATAAGACGAAAGCGATACCGGTTCGAGACTGAGGAGTTTCAAACCAAACGACAAGGATGGATATAACAATTTGTATCTAACTTCCATTTAATAAATCCGAAGTGTATTTTTTTTATAGAAAATTGGATTTTGTGATATGCATTATATCTTGGTTATACATAGAAACTTGTTCTATACCAAATTGTCCTTGCAACAAAAGTGTTACCGACTCTCCTCGTTTTGAATTTCATCAAAGTACATGTATACTAGTTGATTACTTACGAAGTCCTGCATGGTATATCAATCATTCAATAAAATTATGAAAGACAAAGCCACTCGAAGAAGGCTACACAATTGTAATTTTAATGTTTCGTTAACTAATTGCTGAAATCATATAATGGTTAATAATCTTTCCCAAACTGCCTGGTCGAAAAGAAAGTTATGGGGCTATCTCTCTTTCCTATACAATATCTTCCATGAGCAAAGGCACAAGTATTAAAAAAAAGGGTTGTTTTCGATACATGGCTTTGCACTGTGAACAATATAAAAAAAAATATACTGATCTTAAAATCTATGGACCCCTAAGCATCATTCTGATAGCAATTAAGTGATAAAACATACCTGGTTCGGTTATTCTCAGAAGTTTTTTTACACCATTGAGCAGAACAGGATTTCTCCCAAACTGAAAATCTGATTAAAATATAACAAACTTGCCTTTACTGGTTAAAAACCAATTATCTTGTAACAAGGTAACAACACTTACTATATATCAACTTTTAAGACCGGGATGTTTTATTTTGTTATGTCTAATATTGCCGTGTAACACAAACACTCACATTTTTGATATTGAATATTGATAAACGTTTACGAACCATACAATAACAATTGTTTGACTGTCAACACCCTTCCTCTACTTAAAATCAAACTCATAAATATGAAAGTCCAACATAGACGTATATTAAAAAAAAGCAGAACACATATGACAAATAGGTTTATCAATATATATATATGTATACAAAATAGGAAATATAAAAATAAATGAGGAATCAGAAACCTTAAATAATAGACATCGTTTCCTTCCCCTACTATCTCGACTCGAGTGTTCTGAATGGTATATTAAATCTGATCTTGATTTATATGCTATCTGATTATTTGAAGTATTGAGACAACCATCTTATCTTGGTACTAGGTCAAAAGATAACAAAATTCGCAACGAAAGATACACGTGCACATTGAAAGTTAAAACCATCAACCAAAATACAAATACATGAAATAATAAACATAAAAAAAACACCACGGAGAACAACTGTAATCTCAACTTTTTTTTGTAGTGTACAATCAGCTATATATATGAGCCTACGCACACACAACCACATTTTTCTGTTTAAATTTCCAATAATCGCATAATGAAAAATTCAAGTATAACTAAAGTTGTATCGGTGTTTATTGTACAATAATACATAAACTTCAGCGCTACTGGCAATCTTGGTAGATTCAAGTAAACATCTTTCAACTTTTCCCCCTTAATTCTAAAACCGTCTTGGGCTATTGAAACGAGCAAAAACTATGGAAGTGTGCATAGTTTTTATTTATAATTTTAACATTTGCAGGTCCAGCCTTTTTAATCAGAAAGATGGCTAAATATAAGATGAGTGTCTTTTCAGTAAAATCCTATTAAGAGAATATCATGCTAACTTTAAAAAGAACACTTTGAAAGGCCTAGGATATGATTTATTATATTACTCTTCATGCTGATTAAGTTGTGTGTCTACTTCAACTTCAATCTATATATGTATAAGATTTATCCCAAGTGGTCGTGTGGTCTAGCGGGACGACTATAGTGGAGGCGATTTTGTGTCACGATATCTCAGTAGCATGAGTTCGAATCTCAGCGAGGGAAGAACAAAAAAATTGCGAAAGCAAATTTACAGATTTAACATTGTTGGGTTGATGTTTAGAAGAGTTGCATATACATAATGTACACAGCCATGTATCACGATCACTGCTGGTGATCCGATGGATACATCTGTTGTAGAGTTGTCACTAGCTCAGGCGTATGTATATTGTTATCTATATATATCTATATAATGTACAACCATGAATGAATTTAATGAAGTCATCGATTCATATTTATCGCTTGTATGATTGTATCTTTTAATTTTAGCCATTAACTAAACTAAGTTTAGCTAAAACATTGGGAATACTCTACTGTTTCCGTCGATAAGAAGAGAGATTGAGCGCTCACATGTTTAACCCTGCCACATTACATGTACATAATAATTATGATTATGATTTAATACGTCAGACGCGCGTTTTGTCTACATAAGACTCATCAGTGACGCTCAGATCAAATTATACAATCACAAACGATGTCAAATTCAAGTACTCATTTTAAGTGCCTGTTTAATATATAAACCTTAGTTCAATGCATGTTTTTTGCCGTTGTAAATGAAAGCCAAATGTCAAAATGTCATGCATATTTAGGATAGGAACACATCTCCTTCCCTTTCATGAATTTGACCTACCGAATTAGACTATTTACCGGATTTGTAATCACATAAGCAACACGACGGGTGCCGCATGTGGAGCATGATCTGCTTACCCTTCCGGAGCACCTGAGATCACCCCTAGTTTTTGGTGGGGTTCGTGTTGTTTATTCTTTAGTTTTCTATGTTGTGTCATGTGTACTATTGTTTTTCTGTTTGTCTTTTTCATTTTTAGCCATGGCGTTGTCAGTTTGTTTTAGATTTACGAGTTTGACTGTCCCTTTGGTGTCTTTCGTCCCTCCTTTACTTATTATTGCACATATTATATGTAAATGATAGGTTTTGTAGTATTGGGGGCGGTAAAGACTTCCTTTGGAAAATGAGGGTAAATACAATTATACGACCAACTTTTGTCTTGCATCATCCACCTCGGACGCCTAACATACCTGTTGCAGTAGTTCTAAAACTTGTGAGTGGTGTAGCTTGGCGGAAGCCAAGACTTCAACATCGTTTCGACCAAAAAATATAATATAAAGGAGATAGAGATTTCACTTCTCAGACTCAGTCGATGACACAAGGGGCAGTAAGACAACAGCTTCGGGGAATTCAAGCTACCGGACAGAAGGAGTATTGGAAACGACCGTAATTCATCCAGTTTATTAATTATCTACTTCAGGGGCTAAGGGATAGCCTAATAAAACCTGAAGATAGGTTAGTAGCGCAATATTTGATTCCGTCAATATTAGAGAATTGTTCTTTACAAGTTGTGAACCGTCTTTTCAACACATTTGCGGATGACTTTCCATTTTACTTTTACTATGATTCTTTTTACATCGAGGTAGAAATGTAGAAAGCACGATGGGCTATAGCAAAGGGAAAATCCCTGGTTCTCTTACATGCAGAAAGCTTGCATTTTATCAATTTTGACACGTATCGAAATATTAACACACAGTTTCATTGCCATGCGCCGGATTAAAACATCTTCGTTATACAATTACAACAGCGCCACTTCCGGGGCTATGTATCGCATACAAGGAGACACCCATCGACATTGATATAGTAATCGAATGTTTTGCAAAAAATGACAAGAGGATTGCTTTTTTGTTTAAGGTCTCTGGTGAGAGACATTGACTTTGACTCTTTAATAATTTATATCAACGCATATGTTTACACTGGCTGCATGTACCTACAAAGTACGGCATAATGAATTTACAAAGTAATGAACGACAAACAATTACGCATGAAAGCAAAAAAGGACCACCACTGAACTACAGGCACCGGACTTTGGACATGCATGCAGGCACATACATACATAATGGGGTGGGGGTTAAGCAAGTTAGCGGCGCCCAACCCTCCCCTAACATTGGACAGTGGTGTAACAGTACAACAAACTATAATCAACTGTATGTGTTTACTATATTATCTTGTTTATAGTGAAGAAATAACACATACATTGTACTATTATATTAATCAAGCCTACCTTCATGAGTTACAGCATAGATGTAATACAGCAGATGCTGTGGTGTACTATAGATGTAATAATTAATGATTTAACACGTCACAGTACTTTATTTGCTGTAGACTATTGACCTAATAACACATTTACGTATAGTATCTCAAGTTTATATATTTAACCTTAAAAGATTCATTAATCATGTTTTGTGTGTGTTTATAATCTAGTTCTGCACTCATACATTTATCTTTTATATCTTTCTATACATTTCCCGTTGTAAGCATTTTAAATCAATGTTATTATCCGCGATGATAAAAGTACAATTATATCGCTTTTATATTGGGATAGCTTTGTCAATGAAGGAAATGTTTCAAGATCAATGACTTTAAGGTCTCAATGTTAATTCAGTTAAAATCATCCGGACTTCTCTGACCGCATTCCTTTATGGTTTTTGTCTAATTTGCCGTAGAGGATGTATAAACACGTATACATGTATACATTATGCGCAGCTAAATTAAATCTGGTTGAAATGGTGATTGTGATATTTGAGAGCTTCAATTGTTTTTCATTTATAAATTTAAGAGATTACAGGAAGAGTTTTAAATAAGTTATGAAACAACCGTATAATTTCATGAAAGGGTGAAAAGGGGGATATGATTTTTGTTTTGGAGACAAGTAATATACCGTTTATTTTCACGTATTCTCTTTGTTTTATTGAGAAAAAAACGCATTCTAAACCATAAACAGAAAAAAAAAAGAAAGTCAACGAAACAAGACAACAAACCTTCAGTTGATACCGGCTTTCAAGAGCTGTTCCATGATATTGTATCCAATCACACCAACATAAGCGCAGAGAAAAGGTTACACGCACTTACAGTATACTTATCGTATTAACAATTAGGCTAAGATGATGTGTAAAACTAAGTAATATTATGTTAACTGTTATCTGATAAAACAAAAGTAAGTATGTATTTCTGGTATCTTTGACGAGAAAGTTTTATACACACGCCACTAATCCTAATTTTAATAAGCTAGTTTCATTCAACAATGAATATTTCACTAGATTGGTGCAATGTACCCTCACGAGACAATAAACTTTTTTTTTAAATTAAGCGATTTTTTTCCTGTCTATAAGAAATAACATAAAAAAATATGGCATACACTGAAATATCCGTTTATTCTAGTATAACAATTATTGTTTTGTGTCTGTTTACAAAGTTTGGATTGTCTGTCATCGTACATCATTCTACATACCGTATGTATTATTTTCTATGTTCAGTGGATCGTGAAATTGTGATGAAAACTCTTATTTTGCATTACTATTAAGAAGATGATACCATAGGAAACATGAGTACTAAGTTTGAAGTTGATTGGACTTCTTTGACCAAAACCTTTAAAATGAAATCGGACAGACGGACGCACAGACCGAAAAATAATGTCCCTAAGTGGAAAATAGAAGAGCCTAGTTAGCTTTATCTATACAACTTTAAAAATTTGGCGCACACAGCATTACATATAACTTATAATGGGGTCATTCTCTGATTTCGTCTTATTGAATATGGCGTTTTTTTTTTTTTTTTTTTTTTTTTTAATTTTTTAACATTTCACAGCGGCATACTTCTGTTGGCTTTATTTATTCCCCCTTATTTTATTTATTTGGTATTTACCTTGTATCATAGATCAAACAATATTCGTTCATTGTATGTTCACTAGTGTTAATATGTTTTTTGATTGAGTTAAGCCATTTCAATTGATATTTAATGATACACATCAGAATTTTGGTTACCTCGTTTGCCATGTCAGTGTTTTTGAAGCTTTCTCTGTGGTATTGGTTTTGTTCATTGCTAAAAGTTGCACGGTGGCCTATTTAGTTG
The DNA here is from genome assembly GCF_036588685.1 of Mytilus trossulus. Lineage (NCBI taxonomy): Eukaryota > Metazoa > Mollusca > Bivalvia > Mytilida > Mytilidae > Mytilus > Mytilus trossulus. Next base: position 42,147,708 of record NC_086375.1, on the reverse strand, counting down.
TAGAATCATTTTCATAACAGCGTGGACAATGCCATTTCTTTGACAAACACGAAAAAGGTAAATGATTCAGTATTTTTACCAAATCTACTAATTTTGATAAACATTGAATTATCCAACAACAACCATAAAACACTATAAACCCCTTTCTTTCTTTTAATAAATAAAACACCACGATAAAATATGAGCAGGCCCGTAGATGCATTTAATCCTTCCATATATATTTCCACAGCTGAGCTCCGTCATCAGAACTTGACATCTTTCTTTTATCCAGTCCTTAACATGGTACTTGTGTTAACAGATATAACACAGAAGAGGTTTAATTGACCCAATAACAGTTTTATAGTGAAATAATTTAGGATTGATGCACTAATACGAGGGCAACCTACACGATATGGTAACATGACTAGAACGTGAATGTACACAAACAATGATTTCTTATGTTTAGAAGAGTTTTTCAAAAATAAAAATAGATGATACATTTTTCTGAAATCCAATATGTTACGGTTTCAAGTTCTCTTTATGCATGTTATGTATTATAATGCCCTTTAATTTCAACAATCGAATGAATAAATCAGAAACAAAATATTACTTTTATTCAACAAGTAATTTTACAAAAAACAAAGAGTATAAACTAGTGAATACAGTTTCAACATGACCTTAATTATTGTTGTCAAAGTTGTCCGGATGTAACAATCAACAGTCATATGTATATCTTTTATTTTAAGTGTGGGTCATATTTACAGTCATATACCAATATCACGACAATTTACATTAGTCCGGTATCATACAACATTTTTTTTGTGTTTTTTTTTAATCGGTAAATTCTAATTGAGCACAAGAGTGAACTACCGGTTTTTGTCAGAGTTCGTATTGCTGTTTATCAGAGTTCATCTTTCAGCCATGGTGTCCTCAAACATTTTCTTCGGAGTTCTATATATGTTCTGTTGGTATCTTTGTCATTTTGAACAATAAAATCTGTTTAAACTATAGTACATCAAAACCAAATTCTTGTTAAACAAAGATGTAAAGACGCGGGAAGAGCTTTACGACCGAAAGAAATTGCTTAGTACCTAAGAACTACCCGGTAGTTCAATACGAAAATATGATATATTTGTTAGCATTGCATAAACTAGCACGAGATCTCCCCTGTTTTGGTGAGGTTCGTTTTGCTCGGTCTTGAGGGAGCTACCATTTGATTTTTATGGGGGGGGGGGGGGGGGGGGGTCTAGGATGAAATTTGAAAAAAATAGGCAGGACAGGAGTTTTGAGTAAAAAAAAAAGGCAGTATGAGACACTTGCAAAAAAAAAAGTCAGGATGACAATTTATGTAAAAAAAGTCAGGATAAACTAAAAAAAAAAAAAGCAGGACCGGATAGAGTGAAAGGACAGAGATTACAACTAAAAAAAAAAAAGGACAAAATTTTTCATCCTAGCCCCTCCCCCATAAAAATCAAATAGTAGCTCCCTTAGTTTTCTATGTTTTGTTTTGTGTACTGCTGATTGACTTTTGGTCTCTCCTTTCTATCAAATGGCGTAGTCAGTTTATCTTCGACTTATCATTGTCCCTTTTTGTAATTGTTGCCTCTCTTTTACCGGCAAACTGTTTGTAAAGTTCTCGTCATCCGGTCACTATACAGAAGAGTGTTAATAGGAAATTGGCAATTAGAAAAACAAACAAACGCTTACTTTATTGGAGTCTCACTTCTTTAAAACATTTGTTTATAACATAAAACACAACATAACATAAACAGATCAATTTATACAAGAGCCACTCTCAAAAGTAGATATGAGAAACTAAAACACACAATATTACATATATAACATACATCAATCATATCTGAGCGTAAAACACCATAATATCAAAAAGCGATTCTTTTGAAAAAATAATCACCATTATATACACCATTATAAACAGTCTGTAATTGGAGTATAAAAAAACACTTTCTCTTAAAAGGTACTTCATGGCAGATTATTGCTGTGAAATAGAAAACTCTGTCGTCATGAAACATAATACATACTGTAAAAAAGATCAATAACACCTTATTATTTCATATATTTATTTATGAAATGCACATTTATACCCCTGGGGGTTGAAGGCATATACAAACAATACAATACAATATACACAATGGAAAAATTAACATAAATTATTACAGTATGCATCTTTTGAATGCATTAAGTCTGCTATAACAATTAAATATTTCATAAACAAAATTTCCCGTTTAAATTGTTTACATTTGTCAAAATTTTGTCAATATTTAAACACATGGGGAGAAAATAATGTCGAGATTATGCCCCAAAAAAGACGCAAGCCAGGGCCGACCTTGCAAGGTCTGTATAGCCAGTCAGGCAAGGTTGTTAAACAGTTCCATCACCATAATGTCGTTAGAAAAGTGTGAAAAGTTTTAATACTTTAAAAAAAACAAATATTTAATAACATATGGTAATATAGTCAGTCATGATTTATAATATAAAAGCACGAAAGAAAATAAATAGTTTATGACAAATTCCATGATAAATTATATATAATTAAATGTATTTAAGTTGAAATATATAAATATATTTTACTGGATATTCATTTTGAAATATTTTCAACATTAAAATTACTGAAATGACAAATAACAGAATTGTAGTATGAGTGCCAATGTGACAACTCTCTATCTAAGTCGTAATCAATTGTTAGTAGATAAAAGTAAAAAAAATAACACCGAGGTTGCATGTGCGGTAGTTTCATTATACTATTTGGAAATGAATTTGAATATGTATAATGACCGTTTAATGTTCTGCTATCTTTATAACTTTTAAGTCATTGGCGCTTTTAAGTCTTTAATGGTGTAGTAAACATATGTTTTAGAAATAAAATTGAGATTTACTGAATACAAATTCTTACCAGCTCACATACAACTCAAATATATTCAAAAAAATGTTCATGTAAAAAGAGTCAAAATATTGCTACGAAAGAAGATACCAACTTGACCTTCAAAGTTAAATAAATGATAAATAAACAGACAAATTCAAAGTTAAATAAGATAAAGAAACAGACAAATTCAAAGCTAAATAAGATAAAGAAACAGACAAATTCAAAGCTAAATAAGATAAAGAAACAGACAAAGCCATGACAAAACAAAACTTAAACAATGAGAACGATGACAAACAAGCCTTCTAAACACACACAGAAAACATATTAGGACTGAACACTAAAGACTTGCATTAACTCACGTGACCCAGAAAAAGGAATCCTATGTTTTGCCTCATCGATTTGTCCTACTCGATTCGTTTCTGGAAGTCTTAGAAATCTATTTACCTACACTCTCATCCGATTCATTAGAATTTTGTGTTGTTTGTCCGAATAATATTTCCCTTAAGCGTGACCTAACAATACTTTTACAACCAAACGAAAGAAAAATAAACAAACCTTGTGAAGCATTTAAAATAATGAAGATGTACGACAGAACATCTAAAAGTGTCCATTGATAAACAAATCTGAAGATCCAAGTCATTCCTGTGATGCAAGTAATTTTGATATAAAGGATCAACATTGGGCGATTGTTTTTTCTATCCGGTTGTACTTGCGGTATTGTTTCCATTCGAAAAATAACAAAACAAAACAAAATGACGTTTATGAGTGTGAAAATGCCCACTGAGATAGCAAACGTATATAGAACCATGTCGTCCTTTGTAATGTAACAGCCGTACCCTAAATAGCCTAAGGTGGAGTCTTCACTAACGAAAAAGTTAACAATGTTGATTGTTAAAAAAAGACAACACACTGATATAGAATTCAGAAGATAGCGTTTAAAAAGCTTCATTGGACTTGAATTACTCATAGAGTTTTTATATTGATATATAAAATAGAATACCCTAAAAATATCAAGCGTACAGACATGCATCCACATGATTGACCCCAACCAGAAATAGTGAGTCAGTAGTCCAATAGCAACACATAGGCCTGTATCGGTTGTTGCATTCATTCCAATAAGGTAGAGTGCGTGCGCACTCAATAAGTGAAAGGACAACATCATTTGTTGCATTCCTGGAAGAGTTCGAAGTTCCTTCAATAAAACGTAGACAACCAAGGTTAGTGCAAGCGATGTAATTGATAAAATTGAACAACTCAAAGATAAAATTTTCTCAATGTCATTCTGTTGTGTTTGTGAATTTTGTTCTCTACTTCCGCTGTTTATTACGACGCTGTCATCTAAACAAACTAGGAAATCATTTTCAATTTGAACAACACTGTTTATATCAATATCTATTTTTGTATTTAGTTTTTTAAGGTAACTGGTAGACAGTTGGACTTCGTTGGAATGAAGTTTGATTCTTGGACAAAAGAAGTTTGCAACTATTTTTAAGGTCTTATAGTCTGCAGAGCACTTATCAACATCATTATCATAATTAAATAGGTAATCACTATATATATTCTCAAAGATAGGAAAGTCATAAAACAATTTAGATACTTTAAAGTCGGGAATAAGATCAATTGCCTTCCTTGAAATTGGTTCCAAAACGAGGCTTTTTAGCTTCAAATATTTCTTCAAATGAAGACGACATTGCTTCAACATACATTGTAGGATTATGGAAAACTGTTACTAAAAAGATTACCCAAATTAAATATTCGTGATGTGTTAAGTTTTTAACTTCATTTTGATAATGCAAATCGGGGAGGTAGCAACAATTAACACCACTTAGAATCCTTTCAAAATATGAACAAATACCATTCTTTATTCTCATGTGATCTTTCAACACACAGTGTATTTGACATTTCATTTCACTTTGATCCAACTTTTCTTGTTCAACTGTAACTTTGTAGTAGGCTTGATAAAACACGTCTTTTTCATTTTTGAAAATCTTTTCACATGTGTTGTTCTGCTTGTCATAGAAGTGCATACTAGGACATACTACTTCTCGGCATTTATCCTTCAATTAAATAAAATTAGAACAAACTTATTTTATGGATACATAAACAAAATTGCATACTTAGACATACTACTTCTATGAAATTTATCCTTGAATTAAATGCTTGACAAATCAGAACAAACTTATGGTATGGGAACGAAAATACAATTGCATACTTGGATATACTTCTTATCGGCTTAGATCCTTAGACTAATTTAATCTATCCTAATATGGGATAGAATGCTTTGAGTCTGTGAAGTTGCCGTTTCAGTTATTCGAGTTACCTTCTTTATACAGTTTCTTTATAATGTTAGTTTGCAATTTTCTGGCTACGCTTCTCAAAAAGGGTCATGTGGCCTAGCGGAATAATATCGTTTGTGACATCAGTATATCGTCTGCATTGGCGTTCAGATATTTAAAGAAGAATAGGCAGACATTTTTCATCAGAGTAATTTAGGGTTTTGTATTAATATATTTCTATGTAATGTAAGAACAAATATAAATGTAATGTGAAAAAAGCATTAATAGTTCTACGTAATATAAAAAAGTACTTATCAGAAAAGAAAAATGTTTTTTATAAGATTCAGTAAAGATATGATTTTTTGAGAAGTTTTGCAGCGGGATTTAACATTTAGGCGTGGTATTGTATAAAAATTCTTAAAACTCAGAACTTTTGCAAAATTTAAAAAGAACGTAGTTTGTATAACTTATTGATCTTTATAGCGAGTATCGATATAAGTTCTGAATTAAACAAACGTACACGTGTACACTTGTATAAAAATAAATAAAAAAGGATGATGTTCACATTTCACATATTAGTTTTTCAGATTATGTGATGATTATATGGGAAGAACGGTCCGGAAGAATAGGAGCTCGTATGCGGCAGCCAACAGGAAATCTGCACATCATTCTTCCAATGAGAAAACAGTTATTTATCGGAGAACTGGAAGTGTGCATGCCAATACTCAGCGAGTTCCACAACAGCAGCCGACCGCTAGCATGAGTCCTATAGTTGTTAATGACGTCTTTTTTGGTCTTTTGTGGATAGTTGTCTCATTGGCAATCATTCCACATCTTCTTTTTTATATAACACAATGTTGACTGATGCACCCCTATTTATTAAATTATACTCCTGGTTCCTTTAAAAAAATGTAAAATCACAAAAATACTGAACTCAGAGGAAAATCAATTTGGAAAGTCCATAATCACATGGCAAAATCAATTTGGAAAGTCCATAATCACATGGCAAAATCAATTTGGAAAGTCCATAATCACATGGCAAAATCAAACAACAAAACGTATCAAAAACGAATGGACAAGAACTGTCATATTCCCGACTTGGTACAGGCATTTTCAAATGTAGAAAATGGTGGATTTAACCTGGTTCTATAGCGCTAACCCTCTCACTTTAATAACAGTCTCATCAAATTTCGTTATATTTACATGATAAAAACTATTCTTCATTTTTACCTATTATGTCTGTTTGATTTATTCACACATCGTTGTCAATATAATGAATTTAAAGCGACTGGCATACAAGTGAGATATTAAGCTAACTTGATTTGACCAACCATTTTCTACACAAGAAAATGCATAAATGAAGTCAGGAATATGATTTTTGTTATCCATTCGTTTAATGTGGTAGAGCGCTTCTGATTATGCAATTTGATTAGGCTGGTTAGTTTTAAATTTTCCCCGGAGTTCTGCATCATTGTGATTTTACCATTTTTGAAGAGCATTGAGGACAAAAAATTCCTAAAATTTTTGTCAAATATAGCTAAGGTTATCTATTACTGAGATAGAAAAGCCTTCAAGTAAGTATTTTCCAAATTCAAAGTAAACAGTTGACTTTTATTATGACCATACCAACGATAATTGAATTGTTAACCTTATACAAATGATTTGTTATTCTATCAAATTGCACGTGCGTCTTATATAGGTAAAATATTATTTACAAATAAAAGACAAACAACATACCAGACTGTATGAATCGTTATTTGTTGATTGGTCTCATCATTCGATGGAATCGTTTCATCATATGCAGATAGATTCTTCTTGCTCTTTATGTTGAAATTGGTAAATTAATTCGATTGGAATGTTCACAAAATTATTTTATATTACCGTTTCAGAAATTTATAATCTTAAAAGTTTCGTCATTTTTGCCTTATTTGGACATGTAAAACAATATGGGAGGGAAGCACGAGCGAATCGACGGTTTTATGACTTAATCTTATTATAAAACATGTGTGTCTAGCGCTAAAACTCTATATATAATATTTTTTATCAGTGAAAATAACGAGAAGAAAAATCGGATTACCGTGATGATCATTTTTTATTTGTCCTGCAATCGACCTTTCTATTATATAAATCAGTTTGTGTGATGCGATATAGACGTTTATAGTCTCCTGGTATTTCACTTGTTACGAGAAAACCGATTATATTCAAATTACTCTTTCCGTCACAGTTAAATTTGAGGTCCCTATTGCAGTCCACGTCTTATCAATGTCGATAACATTTAAAATCAAATTCAACCATTGGAATGGGAAAAAATATGCGTTTAAATTCAGTGTATAATTGCAGGACATGTAAAATAATATGTAAAGCACGAGTAGACATGTGTATGAAGCGCCTAACTCGAAATAGAATATTTTTTAAGAAAAAAAACCCCGATATAATACATCGCTTTTCAGTGTTGAACATTTTTAATTGTCCTGCAATTGACCTTCATATATATTATATAAATACAATCTGAAAAATAACATGAAGCAAGAAACGAATGCTAGACGTTATAGACGCCTGGTATTTTGCTTCTGTCAGGAGTGACCGATCGTATTCAAATTGCTCTTTGAGCAGTTCAGTTGGTTGTCCTTATATCGGTCCACGTCTTATCAATGTTAATTACATTTAAGATCAAATTCAGCGATTTGAATGGAAAACAATATGCGATAAAGATTTTTTTTTATCAATAACACTGTGGCAAAAACCAGAAACCGACGATTTAGCAATTAACAGTATATATAAATAAAAGCAACAGTAGTCTACCGGTGTTCAAAAGTCCTGAATCGATTGAGAGAAATCGAGGGAAAACATCAATTATAACAGGAAAAAAACGACCAAAAAAACAAATTTGCAACATTAGATAACAACTGCCATATTCCTGACTTAGTACAAAACGTTACTTTTTTTTTTATTGTGGATTGACTGGTTTGTTGCTAGCCAAAACTCGCGCATTATGACAATGTAAAATCTACCGCAAAAAAATACATTACATGACAGGAATACAGTACAAATTAATGCAATAATACTTGGGACAGAGATATACATAAATAATTACATTTGATGTATGTTTCATCATTATACTATATTCTAATTGGCTAACTGCACATCACATGTTATTCCCCAAGCATATCAATCACTCAATAAAACTTTTCATTCATGAAAACCCGTGGTCCCACAATAAAGTGCACAGGTGAATTGAATAAAAAAGTTATTAAATTCGTGTTTTCATGATCATAGCTAAAAATGTAATTATAAGTATTGAATGCTTCTTTTTGAAACTTTATAGGGTTGTAAAAGCGTTGACCGTGCGTACATTTTTAGCATAAAGCGCTTCCGCGCTTCATACAAAATGTACTTCGGTCAACGCTTTTACACCCCAATACATTTACAAAAGAAAGCATTCAATTCTTAAATAAATATTAATCTAATAGTACATTTGGACATGTGCTGTTAACTGAAAATACAAATTTTGTAAAAGTATCTGTACTAATTGAGGAAAATATCAGTCAACTGTCAATTCACCATGATAACTAGAGGCTCTTAAGAGCCTGTATCGCTCACATTGGTCTATGTACATATCTAACAAAGAACACATATGGATTTATGACAAAATTGTGTTTTGGTGATGGCGATGTGTTTGTAGATCTTACTTTACTGAACATTCTTGCTCCTTACAATTTTCTCTATCTATAATAAACTTTGCCCTTTAGTTACAGAGGAAAATAGTTTGTAAAAGTTTACAAAAATTAACCCTTTCGTATCGAAATTATCATTAAGGATACTTAAAATTCTATTTTTAAAATGACAACTTCAAAAGTAAAAATATAAATTTCTTACCATAGGTTTCGGCTCATGGTGTTAGTTAAGTTAAAATAATATAATATATAAAATCTGAAAATGTCGAGCAGGTGCTTGTACGGTAGTGAAATTAATCTCTGTGACATTACATTTTCAAACAAAAATACGGCTGGTTGAAAATAGTTCTTGTCGGTCACTTCATATATCATTGAATTTTAAAAAATCTCGTGAAGTTTTGCATTATTATTTAATTTTTATTTTCTTTTTTATGCGCTCAAAATACAACAGTTCTAACGACCTTTAAATGAACCGGAAATAAACGTCGTTATGGAAAATATGTCAAAAATCATGGCGGAAAAATATTACACAATTTATGCACTCCGTTAAAAAGTTTTTTTCCGCTTATAATCCGTAAAAATAAAATTATCAACTTAGTATAACATGTCACCTGACCCAGTAACCAGTACTTCGGTACTGGCATGAAAATACGGATTTTTTGTGTTATTAAAATTTGCTGTTACAAAATATTAGAAATTATTATAAATTAAGGAATGTATCTCCCTCATGCAAAGCTCTGATTCCTTTCACGAATTTGGCTATACTTTTTTGACCTTTTGGATTATAGCTCTTCATCTTTTATATAAGCTTTGGATTTCAAATATTTTGGTCACGAGCATCACGGAAGAGACATGTATTGTCGAAATGAGCATCTGGTGCAAGAAAACTGGTACCGTTAATTTTTTTACTGACACTGTAGAGGTGTTTTCTGCTATTTTAGTTTGTTAATTTAAGTAAAAGAAGTGATGAAAGGTAAGTCTCGATTCATCGTAAGGTCACATGTTCAAAAAGTCATAAAAGGTTAAATGTTGTCTAAAGAATCTGACGAATTTGAAGGTGAAATAGATGAAGCTGAAGCTAGATATCAACACAAGTTACTTCAGCAGGTTTTAGGTGATGACAGTGATGGGTACATAGAATCAGGTGATTCAGACATTGATATCAATGATGATAACCCCTGGGCCTGCTGCATGGTGATGTCGGTAATGGTTTGCAGAATGGTTGGCATAAACACTTTACTTATCATGAATCAGGAATGCCTCACATTTTCACACCATCTCGAATCTGAGGGCCAACTAGGATCATGCCACAAGACAAGGATCCTATAGATTTCCTTAAGCTCTTCCTGACGGACATGCTAATTGAAAATTTGATAAATGAAACTGACCGCTATGCCCTTAAACAGAAAGAGCTACACCAAATAAGAATAAAATGACCTGGGTAAAACCTACAGTTGCTGAGATGAATGCTTTCCTTGGTCTCTGATTCAAAATTGGGTGTTGATAGGAAACCATCTACAAAACTACTGGTCAACTGATCATTTTTTACATACACCTTTATTTCCTAACACCATGAGTCGTGACAGATTCACACAGATAATGAGATACCTCCACTTTTCAAACTCAGAGTTAGAACCATTACCAGGTGCTGAACATAATGACCCCTTGTCAAACCATTAGTAAATAACTTTAATGCCTGCTTCAACCAGGAGTATAATCCAAAAATAAATGTCACCATAGACGAGTGTATGATCCCATTCAAAGGTCGAGTTTAGTTTCGACAATACATGCAAGCAAAGTCACATAAATGGGGAGTAAAGGTGTGGATGCTAGCTGAGTCTTTCAGTAGCTACATAAAATTCATAGACACATATCCAGAGAGACCTGTAACTCCTCAGTTACACCTCGCCAGTAATGTTGTCAAAAGGTGCCTACAGGGAGCACAACTAGAGGGTAAAGGGTACTATGTATATATTGATAATTATTTTCAAGCCCAGAGCTTTTTGAAGATTAGTTTGAAAATTTGGTACAGAAGCATGTGGAAAAGTCCGAATAAACCGTATGGGACTACCTATTGATATAATTTGTAAACGCCCACAAGGCATAAATCCACGTGGGGATATGAAATTCCGCCAAAAAAGGATGTCTTGTTGCTTCATCCTGTAAAGATACAAAAGTTGTAAATGTCTTGTCAACTATTTATGACAACAATACAGATGGCACTTTCTCTAGGCAAAACTTTGTTTGTGCTAAAATGGTTTCAGATTATACTAGTAATATGGGAGGTGCATGTGGACCGTGCCGACCAAACTATCCAATTTCACTTTTACAATCATAAAACTATCAAATGGAGTGAAAGGGTTTTCTTTGTACTACTAGAAATGGCAAAGTTTAATGCTTTTAAACTTTTTATCATGCGCCATAAACATGCATCTTCAATGACATTTCTTGACTTTACTTTAAACATTGCAAATGGATTAGTCGCCGGGTATTCATTTGATATCCGTAGGGTAGACCATCACAAGTCCCACTTGAAAACAAGCTTGTTAAGAGACATATGCCAGCTAGTTTTGACAAAAAGTCAAAATGCCGTTTATGCTATATGAGGACAAAACAGAAATTCAGGAGACAGTTAAACAAAAATATACCACGTATATTATCCTTATTTCTGATATCAATTCATGCAGGCAGGCCAGTTTGGACATTCAAGCTAGAGGATTTTTTTAAATTTTGTAAGTTTATGTATATGTTATATTTTAAACATATATTTTTGTCAAAAATCATATGAACTGGCAAAATAGTTATAGTGCAAAAAAAAAGACAGAAACTTTGAAGTATGAACAGGAAAAGACATATAAATTTTTATAAGATGCCAAAATTTATTAAAAAAAAAAATTCGTCATAAAACTATTTCTCATAAACTATTATGAATTGTATCCAGTCGTTTAATACATACACATATACACACAGAAAATAAAATCTAGATTAAAAAAATATTCATTAAGTAAAAAAAAATATAGAAATGTATACAGTACATATACAAAATTTATATGAATTTTATTTATTAAAATGGTTTGTATAAAATTTAATTTATTTGCTGAACCAAATGGGGATACGAATTATAATATACTGCAATAATTTATTATTTGTTTTTGATAAACTATACTTGTTTCAATCAAGCTTGCAATTTTGCAAGGATTTTGTTAGTTTCCAAATTCAAACTCTTGCCTATAATAGGATAAATGTTCCTGAATTTGTTGGAGTTGTCTCTCTTCATTAACCATGTAAACAATATGGCGGTCGCAATTTTTCTTGTAAACGACAGACACTTCTTAAAGCATTTTTTGTCTGGAATACATTTACGAATAAGGAACTTAAGTTAGTACGACTTTAATCCCTTTCCATGATATTTGTTAGATGCAAAATTGCTTTAAACGTAATTTAAGCGCATTTCATCAGTACCCTTTCGCCCAGTTGATCTAAAAATCAACATAGTGTGTGTGCATTTTTGGAAAGTATTTTAGAAAGTTATTGGTTGGATTGATACCCAAATATACTTTTTTCTATTAAAACAAAGTTCAATGTAATGGACAATTAATTTAACATTGCGTCAGTTTTGGATACAAACAATAGTAGTAGTTTATTTGAATCTGAAACGATGAACTCATTTCTTCGACTCTTCTCAAAAATATAACCTGTTTATATGAAATTAATATCTTATTCAAACAAAATTTCAAAGGCAAAACAAAGGCAACGGTAGTATACCGGTGTTCAAAAGTCATAAATCGATTGAGAGAAAAAAAATCTGGTTATAATCACTATCAGTACTTAAAAGGTTGACGACATAATGGCAAACGACAATCTAAAACGTGGTAAAAATGTCCTAAGTTGGTTTGGACAAAGGTATATCGTATGGATCAACCAATTCGTGTTAGTGTCCATAACATTCATATTTAATATGTCCTCCTCATAATTTTATGTATTCATATTGACCTAGGGACATTTGCATAAATCTAGCAAAACCGCCATTGGACGTCAGAATAATTTCGGACTAATGTATGCGATGTTCATAAACGTCGGAATATTACAGGTGACGTCGTTGAAGTGAAAACGTTTATGTTGCAATGTAGATGTCTGATTGACAGGATTCATAAAAGGGGGGATTTGAAATAGATTGGGAAGGCCAAGAAAGAAACTGTTCACTTATATTTGTTTACATCACATTTTTATATACACAATATTCTTATTAGAAAAAGTCATGGAGGTGAAAGTGGATCACCCTAGGTTTGTTTTGTAACATTTTGCATTGGGTCCTGCCTTACAACTTCAAAATGCATTTTATCCTTACAGAAATCGAATGGTTAATCCTTTATTAGCTCACATGGCCTAAAAGGCCATGTGAGCTTTTCTCATCACTTGGCGTCCGTCGTCGTCGTCTGTCGTCGTTAAGATTTTTTCAAACATTTTCTCCTCTGAAACTACTGAATGGATTTGTATGAAACTTAGCATGATAGTGCTTCGATTATTGATCCGTCAAAAAACATGGCCGCCGTTACTTAAAATAGAACATAGGGGTCAAATGCAGTTTTTGGCTTATATCTCAAAAACGAAAGCATTTAGAGCAATTCTGACAGGGAGTAAAACTGTTCATTAGGTCAAGATCTATCAGCCCTTAAATTTTCAGATGAATCAAACAAACCATTGTTGGGTTGCTGCCACTTAATTGGTAATTTTAAGGAAATTTTGCAGTTTTTGGTCATTATCTTGAATATTATTATAGATAAAGATAAACTGTAAACAGCAAAAATGAGCAGCTAAGTGAGATCTACAAATAAGTTCATATGATGACCAAATTTGTCAATTGACCCCTTAAGGGGTTATTGTCCTTTAATGACAATTTTTCACAATTTGTTCATCATATTTGCTAACTTTAAAAAAATCTTCTCCTCTAAAACTACTCAACCAAACTTCAACTGAATGATCAGTAGGGTGTATACAATAAAGTTTGTGGGTTTTTTTTATTTCGTCAAAAACATGGCCGTCATGACTAAAAATAGAACACAGGGTAAAATGCAGTTTTTGGCTTATCTCTCAAAAACTCCAGCATTTAGAGCAAATAAGACAAGAAGTTAAAGTATTTATTAGGTCAAAGTCTACCTGTCCTGAAATTTTTAGATGAATCGGACTAGTTGTTAGGTTGCTGCCCCTAAATTGGTAATTTTAAGGAAATTTTGCTGTTTTGGGTTATTATCTTGAATATTATTATAGATATAAATAAACTGTAAACAGCAATAATGTACAGCTATTTAAGACTAAAAAATAAGTCAAAATGACCAAAATGGTCAATTGACCCCCTAAAGAAGTTTTTTTCCTTTATAATCAATTTCTAACAATTTTCATAAAATTTGTAAATTTTTACTAACATTTTCCACTGAAACTACACGGACAAGTTCATTATAGAAAGAGATAATTGTAAGCAGCAAGAATGTTCAGTAAAGTAAGATGTACAAACACATCTCAATCACCTAAACACAATTTAGTCATGAACTGTCTGCTTCCTTTGTTTAATTCACATATACCAAGGTGAGCGACACAGGCTCTTTAGAGCCTCTAGTATTAATTCAAGTGCCAATATTATTCGGAAGCACGTTGTATGCTTCGCTTCTACTTCGAAAACCACTTGAGTGATGACTACAAAAGTTATTATCGGGATTCATGGAGAAAAAGTACTAATCTTTAATGGATACACATATCAACACAACAGACAGCAAAACCGAATCAATTTACTGGCGCATTGAGTGTAGAGCTCATTTAAAAACAACTTTATTTGATGTCTACGACCCTCATGTCATTATTCGCATTTTCGGAAACAATGAGCACACACGAATCATACAATGCAAGTATTTCAAGGAGCGAAACTTTAAATACATTGAATGATGAGGTGATGGATGACCCTACTGAACCTATCAAAAGAGTCTAAGGAAGGTTAGCTATAGTTATGAAAAGAGGCGGTAGTGATGGGGATCGCATCCACGAAATTTCATGGAGTTCGAACTTCTAGGATTCATGCCAGACTCGAACAAATACCTACCGTCCCAAATACAGTTGGTGATGTCTTTTTACTTGGAGGATTGCGGAAACCTGGTCTGGTGACCTACATATGTTCTTGATATATACAGCGAATCTTTGGAATTGGTATAATTGAAGAGTATACTGATCAAATTTAAAAAATCAATGTTGAATTTTTCCATTAAAATTGATAAGATAAATCAGTTTAAATAATAAAAAAAAATAGTCGTAAAATGCAGCTTTTCCGGATATGTCACAGTTTGACTTCGCGAAATAAACATTTTACGTTAGCAACGTCATACTCCATTCTCAACGAATATTCATAAGTTCCGCCTAAAATCTGAAAACGATGCTAAGGTTGGAAAGTGGAACAAGATGAACGACGAGAAAACAAGCGGCAAGGCGAAGGGGAACAACAGCAAACACTGTTGTGTGCCGTTATGCAATGGCAACGATAGGAGGCACACAGCTTTTTCGTTCCACAGGTTCCCCCAGACAGACCACAGAAGAAACATGTGGACAAATGCTATAAGAAGGGATCTAGGGCCATGTTCACCGTAATTTTTTTTACCATTCCGCATAATTTCGAGTAACATTGCATGTTGTTGATGTATAATTGAATTTTAAGTCAAGGTGCAGTTTAATGACACTGTATGTATCTACTGCATTCACCACTGAAACTGAAACTTCATTTTAATTCAGATTTGAATATTTACACGACGGGCATAATTGTACCTGTTATTTTATAATAGCTTAATTGAATTCATTTGAAAGACTAGGCAATTATTCACTTCATTTAAATCTGAAATGCAAAGGATATATTCATTGATTTCTCGTGAATTTGTGAGAAATATTTATTTGAGGATACAATGTTGTAGGTATATAAAACATAAATACATGTACCATAATCAGCTTAATGTACAACTTGTTATTGAATGGTCAGAATTTTTTGTCTGTCGTACAAAGTCAACAATGTAAAACTTGATGGATTGCGACTTTTCAAAAAGTTTTGTAACATATATATATTTAACTCAATAGATTATATATCATGTATATATAGGAATAACAAATAGGAATAACAAATACATATAGCTATCATAAAACTGTTCAATTTCATATCAGTGATCAGACAGTGGTATGCTCTAAACATTTCAAATCTACATACATCAAATGGACCCCTGTCAGAAAGACTCTTAAACCAGACTGTGCCTTCAATCTTCGACTGGTCAAACCTAATAAAGCCCCGCAGAGAATTATTCAAACACCCAGTCACACAGAAAAGGCCTCTACCAGAATTAGAGATAGAATTTGAAGCTGAGGATGAAATTACAGATCTAAGTTGTACACCATGTCCCGAGTTTCAGGATGCAGATCTAACTCTATGGTAATTAATATTATCATGATTATTGTCTATATGTATTTCTCTCCAATACATTTAAGATATACTATAAATTATGTATAACAATATCAAATGTGATTTTCATTAATGATGTATAAAATAATTTAAATTTTCTGTCTGTATTTTATCAGAATTCTGTATTAAATTATGATTAGTTTGATGAGCTGAAAATAAACACGACCATAAATCATTCTCAATATGGTTATTCAGTTGTCAAACTGCTTCTTTTAAATCAGTTTGCAATTGTTATTAATTATTTTGAATGACTTAATTTATATAGATGCTGGATCATCAAAGTACTAAGGTATGGGAAAATAAAAATCTGTTGTTACACATCTGCTGGTCAGTTTGGGTCTTCAATAAAATCAAAGTATATTATGTATTTGTATATATAATATAAAATTGAGAATGGAAAGGATATATATAGTACTTTTCAATACTATCTCAAGAAAGTTCTCATACATGTTAGTTTTTTTGTTGATTCTTTATATTTATATGCAGTCTCCTATGATAAATGTTAAGTATGATTCATTTGATGTGTCACCTTCACAGTTTTTCGTATACTCATTATACACTCAGTATCCTTGTGCAAATTCAGTGGTTGCTATGTATAACCATGTCTGGTTGTATTAAGCATTGTTTCAAATAATATACACAATATACCTAAAACAGTACTCATGATCATCTAAATAATAAAAAGACACAACCAAAAATATTCATTTTAATCAAATTTTATCTCACCAATTAATTACAATATTTTTTAGAATAACACTGTTGCTTAGCCATTACTGTATATATATATAAGTGTATACTTATATATATAAATAATATATGATACTTTTATTTTCATGGGTGTCAATTGTTTTCCAGTGCATTTGATGAAATTTCTACATCAAGAGTTATTGAACTAAAGAAATTACAGGAAAAAGAGGAAGAAATACAGTGGCTACAGGAAAAATTACAAATTGTAAGATTTGGCATTTTCAGATTTACCAAAGACGACTCAATGATTTTGTTTTATACTGGATTTGTTTCAATGTCCATGCTCACTACATTTTTTAGTTTCATTAAACCTGCTGCTAATTCCTTGACAAGCTATTATTATTAATGTGTAGAT
This sequence comes from Mytilus trossulus, assembly GCF_036588685.1. NCBI lineage: Eukaryota > Metazoa > Mollusca > Bivalvia > Mytilida > Mytilidae > Mytilus > Mytilus trossulus. The sequence continues at coordinate 42,130,313 of NC_086375.1, read as the reverse complement.
AATGTTTATGTTACTAGTTGAAGACAAAGAAATATGTAACTTATTGATGAACTTTTTATGTTGACTTAAGTATGGGCTCCTTACTCAAGATTTGGTGGTACGATTTAATTGTCATATATCAACAGTCAGTCGTAAGATAAATACTTGGTCTATTTTCTATATATTTAGTATTAGGTAGCTTTAATATATGGCCGAATAAGTATAACATTGAAGCTAAAATGCCATCTGTTTTTAGAATGTTGTACCCAAGTACTAAAGTGGTAATTGATTGTACAAAGATAAAAACAGTGAGACCCTCATCCCTTGCACTTGGCTCAAAATGTTACTCTTCATATAAGAGTTCCCATACATGGAAAGGACTTGTTGGTATTGCACCTCAAGGTGCTTTAACTTTTGTTTTTAGCTTATACACAGGTTCAATGTCAGATGTAGAAATCACAATACTGTGTGGTTTAATTGATCTACTGGAGAGTGGGGAAAGTATTGTGGCGGACAAAGGCTTTGTACTTAACAAAGTTTTAGACGGTACATGTATAACAGTAAACACTCCGCCTTTCCTTATAAGCCACGGTCAGATTAGCAGAAAGAAAGTGGAGGAAATTCGAACTATTGCTAAATTAAGAATTCACATTGAGCTACATATTCGCAGAGTACAGGAATATCATCTCTTCGATAATATAATTCCGTTAAGTATGGTTGGTACTATCAACCAGCTTTGGACTGGGGCAAACAAGCTGACCTTGTTTAAAGGTCCTCTAGTTAAAGATTGACATAAAGCGGTATAAAATGCTGAATAAAATATTGAATTTATCTTTATCAAAAAATGTGTAATGACAAATTATACATAGTTGTTTTCATTGATGATAAGGTTACAAAATAATAATTTTGCCATTTTGCTATTTTAAAATTTTTTAAAACAACTTTGGAAATCCATTCAACAGAGAATAAGTTATGAAGCCAAACAAGTACAAAGTTGAGAGTCACGTCATGTGCAAGAATGAAACACAATAAAGGCACACAGACGAGGCACATTAGCAAAAATGAAAGACAATAAATAAGTTATAGAACAATAACACATTGACGGGATGCATAAGTACACAGCATCGCCATATATATATAACTAAGAAACACAATAAGATATACTAGTTTACCGAAAGATCGTAATTGCATAAATGAAAGAGACGAATACAAAAATGATAATAGTACAATGACGGGATGTAGAAGTACATGGCCCGTCAAATGGATATCATAAATAGTACTACATGTAAGCAAGCAGAGGTAATAATAAAAAAAAAGAATACTTTAACACGTTTTTAAGATGATAAACAACGGCAATAACCAGAATTTATACCTCGGGATCATATATCTACACTGTATCTATCTTATATCTCTCGGAATAATAACACAAAGTTTCCTGGTTCGAAACCCATTCTGGGATGAACATTTCAGGGACTGAATTTTCGAATCTCACTTGACACCAATTGCGAGTATGATCTTAAGGAAATATTGATGGTCCGTCGGAAGGGGACGATATATGGCCGACGTGTTAAAATAGAGTCATATCCCTTGCACGTTAAATATGTAAAGACACCCTTGTAGATTAAAAAAGAGCAGGCTACTGCCGCTACAAGGCAGCACTCGCACCCGCAAAGTGATAAGGGATTAATATAAGTTGCAAAACTTGTTTCCCAGTCTACTATAAATAAATATGTTTGAAAACTATTTCCCAATCCCCTATAAATAAATGTGTTCAAGCTATATTTCTCACTATATATATGGACACAACTAAAACAAAAAATTTAAACGTGTGTGTAACCAAATTACACCTATTTTGATAGTGTCTTCAGAAAAGAGTTTTCGTTCTGTATTTTTGTTAATGTATCTTTTATCAGATTGTGTAGGGGTCGGTTCAAATCTACGTTTCTATAATTCAATATTGATTCAAACTTTAACTGCGGGAACTTTTTTTTATACTACGATTCTGTATTCAAATTGTTTCCATGTTTAAATTCATATCCGTAAAAGTCTTATAACTGATCTTTTGTCTTATTTCATAAAATACCCGTCTTAAAAACAATTTTGCTAACTCCCTGTATTCTTTTCATTTTTGAAGAGGTAGATGTCTGTCAAATAATTTATTTGCTCTTTTTAATAGTTGACTTCTTGTAAAAGACGCATGGAGACGTTTCTGTATATTTCACCTTTTCCAGTAAATACTTCATCTGTTGATTTATAGCCATTGAACGTTTTGAGACGCGACGTGTATCCTGTCAAATTTACAACATGAAAGATACATCTCAAAACGAGTATGCGCCTCCTGGTGTACAGTTATAAACGATAAATAAATTAAAATGAAGCTAGACATCATTATCTCAGTGTTGGCTTTATAATAAATTTAGAATCAGAACATTTATTAAGAATACAGTGCATCGTCTTACTAAATGTACTAGCATTCCTAAATCTTAAAAAACAACGACTTCAATCTCCTCGAGATTATACAAGTATAACCCAATTAGAAATGAATTTGTTATGTTTGAATGCAGTTCTTCTTTTTGTTGAATAGTTTTCTTAAACCGAGAATGACACTTCCTGCATCACACGGGCCATGCGATAACTTAGCGCAAGCCATATCCATGGCATAGTTCTTTTGACAATGTGGGATGCACAAGAACGCAGCAACGTTATACCTTAAAGGGAAACATGAAAGAAGATGTCATCTCAAGTTAAGTAGCAAGACGTCTTACAAGTCATTTTTCAGTGTGATGAAGATAGAAGTACGCAGTTATGATCACATAGAAAGGAAGACGTTAAATCTCGTGTCGTGTGAATACTTCCATGTGCTACATTTGAGATAAATCCCACAGAACATCGTTTCTATGCAGTGTAAATTAGATTAAACCGCTTAATAAATTAACTAGGCATTGATAATTTACTTGCAAGTTCAACATACTCCCCATCAGTTCTAGGCTCCTTTCGACTTTCAGCCAAAGATAAAAGACCTGGATCTCTAATCACTGTATTTGATATGTAGACTATTTAAGTGCCCTTACAAACAACGGTATATTGCTCTACGTAACCTTCTAAATTATCAAAATCCCTTTTATCAGCAATCCAAGCTTCAAGGTGTTGTTAAACTGTATATTCTAGAGGTGGCGTTATTCAGAAGTTGACACTAAAAAAAAATCAAAGATATTTTAGAGTACAGACAATATAAGGCTTTAAGGCCATTGTAGTATTATAGTTCGTTTCTGTGTGTGTTACATTTTAACGTTGTGTTTCTGTTGTGTCGTTTGTTTTCTTGTATATTTAAGTGTGAATTCACATTGCTATAAGACGTGTCACGGTACTTTTCTATCTATAGCTGATAAAACAGATGTTATTAATAATTAAGAAAGAAAAACTAAAACTGAAAACAATATACTGTTTTTTGTAAGAACGCTTATGATGTATATGTATCCATTACAGAATTTACAGCGATGGAAGATCCAGTTCTTCATCTTTGATTGTCATTCAAATGTAAAATACACTACATTCTTCCAGCAATTGCCAAACTAACAAAGATCCACTTTAAAAACCATCTGCCTAGGAGCATCTTTAAAAGCCCAAGCGAAGAATTGGTAGAAATTAGAAAGAGTCTAATATTTAGATGCAAATTGTATTTGATGATAATACACCACATAAATAAAGGTTGAGAATGAACACGGATGCGGCCACATTCGTTTTTGACAAAAAACCATCTGCAAAGTGACATATTATGGCATATTGGATAGATTTTTTACATTTGAGCTTGAAAACGTTCACAAAATTTCTACTTTGATCCCGATGGGCACAAACAAACTGCGAGTACCAGAGATATTTATGAAAAAAGCATAAAGGAAACACTATAGAGGGGGAGGACAGGGGGGGTACCCTTCTCCCACCCCTCTTCTCCTTTCTCCCATTAGAATAAAACATCTCCTTTTGAGATATTTTTTCTTGAAATATTAGATCATTTTTTAAAAGGAGAGATATTTTATTTTTTCTCCTTTCTCCAATTTTTTCTCCTTTCTCCCACCCACATTCTCCTTTCTCCTACCCCCTTTCTCTCTGTCTCCCTTACCCCTGCCCTCCCCCTCACTACAATCTACAAGCCTTTGCCAAATATCCTATATTAATATCAGGGGTCTGTTGTTCAACTTGTCGTTAAACTAATCATATGATTAATTTTAACGAGTCGTTAGCACTAACGACAAGTTGAACAACAGATGAAGATGAAAATATTTATTATCCATTTTTGTTTTATTTTAGGCATTTTTTAAAAATCAAATTTCATAAAACATTTTCATACTAGAATCTTGTAAATATATATGAATTCAAAATCAATTGTGGTGCAATAACCAACAAAACATTGTCAACTATAATTAATGTATACACATACAAAATATCGGACATACAATTTCATTACTTTTTTCTCTTTCTCGACATGGTATTAATTTATTTTTTCTCTTGTTTTCAGGGATAACAAGACACAAGGATTAAATGGGTAATATAGAATTATGGTCATCGCTTGGTCTTCTTTTGATAGACAAGAAAACGACTAAAAAAGTGGGGATAGGTAAATTCAAACAGACGCCTCGTGTAGAAAATGACAAGTTTTCTGCATGCTTGCAATAATTCGGAAAGATTAATAGGTGGCTTGTAATGAGTGTAAAAAATGTCGCTTTAGAATAAATGCTGATTTAATAGAAGTATTCTAATTTATTTGTCTCCCATTGCTGTACCTCTTTAAGGTAAATTTTTTTTTTTTTTTTGTAAAAAAATAATTCTCGTCTTGAACATTCATGAAATATTTGTTACTAGATGTTATGCAATCAAGAATTTAGTTTTAACAAATCTGTATGACAAATTATAAATATTGACCGATGTTATCAAACATTCACATTTTGATTTGCCGATCAGGGCTAGCAATATCAGGAGAGTAATAACAAACTTGTAATTAATAAGCACGGTATGATAATGCGTACACGTAGTAGGTCCATAATTATTGACTCCTAATTTGGCGGACACCTACTTATTAATGATTACCTTCATTATTATTACCAAAACACTAACACGTTTGAGTTGTTGATACAAGTGAAAGATTGACCATTCAAATATACGTTACATAGTCAACTAAATATACTTGCTTTAAATGTGTACTCAAGAACCCAAATACGTGCACATTTTAAGTAGGTCTGTTGTCAAGATAATGACTTCCAGTTTATTAAACCACATGATGGTGAGGAAAAGTGATTAATATACAACAAAAGCAGGTCAACACGCTTACTTTAAGGTAGGTAAATATTTACATTTTAGTTTGAAAGGGTTAACTTGGTCAATCAATTTAAATGTATATCTATGAAGAACAAATTCATGGATACATGTCAAAGCTTAGCTACACAAATATGTAGTGTTGATGGTTCATCAGATATCGGTTATAAATAGCCACATCAAGCTATCTGATAAAACGGATGAACTGAAATAGTCTGTATTATATTCTTGGTATTAAAATAATTATCCAAATGTCAAAACAAAGGGATGACTACTGGGCTGATTACACCCTCGGGGACGAAACGTCCACCAGCAGTGGTATCGATCCAGTGGTGTGAATAGTTATTAAAGGTACCAGGGGTCGTGGCAACGACGCTTTCCTAGGACTATGACGTTTCTCAGGATGGTCTTAGAACATGTCTCAGTTCTAAGTCAGGTTAACGACGGTGTCCTAAAATAGAATAAATTATTATATAAGAAAGAAGATGTGGTAGTATTGCCAATGAGACAACTATCCACAACAGACAAAATTGACACAAACATTAACAACTATAGGTAACCGTACGGGCTTCAACAATGAGCAAAGCCCATACTGCATATTCATCTATAAAAGGCCCCGATAAGACAATGTAAACCAATTTAAACGAGAAAACTAACGGCCTTATTTATGTAAAAAAATGAGCGAAAAACAAAAATTTATAACACATAAACAAACGACAACCACTGAATTACAGGCTTCTGACTTCGGACAGGAACATACATAAATAATGTGGCGGGGTTAAACATGTTAGCGGGATCCCAACCCTCCCCAAACCTGGGACAGTGGTATAACAGTACAACATAAGAACGAACTATAAAAATCAGTTGAAAAGGGCTGAACTCATCAGATAGACAAAACATACAAGTGGACGTGGCCGGGTATTTATGCATCCCGACATTTTATAAATTTGGTCCAAAAGTTAGGATGTATGAATAGATGTCTTAGGATAGTCATAAAAATAATAAAAACACGGCTTAAACTCAAAATTAAAGCAATACTAAGCCTATAATATTACACTATTATACTGTTATTCGAATTAAACTATTTAAACAAAATAATTTATTAGTATGTTTTAATGATTCAATTGTGTAATACTTTATTTTCAATTTGTAGACAAATGTTATCCATAAAATACGTTTATACACGTTGGGTGCCACATGGATCAGAATCTGCTTATCCTTCCAGAGCACCTGACATCACCCCTAGTTTTTGCTGGTGTTCGTGTTGCTTATTCTTTAGTTTTATATGTTGTCTCATGTGTACTATTGTTTGTCTGTTTGTCTTTTTCATTTTTAGCCATGACGTTGTCAGTTTATTTTCGATTGATGAGTTTGACTATCCCTCTTGTATCTTTCGTCCTTCTTTTATAATATGCAGTTTAGTTTTAGAATAAGAAGTATAAAGAACTTTGTGGGTGTCTTCTATAACTATTTTTTTTATGAAATGGCCATCAAAAGTATATATATTTGACTATGACATAGCAATTACGCTCATCTAAATTAATTCGTGCTGCCCCCTTTGAAGCTTAAAAAATGCTCTTGAACATACGGTGCAGTATTAATTTAAATGTGGAACATTATTCACTTCTTCGTACTATTTTTGTGCGGAATGAACAAGTATCAGTTACGTCCAGTGATAATAGGGATATTTATTAAAGGAGGGAGCACGCTCTTTGAACTTTAAGAGCTCTTGCAAGATAATTTGTTCTGAAGGTAGCCTGTTGCAAGGCAATCCTTCTGTTCCTAACTCATATACCCTCATTTTCCAGCGGCAATCCACATTTTAGGCAATTACGTTGTCAGTTTTTTTTCTACTAATGAATTTGAATGTTCCTCTGATAGCGTTGATATGTCTTGTTTACATAAGTTTCATTTCAATGATAGTTTACTTATCCCATTTAGCCTAATTCCAATACTGAATATTCCGCTCTGTTAATTCTAACAAATGACATTAACTTCTTTGTATCCCTTTATAGATATAGGAAGATGTGGTGTGAGTGCCAATGAGACAACTCTCCATCCAAATAACAATTTAAAAAGTAAACCATTATAGGTTAAAGTACGGCCTTCAACACGGAGCCTTGGCTCACACCGAACAACAAGCTATAAAGGGCCCCAAAATTACTAGACTAATTGTAAAACCATTCAAACGGGAAAACCAACGGTCTAATCTATATAAACAAAACGAGAAACGAGAAACACGTATATATTACATAAACAAACGACAGCTACTGTACATCAGATTCCTCTATTTCCTCTATATCTCTATTTTGTCATTTGTTCAATATGGATTTCTTTTGCCTTGCAATCAATCTGATTCAATTAGTGTTTATTGAAATGTGTTTTACCTAATGATTTTTAAAAAAAAGATTTTAAGGTCTTGGTTTTTCTTCGCGGAAATAAATTACTACACATGAAAAAGAAGATGCGTTGTTTTTTGCCAATGAGACAACTGTCTATAAGAGATCAAAATGACACAGAAATAAGCAACCATAGGTCACAGTACGACCTTCAACAATGAGCAAAGCCCATACCGCATAGTCAGCTAAAATGTATAAATACATCACCACTTTACAATGTTAAATTGTAGAATATCTTAATTAAATCCATTATATCTTGAAGACAATATACGCATTCAGTGAATACGGTACTATTACTATTATCATGCAATATGTCAAAACATACACAAGAATTGCGGACAGCTCAGCTGGATGGCCTTATCAACTATCCCACAGAGAGCAGTTATCATTGATTTTTTTTAACGTTATTGTCTACGGGGAATTATGACCACTAGTTAGATAAACGATTACTATTCCTATACTATAGATATCATATAAAATTAACAAGTTATAAAGATTGCACCATTTTTCTAGCTTTAAAATGGTGTAATAAAATTCATTTTATCTGGAAATTTACTGGTGTCCCCATCGTGTTGAACGTTGGGTCATCTTCTGGTTGAATATATAGCAAATACGAGGTATACATGTCTACTAAAAAAATCATATTTAATTCATTTTTTATTGTAAATTAAATTAATACCTTATACAATATTGGCAAAAAGTTTTTCTATCAAATGGTATAAAAATCATCATTTTAAAATAATGTTTACTGGTGTCCCTATACTTTTAAAAGTGGAACTTCATATTTTTTTGTTATACAACGATCTACAACGTATATTCAAACAACTAGGATTGACCGTATTCAAAGACGAATTGTGGTTGGTGTTATAAGTTGAATTCTCCATTTTATGATGTGAATTTCCTTTTTTTTACATCCATTATTTAAAATATCTGGTTAAGTTTAAAGCAATACATTAATTTCTGTTATAACAAAGATGTCTTTAAAGTACATCAAAGTTAAGTAGTGTGGTTCTGTCGACATCTTTGAGAAGAGTACAGAAAAAGGATTTTTTTTTTCTAAAAAAGGCTTTGTCTAAATAAACGTATTTAGTTTCAAGTAACAATAGCATTAATTTGTTATCGATTAATTGAATACACAATGATTGTATTGATTAAAAAAAAAATGGTTACATAATCTGAAAAATTGAATTGAAATAGAATATGGATGCCAACGTGAAATGTTAATGTTATTTAAAACATAAACAATTAATGAATGAAAATGGCAAAATACATCGAAAAACGTTTTTAAGAAAAGCTCCATAATAATCGATCTAAATATGGAAGTATTATATAATACATTTTGTACTTCCATGATCTTAACTGCCATATAAACACAAATGTGTCAATATTTACATAGTATATAAGCGTCCCATGGGGCCACGACAAATCCTTTCCAGTGCTGTATCCCAAATTAATACCATATGTTGCTATTTTATCTTATCATGGAAGTATTATATTGAAAATAAAGTATTTCACACACAGTTTCTTATTGAGTGCCCCCCTTTTTTTCTTCTTTTTTTTTGGTTAAGTTTTATTTGAAAATATTCTTTTCATATTTCATTTTTTTCTTTCTTGTATAACTCTTATTCTGGCGATATAACCATACTTATTTATATTTGTTGTTCTATATTCTTTTGTATAAGGGCATTCTTATTTCTACACATAAGAATATACAGAGGGTTATACATAAAAAAAAAATTTATTAAGTGAAAATAAATTTAGAAACGTTGAAATATGAACGAATATTTTCAAAAATTGATTAAACAAACAATAAAAAAGGAGTGAACTAAACGAGCACCTGACGTTCGGGTGTCATGACATTCCTCATTGACAAATGTTTTGCGCTATTAGATATTTTGTTTCTGTTTTGAATTCTTTCCGTGTATTTGCTTAAGCATCAGTCACACCTTACCGGATAGACGAACGGACGCCTAACGGATGAAAATAAAATTTGTCCGTTGACAAAACTGTTCACATGATCCGTTGGACGTCCGTTGATGTACTGACAAACTAAAACGGACGCCTAACGAATACACAACGGACACGCAACGGATATACAACGGACGAGAAACGGAGACGTAACGGACAGAACGGATGTCGAACGTACATCGAAAGGACGAGTATCGCATAAAACGGACACCTAACGGAAGCGTACCGGATAAAAAAGATATACGAAAAAATTAAAGGTGACAATAATCAAATTCATACATGTAAATCGCATTAATATTGAAAATGTTCTGTGTAACTGGTTTTGGTTGGTTCTTCAAAATGCAGCTAAAGGGCAGTGTCTGACCATAATAACTGCTGCTTGATTGTGAAGATGTGCCCTTACTCTAAGATCGATTTTGTCCGATACCACAATTATTTCGTAGTGCATTTCTTTTAGAACATAAATGAAAATTTAAAAAATCCCACCTGCGCTTTGTTAAAGAAACTTTTACAGTGTGTTGTACTACTTTTGGAACAAGTTATATCAAAATTATAGAAAACTTCATTGGCTCTAACTCAAAATATGGACAATTTTATGTTTAATAGGGCCGGCGTCTTGAAATCTTTTGACAGCTTCCGAAGTGCTAATCTTCAACCTTTTTCAGCTGGACCAAATCAATTCAATCCATTCCTTTAAAATTCTAGACCCAAATTTTTTACAGTGTAATTTCAGCTCCCAACATGAAATTTGAGGCATTAAACATGGAGAAATAAATTTGAAAGGGGTATAAAAAATAAATGGCAAGTAACCCACTATCAACACTAGGGACTATATTCGAAAATCAAGTGACGACAATTGTGGTCTTGGACCTAATATGAATAATAAGAATTCATGAACCTTAAGAAATCTAATTAGCAGTTCTGACGAGAAATTTTCAATTTGCATTTATTCGTTTCAGATCCGTTCATCATCCGTTTTGTCCGTTATACGTCCGGTAGAAGTCCGTTTCACATTCGTTCAACATCCGTTTTATCCGTTAGACGTCCGCTAGAAGTCCGTTGATGAATTTATCTGCCAGACCTCAAACGGATGTATAACGGACACGTAACGGATACAAAACTGAAACGAAACGGACAAGTACCGTACAAAACGGACGCCTAACGGAGATTTTATCCGTTGGACGTCCGTTCAAAGTTTTGAACATGCTCAAAATTTTCCACCGGACAGAACGGACGTCAACGGATAAAACGTACGCTTAACGGACATGAAACGGATATGGACGGACGCCTAACGGATAAGAACGGACGTCTAACGGACATGAACGAATTGAAAAAAAGTTAGCAGTTAGGCGTCCGTTCGAGCTATCTGGTAAGGTGTGACCGAGGCTTACTGACAGCGGTTGTTGAAAATACTTGACCAATAAACCCACAGGAGGTTTACAATCTTTCCTAAATCACAACAATTTTGTGTCAGGATTTCTGTTTATTTGCGGTCATTACTGGTTCTCTGTTTACAAAATGTATTAAATTTCTGTTCCGTGTATATTTGGTTATAATATGCCTATGGATTCAGCGGAGGTTTTAGGGGGGGGGAGAGGGCCCGGGCCCCCCCTTTTTGGGGATAAATGTGGTTGCTTATATAGGGAATCACTGAAGCGTGACTGGAGCGGGCCCCCTCTTAGGTCAGTCAATGGGCCCTCACTTATGAAAATTCCTGGATCCGCCACTGAAATTCTCTCTATTAAACTTGCGAACAAAGAAAATTTCCTACTCTGTGTTTATCACTGTTGAATTAGTTATGTCTAGTTTAACCCGAATAATCCAGTCGTTATATTACGATAACTTCGATCACACCATCGAGAAAAGTAGTAGATAGAGGGCACTGAATTATTCGAGTTACCAGGTCTAGTTGAGTTTCGAATGTTTGTGAATGAATTTAAAATGAAAATCGACGTCATACTAAACTCCAAAAATTAAACACATAAATGAAATATACAAATCCTTGAATGAACTAAAATTAAAACAACCCACAAGAATAAAAAAGGCAGACAAGGAGCTCCCGACTTAATAGGCGTAAAATGCGGCAGGGTAAAACATGTTTTGTGAGAATTCAACCCTCTCGCTATACATTAATTGTACCTCTGGCAAACGTTTTTTTATGATCAAGACAAACGTTTCCATTTTGTGTGTTTATTTTGTAGCCGTATCCTTCTTTATTATTTAGGTACACCAATTAGATTTTCAAATTCATATGGAATCAAAGAAAAATTGGTCTGAACTACCCACCAAACCATCAATGATTCTGTAATGAAGAGTACCCAAATTGCCTCCATGCTTAAATTTGCATCGTCAAAAGTCGAATAACAGAGCTTTTGTTTATTTTATTCAAATATTTTGAACATTTGGATATTTTTCCATGCTTACTCTTCTTTTTTAAAGAAATGGATACTTGAAACATATTGTATTTGGTAATTTTAAAAAGATGACGTTTTGATGACGTAAAATCAGACTTTACAGGATCTTACAGCTTCAAGTTCTCTATTTCACAACTTTGTTTTACACCGTTACTTTTCAAATACAATTTAAGAGAATGGTCTGTATCATATTACCTCCGTGTTCATATTTACAAAATCAACAGATAATTTATAATAGATATATCTGCTTCGGATATTTCTTCTAAAATCAAGGATCATTAACCTTTATTTGGCTGACCCAGAGTTTTAAAAGTCATAGCGGGGATCCCTTCTAAAATCTATTGCTTCTGGAATTATCGTGTAATTGCTAATATCATTAATTACGCAATATGCCCAACGGCAAATCGACATCTATTGGTGGGGTGTTTGTTTAGGGGAGTTATCTTTTCTTATCTACTGGTCACCAGACAATGAGAACAAATTGGGAACCAGAATAGAAAATTAGCACGAGTTATCTCGCCTTGAAATGTCCATAATTCTTGTACATGATTGTAAATATATCCTAAAGCTGTACTTGCTTTTGGAATAAAGTATTATAATTTTACCACAGATGATAGTCCGAGAAGCCTGACTTTCTGGATTTAATATTTTTCATATTTGTAGAAGTCTTGCATTTCCATGTGTCCAAATATTATGAAATTATTATTTCTTTGAAATATATCATGTTTGTTTTTTATTTTGTTTGATGTCACACGCTAATTTTGTTTAAAACATGGCAATAAACATATGATTACGATTATGACGTAAACAACTAAAGTTTTTAACAATAAATCTGATAAGTACGATCGACTTGAATTTTGCCTGCTTCTTTATAAAAAGGATAATATTGTATTTGGTTAATATATTGTCTTGCAACTGGCCACATACAACAGGATCGGATCCAGTCATTTGTTAAGGGGGTCCAACTATATGTCCCCATTCAAATATATAAGATGTGGCACTCCCTAGTTGAGGTATTATTGAAATGTCACAGTTTGAACCGAACGTGGCTACGTAGTTATACATCCCGAACGGCGAAACGGAGGATGCATAAGAAACAAAAATGAAGTGGTATATGAAATTCAATAGTTATTTCACGTCGGGGCACATTACTGATTAGCTGATACAAATTTATTAACCGCCAAATTCTTTTACTAGTCTGATAATATATATATATATATATAAAATCTTGAAATGATATGCACCAGAGACTGGGTCAGCTATAAAAGCTCATAACACTGAGTGTGGAATTCTCGTAGCAATTCTCAACGTTTGATGTATTTCAGCTTGTGATTTTGCCGTTTGATTAGGGACTTTCCGTTTTGAATTTTCCTTGGAGTCCAGTAGTTTAGTGATTTTACTATTTGCCAGGTGTACAGATTTTCATTTAACCGTGTTGACATTTTCTTTAAATATTTGCATTAAACTATCGAAATTATAGTCACGCGTCACATATCTTTGTGTCAACGGTTAATATTTTTATTTGCTTTTTATTTGAAAATTGACATTATGAAATAAAGTAATCTTAAACTCAAGCATGACGGTGTTATTAATGTTAAAGTATGAAGATTTATTTTATCTTGTTCAAACAAAAAGTTCTTTTGTGTGCACATGCATGCATTATAAATCATAGAAACACAATTTGGATTGATAACCTTATAATAAGATCTTTTAATACAGACGAAGTATTTGTTGGTCGTGATTATCTACCAGAGTGTCTCCCTTTTTATTTGGACAGATTTCGACGATATGAGGAGTAAAGCCAATACAGATGGCGGATATGCTTGGGTGGTTTTATCAGGTTAGTTGAAAATGGTTAATTCAAGGTAAATAGAATCTTGTTCTTTAATTCTAATTTGCACTTTTAACGTTTATAATAACGGTTGTTCTTTTATTCTACATGTATGACTAATTGAGAAAAACAAGTTTCATTTGACGGAAAACTTTAGAAATACGCCTGAAAGGTCTTTCACGTACACTTCGAAGTACACACGACACGTTGTTAACGTACCATAGAGCTACGCGTATCTATTTGCTCATATATCCCAGGGGTACACGTATAACTGTTTGTTCACGTAAGACCGAAACTAAAGGATTCGACGTGATCATATATTCTTATATCTATTAAACAAGAAAGTTCCAAATTAGAATTCATATTTTAAAATATTATTACTATTTTTATATCGTTGAAAAAATCTCCTGCACATCATTTTGTAATTTTTAAAAGCGTTATTCTCTTTTTATTTTCATCAATAACCCCTTCTTGATTCAAAGACACATACAGTAACAGTAATACATGAGGTCCGATTTTAATAACTTAATTAGGAATATAATATTCAGTACTTGATTTAAAGTATTAAAACTTGGTTCAAATTATTGATTAAGACTTATATTTATTTTAAACATTAATTTTGTCAACATAATGTGTACATGAAAAACAGTATGTTAGGCAGGAATTGATTGGATAAGAATATGATGTTGACACAGATAATCCATTATTCAGCGATAGAGATGGCAGGATATCGGTTGCGGTTAGCTGCACGTACAAACAGTAACGCGTATCTCCAGAGTACGTGAACAAAGTGTGTTACGCAAACTCATAGGAACATACACACATTGTTACGTGTACCTGTAGGGTCGTGAGCAAAGCGTCATGGGTACGTGAACAAAGCGTTACGTGTACCTATAGGGTACGTGAACAAAGTAGTACGTATACCTTTAGGTTGCGTGAACAACGCGTTACGTGTACCTCTAGGATACTTGCATAAAGTGTTACGTGTACATTTTGATACGTGAACAAAGTATTACTTCCATGCTCAGATTAACGAAGAGTTGTTTCTATGCGAAGAAAGCATATATAGCCATTAACATGTTTGACGATGGCACAGAGATTTCATGTATTTGTCAACCAGACAGCAACGAAACAACAGCGAAAACACAATTACCCATGAGACAAACTTACTACTGTAAAGTGAGCCGTCAATAACAGCCGGTGCTGATATTCACGAGTACAGCAATTTTCGTATAGATAAATAAAGGCAAAAATTTAATGTGTGATCCATGAATTTTGTGTTCGTAAAAAAGTTGAAGAAATATTTACATACATGGCAGTGTTAACTAAATCTATAAGTATTTATTTTTGTCACATTTAAGTATATGGGACTTCAAAACTGTTCCCTTTGTTGTGAAGGTAGTAAAGTCAGCAACTGTAGTTTCGGTTTGTTCGTTTTTTAACAGGCTCGGACTTTTGCCAAACTAAATAAATCATTACAGCTGATTTCGTATACCTGTAAAGTAAAACTGTGGTTGGCTTGCTTGCTTTGTTTGTATAGTTGTTTATACAAGCTTTGAAATAAAATTGACATCTTTAAACAATATATATATTATATATTATACAACTCGTCTAAACATCAACCCAACAATGTTAGATCTGTAAATTTGCTTTCGCAAATTTTTGGTTCTTTATATATATATATAGATCTGTAAATTTGCTTTTGCAAATGTTTGGTTCTTCCCTCGCCGGGATTCGAACCCATGCTACTGTGACATCGTGACACCAAATATATATATATACAACTCGTCTAAACATGTACATCAACCCAACAATGTTAGATCTGTAAATTTGCTTTCGTAATTTTTTGGTTCTACCCTCGCCGGGATTCGAACCCATGCTACTATATATATAGGCATAGTTTAACTTGTATATTTTATATTTTGTACAATATACAAACAAAGCAAGCAAGCTAGCCAAAGTTTTGCTCTACATGCATTAGAAAATAAGCTGTGATGATGTTATCCATATGTATTTGCTACAAGGTGAAAAATTTGATATGTTTTGTGAAAATTGCAGCGTTGGATCTATAATAAAACAGAAGATGTCGTATGATTGCCAATTAGACCGCTGTCCACAAGAGACCAAAATAGCACAGAAATTAACATTTATAGATCACCGTACGGTCTTCAACAATGAGCAAAGCCCAAACCGCATAGTCAGCTATAAAAGGCCCCGATATGACAATGTAAAACAATTCAAACGAGAAAACTAAAGGCCTTAACTATATAAAAGAAAAATAACGAAAAACTAATCTGTAACACATAAACAAACGACAACCACTGAAATACAAGCCCCTATCCAATATATTCTTTTTATGGGATAGATTTCTTCTCCTTTTATATTTTTAATTGGGCTAGTTTTTTTTAGTTTTTTTATTGTTTTTAATGATGTAATTGTTGGGTCATTTATAGCTTACTGTTCAGCATTGAACCTATGACTGCTTACTTTACTGAATAATCTCTTTGTTCGAAAGATGTCTCATTAGGCACTCATACCTCATCTACTTATTTCTATATACAAAGCACGTGTAAGAAAAAAAATATAGGTTACATGGCACCTACTATTATCCAGAGACTTTTAATATTGGAGATATTTTACATATGTCAACAGGACAGCAGCCGAACGATAAAAAACTTCTGAGTATATATTTTGTGATAAAATTACCAACAAACGGATATTATCGATGGATGAAACTATAAAAAAATGGATTAAACTATATACCGTACCCGCTTCAGGAGGGCGGGGGTTCCCTGGGGATGGACCCCCTTTTTATTTGGACGATCAGTGCATTTGGATGGGAACATGTTGTTGGAACCCCCTCTCCTTATGTCCAGGGTTAGGACCCCCTTTTAAAATGGCTGGATCCGCCCCTGCCGCTTTCATAACACTTATTTTTAGCATACTGAATATTATGATGTTCTTACTTTTAGTTCAGGTCCTGATAAAAAAAATTACACAATTTAGTCCTGGTATCTATGATGAGTTTATTCAGTACAGAAAGAAGTGTTTCAATGAAAGTCGTGTTTTTCTAAGCAGAAATGATTTTGGAATGACATTATACCGGTCTAAAAGAGCTCAAATGATTTTCTTACTGGACAGTGGTCACTTCATTGGATATTTCACTGTTTCATGTTGTGAAATTAATGCAGGTTCAATTCCTTACAATGCACAAAACCGGTTCAACTACTTTTGTACCGGTTTGCAAGGCGGAAAAGAAAGTCGAATCGTGAAGCAAGTAAACAATATTTTTTTAATCTGAGCATGTAAATTGAAGATTACGTTATATATTTTACATAGACAATTAGGAGATAACTGTATTGTATTTTAAGCTCCGACGGCATCAATTGGGGATTTGATGGTCGCAAATTAAGTTTACTGGCGACGCGTTAGCGGAGACAGTAAACGGGTATTTGCGACCATCAAATCCCAAATTGATGCAGTCGGAGCTTAAAATACAATATTGTTATCTCCATTCTAATGAAACTGACAGAAAACAGCGTTAAAACATGTATTTAAAATCTGTCATATGCTGTCTGCGCTTGCGCGTACGTCCCATAGCATCAATTGTCAATTGATGCCATGTAAGAAAGTGACGTTATCCAATCAAAATGAACGTTACAAACGTTGTTGCATTAGAATAACTGTTTAGTGTCTTTAAATATCAGCTGTATTTGTACGAGGCTAGGAAACAAGGTGTATGCGAGCTTTTAGCGAGCTACTACACCTGTTTCGAGCCGAGTACAAATACAGCTGATACTTAAAGACACTAAACAGTTATTGTCTTTATCCTGCAATTAATTCTGTATATTTTTTTTTGTTTTAAAGACACAAAAACTAACATAGATAGCATTTGTTTTCGATTTGTAATCCCTTGAGGCCCGCGTAGTTATATCAAAATCCCACATTACGCTGAAGACGGGTTCGCAAAAAAAGAATCTCGAATGGTCAACAATAATACATCGCTCAAGGTGAATAATTATCTTTTTTAACATAACAACAAAATTCAACAGTACAAACAAATAATAAAACATTGTCAAATTTGAAACAGAAGTGTACGAATTGTCCTACGCTTTAGACTTGACATTCACTGAACATGCATGCTGAAATTGACATGGTTGATTTTGTAACACAATTATTTGAAATCGACAATTGTCATTGTAATTGGAATGGAACTGGAATACACATTCTGAGGTCACACAGGTTCAAACAAAACTCAGTCCGGCAGTGGGCGGAGCTTTAAAGCGATATCTGTAGGGCTGTATCTGTATAGTAGGACACCCAATTGCAGGATAAATTAAATATATTTGCAAAATAAAAACATTGGTAATGAGAGTCCCAGACAATATATTAGTTGACTGTTTTCCCACTAATTCCCTGTGTTTTAAGTAGTAGTTTACACGTAGTAGCCCTCAATGCATTGTAGTTCATTGAGTCGATTGGTCAGTTTTTCAAGGCCATATTGGCCTTGTGTTTTGGAAATTACTATTCAAATATATTCTGACGTCAGAAAATCTAGAGTTGAAACTGTGCATCTGTCATGGAATTGTTCGATAATTTTTCACCCCAAAATTACCAGACATTAGAAATAAGTATATGTTTGCCCACGTCGTAGCACAGGAGGCAGTGAGTTTTTACCATTAACCGTCCATACGTCCCAAAATTTGCTACGGTTCCCTAGCATTTGTTTCACCTAAACCAAATGTCATGAAACTTATACAAATTGCATATTACCACAAATCAACGATCAAGTTTGAATTTTGGTGGCGTCACTTTTACTGTTCTAGTGTTATGCCCCTTTAGAAATTTTCGTTTCCGTTCTCTAACTTTAGTTTGCCTGAACCAAATGTTATGAAACTTATACCAAATGCTTATTACCACAAAACACAGATCAGGGATGTATTTTTGTGGCATCACTTTTATCGTTATTGAGTTATGTTCTTTTATAAATGGAGTAGGTCCGGTAAGGGCCGGTTTAGGCCTTAAATTTCAGGGTTCATCTGACGAAAGATTTTGGACACTTTTTAAACACTTCAATGTCTATTTCAATTGATTCAATTATTTTTTGTGAAAGATTTTAACTGATTCAGTCATTAAAAACGCTCCGATTATAGCTTAAATATGAAAAATATATCAAAGATGCCAAAAACTGTCACTTTTCGTGTGTTTTTTTTCAAAAATGATAGTGGCCGCATCTGTGTTCATCCTCGACCTTTATATATGTTATGTATTATCATTAAACACAACTTAAATTTCAATTTCAAGAATGAACACGAATGCGGCCACTTTCAGTTTAGACGAAATTCGTCTTAAATTTAACTAAAATGCTGAGATTGAGAAGATTTCTGTAATTTAGCATGAATTAAAGATACAAGTACCGATATATGTGCATTGTAATGCCATAAAACAGCCCTTATCTATGTAACAGAGGGATTATACCATCAAAAAAATAACTGAAAGTTTACATTTAAACAATTTTGTAAAACTGCTTTATTTTGGGGCCAAAAAGGGTCTTACTGAACCTACTCCTTTGCTGAATATATATTTCCGTTCTCTAAATTTAGTTTGCCTCAACCAAAGGTTATGACACTTATACACTATGCTAATTATCACATATCAAAAATCAAGTTTGAATTTTGGTGGCATCACTTTTATCGTTGTAGAGTTGTGCCCCTTAACAAATGGAAAACTGACTGAATTTTTCGTTTCTATTTTCTCAATGAAGTTTGCCTCAATTGAATATTATGAAACGTATACCCAATTCTTATTACCAAAACACACATATCAAGTAAAATTTGGGTAGGTTGACAGTTCAGTTCTTCAGGTAAGTCCCTTTTTAACGTTATATGCATGCGGGGCATCATTTGTGTCCCATGAATACATTCCCCATTTATTTCAGCAAAATGTAGTCCGACCAATTGAGACTTTAACCTATTTTTAAAGTGATAAATAAATGTGGCTTACATTTATTTTGTTTTCTAAAAAGTATTTACATTCTAAATATGTAATAAATTAACCACCAAAATCATTGTTGTTACATACAAGCAGTTTATTTTTTCGAACTATATAACTCCCATTTCCAAAGACCTTGCTAATCAAGGGAGTTTGTGATGTGTGGTCCAAATTCTAGATTAAACAACAAAGTTTCAAAATTATATCTATTCCAAAACCAAGTATTTAAACAGTTTGCAATTTTGTAATTAAGGGCTTAGGGTGAGTTTTCAAGCAAAGACGGCCAAACTTTTTATTGCGTTTCGGTGTTGTGTCGTTGTTCTCCTTTTATATTTAATGCGTTTCCCTCGGTTTTAGTTTGTTACCCCGATTTTGTTTTTTGTCCATGGATTTATGAGTTTTGAACAGCGGTATACTGCTGTTGCCTTTATTTTATAAAATGTTTTGTTTTTCTTTTTTTTCTGAGCTGCATAAATGAAGTACATGCATGTCCTAGTTTTGGAGGGGGTGCATAAAAATCATTTTCAAAGTTTTATATGCATACAAGTTGTATCGGTAACTGTTTAACTTGTGCATTGTAGCTTGTGTCATCCTACAGTTTCTGACAGCTGGGGTTGTCAGTTCCTTTGGTCTATTTTTCGTTGAGATTCTTGAGGTTTACGATGAAAAGGTGTCCACTGCCACCCTTATCATGGGACTGATGAATGGAGTTTACTGTTTGTCTTGTAAGTTTTTTTGTATTCGAGTTCAAAATTGTTTTGAGAATAAAAGTTTATATGAAGCACGTGACGAATTCAAACTTGTTAAAAAACCAAATGTTTTATTTTTAGTTTTCCTCCAACTTTTGGTAGAACAAAGTTATATCATATTTTTGCTTGAATATTTCGAAATAAACTAATTGTTTTTTCACGGCGAAAATAAAGTCAATAAATTGTTCAGAGAATAGTTTTCACTATACGAGGAATAGACTAGAGACCGTTTTGCTTTCATTAATTCTTTGTCTCGGATACCAACCTCCGGTGGCGGACATCACAAATTGTGAAACAATTCAAACGAAAAAAACAACTGCTTTATTTATGTATAAAAAGACCATACAGAAACAAATACAACCAATGCATTTAAAGACACAAAGTACCGACCTGATACTTCTAGAAGAATATTTGTAAAATGTACATTTGCAACACAGTTAATAGATTTCTTATAGAAAGATCCGCACAGATAGAAGTTACTATCTTTCTTATATTTCTTCGTAATATAAGACAGGAATGATTACGGGTGTGACGGTCAAACACATGTTCAGATAAATGAAAGAACTGTTTTAGTTGGAACTTTGTTAAATCTTTTTCAGCACTTCCCATCATGATGTATTTGATTAAAATTTTGAAACCAAGAACAACTGTTATACTTGGAAGTTTCATAACAGCTTCCGGTTACAGTCTGAGTTGTCTGGCTGGAAATATATACTTCCTGTTCTTTACTCTCAGCTTCCTCGTGGGTAAGTATACAACTGTTATATGTATAACAAACAACAAAACAGAACATGATTGTCTCTTGCAATTAAAGATATTTATTTTTCTCGTTGATATTAAATGAGGAAATATAGCACGATTGCCAATGAAACTATCAACAAACGAATACACATGTAAACTACAAATCACTGTAAGCCGTCAACAATGAACAAAACAAATATCGAATTAGAGTAGTCAGCACTTCTGTGTTGATCTGAATTATAATTTATTTTGTGACATAAGCAATTTTTGAATTGTTTGAAATACTGATTATATTCTAGCCCAAAATTAGATTACCGTATATGTACATATTTAGACATTTTGGCCCTCGATGTTCATGATGTTTGTTTTAATTTCAAACTTTTTAGTCTTTTAATTTTATTGATTCGAGCGTTATCATTATTATGAATCTCTTTTAGACGATTAATTTGGCGTTAAATTTATAAGCTTGGTATCTATGATGTTTTTTCACTTAATTATAAAACGTCCGGAATAACTCAAAGTGAAAGATTTCAAAAGAAAAAGAAATCGCACAGGCACTTGTTTCTGTCCATTGGAAGACACACTATCAACGTATATTTACTCGTACACATACGTTGATAGTGTTTCTTCCAATGGATAGAAACAAGTGCCTGTGAGAAATCGGTCTGGTTTAAGATTTCAACAATAAGAAGAAAAACAATCATGACAGACACCAATCACTGGACTACAAACTCTGTCTTGAAGTAAGCACTCACAACTTGTTCTTATATAAACAGGCCGTACGGTGACATATAACTGTGAATTCTTGTGTCATTTACAGTTGTCTTGTAAGCTAGCATTTCACATCTTCATATTTTTATATCCATTTAAATTTGTTTTATCTGAGTATTTAGCTAAGTAAATGGATTGTAGTGCCCCACATCTGATAGGAAAACCAATTCATTTGAGATCTTTGTAGCAATTTGAATGCTTGGTCGAGTTCTGGAAACATCCCCTGTTTTCCCAGGTTTGTTTTAAATGACGTTTACAAGGAGAATAGTACGGTAAAGTTTAAATATTCATTGTATCCTGAATGCGAAACTCGAAAAAGAATTCCCCTCGGGTAATTAAATGAGTTCCTTTATTTTCATGATCACACATAATCTCAAACACTGTCGACATCAAAATCATTGCAAAGACATTGAGTAAACACGACCACGTTGAAAACCAGCAGACAGTCAAATTTTCTCAGCAAACTCTGCAATAGAGAATCAGTGATCGAAAAATATCTTTTTTTCTGTGCAAATGAAATGCCATTGGCACGAAAGCAATTACCTTGATATTGACTCTTAGAAATTTTAATGTTTGTTTAAAAACAATTCCATGAATATTTTTTTTATGGTTCAATTAAATAATGTTAAAAGTTTACTGGATTTGTGTTGTCGAATTACCAAACATAACATACGATTGATACCCGTTTATAGGATTAACATGTAAAATTATTCTATAGTGTTGGTTTTATTTAATTTGTTGAGTAAGAACTTAGTTAAGTCAAGATTTGACCGTGAAGACTTCCCGAAGAGAAATCAAATTAATATTTCAAGAACGTTCCTGTTTTGGAATTTTGACCTAGTATTAATGAAACCATATTTAATCCTCTATAGCTCAATAACATCAATGCCTATATTATAAAAACATTAATTTCTATGGTGTCAGATATTATCAATTTACATTATCTATCCTGCTGTGTCAGTAATTAAAGGAGGCGTAAATACATCTTCTTCATTCCTGCTTACATATATAACAACTGAATCGGATAATTAAAAAACGAAGACCTGTTCAACGCAAAGGGTATTTCAGTTTCCTACAATTCAAAGGGATTACTTCAGTGAACAAAGGCCAGAAGTACTTTATGATATAACAGGAAATCTCAAATCTTCATAGAAGTCAGTAATTAGTAATTCCCTTTTGTAAATAATATAAAATAACATGCTTCCGTCGTAAAAATAATACAATATATATATAGTAAATGTTTTATATTTTGTAACTAGGTTGCTTTCTCAATGACGTTTACTTCACTTCTTTTATAAATTTGGAGGATAATTCATTTTTTTGGAAATTTGACAAATCGTCATGTTAGAAGATTAAAGATTATCAATTTATTTGTTGAATTTTCAAAATATTATTGACAACAACAGAAATCGAACTCTAAGATAAACGGAAAAGAGTTCTTTATATTATATTATTAAATATTAATAGAAATCATTAATTAATAATTATCTGTGTTTACAACGAAAAAAAATCGAAACTTAATATAAGTCCATAAAACCTGACAAACGCAAACTTTACACTAGATCAACAAACAAACCGAATAGAAAACAACTGTCATATTCCTGACTTGGTACAGGTATTTTCAATTAAAAATGGTGAATTTAAACATGTTTTATAGCTAACCTATCCTCCTACTTTTTGTATTTTTCAATAATTCCGTTATGTTGACAAAGTTTGGCAAGCAACACCAAGAGAAATTAAGATGTCACGAAACATGTTTAACCCCGCCGCCTTTATCGCCTGTCGCAAGTCAGGAACATCTGGGGCCTGTTTATCGAAGCTCTCTTAGGATTAGGACGTGTCCTAAGACCAACTTAGGACACATCTTAGTCCTAAATGGGTTTATCAAACATGTCGCAACTTAGGAAAATCCTAGGAATTGTCCTAACTTTAGGATACCAATTTAGGTGTCTTAAGATGGTCTTAGGATGATCCTAACTTTAGGATACATTCGAATTTCGTCTGTTGTTCATTTTTACGCGTATAATTTTTTAAGCAGTACTAAAACTAGTTGAAATTCTCCGTATTGATATGAATAGTGCACGAGATTTTAATTTGAACTGTTAAAGAAGGAAAATGTGACACTCAACTCACTCAAAAACATGTTATGAATTTTATATCTTGTTTAACAGTTTGTTTGTTAAATTTTTATTTTTGTCTCGTGTTTTGTTTCATACAGTTTAAATCTACAATTATTTTACAAAATATATTTATTACTTTTAATTTAGAACTACCTATTATTTATTAGTTTCTAATTAACCATATTTGAAAAAAATTATTTTAAAATAGGATATCATAATTTTTTTTTTCATATTCAGTTTGTTTTTTCTTTTCCGCCAATACTTAGGACATCAGTTAGGACGACCTAGCTAAGATATTCCTAAGATAGCTTCGATGTGCATGCTGAGACGTGTCGTAAGTCGGTCCTAACTTTATCCTAACTTCTGTCCTAAGAAATTCTTAGGACCGATCTAAGGACAGTTTCGATAAACAGGCCCCTGGTGTCTGTAAGTCTTGTGTGTTGGTTTTTTTTTTAGCTCACCTGCCCCAAAGGGCCAAGTGAGCTTTTCTCATCACTTGGCGTCCGGCGTCATTAACTTTTACAAAAATATTCTCCTCTGAAACTACTGAGCCAAATGTATCAAACTTGGCCACAATCATCATTGGGGAATTTAGTTTAAAAATTGTGTGTGGTGACCCGCCAAACCAACCAAGATGGCCATCATGGCTAAAAATAGAACATAGGAGTAAAATGTATATTTTGGCTTATAACTGCGAATATAAAGCATTTACAGCAAATCTGACAAGAGATAAAATTGTTTATCAAGTCAAGATCTATCTGCCCTGCAATTTTCAGAAGAATTGGACAAAGGGTTGTTGGGTTGCTGCCCCTGAATTGGTAATTTTAAGGACTTTTTTTCATTTTCGGTTATTATCTTGAAAATTATCATAGATAGACTAAGAGATAAACTGCACACAGCAATAATGGTCTGCAAAGTAAGAGCTACAAATAAGTCGCATGATCAAAATGGTCAGTTGACCCCTTAAGGAGTTATTGCCCTTTGAAGTCATTTTTTACCGATTTTTCGTAAATTTTTGTAATCTTTTACAAAAATCTTCTCCTCTGAAACTACTGGACCAAATTTATTCAAACTTAGCCACAATAATTATTAGGGAATCTAGTTTAAAAATGTGTGCGGTGACCAGCCAACAAACCAAGATGGCTGCAATGGCTAAAAATAGAACATAGGGGTAAAGTGTAGATTTTGGCTTATAACTCTGAAACCAAATCATTTTAAGGAAATCTTACTTCGGTTAACTTGTTTATCAAGTAAATATCTATCTACCCTAAAATTTTCAGATAAATTGGACAAGTGGTTGTTGGGTTGCTGCCCCTGAATTGGTAATTTATAAGGAATTTTTGCCGTTTTTGGTTATTATATTGAATACTATTACAGATAGAGATAAACTGTAAACAGTAATTATGTTCAGCAAAGTAAGATCTACAATAGGTCAAAATAACCATAATGGTCAGTTGACCCCTTAAGGAGAAATTGTCCTTTATAGTCAATTTTTTACAATTTTCATTAATTTGGTAAAAAAGTTTTCCTCTGTAACTAAAGGGCCAAGTTTTGTTTTACAGATAGAGAAAATTGTATGTAGCAAGAATGATCAGTAAAGTATGCTCTACAAACACATCACCATCACCAAAACACAATTTTGTCATCTGTTTCCTTTTTTAGCTCACCTGGCCTAAAAGGCCATGTGAGCTTTTCTCATCACTTGGCGTCCGTCGTCGTCGACGACGACGTCGACGTCGTCGTCTGTCGTCGTTAACAATTTTTCAAACATCTTCTCCTCTGAAACTACTGAATGGATTTGAATGAAACTTAGCATGATTGTTCCTTAGATTATTCTGCACAAAGTGTGTGCTTCGATTTTTGATCTGTAAAAAACACATGGCCGCCGTTACTTAAAATAGAACATAGGGGTCAAATGCAGTTTTTGGCTTATATCTCAAAAACGAAAGCATTTAGAGCAAATCTGACATGGGGTTAAAATGTTCATTAGGTCAAGATCTATCAGCCTTGAAATTTTCAGATGAATCAAACAAACCATTGTTTGGTTGCTGCCACTTAATTGGTAATTTTAAGGAAATTTTGCAGTTTTTGGTCATTATCTTGAATATTATTATAGATACAGATAAACTGTTAATAGCAAAAATGTTAAGCAAAGTAAGATCTTCAAATAAGTCAATTTGACCAAAATTGTCAATTGACCTCTTAAGGAGTTATTGCCCTTTAAAGACTTTTTTCACAATTTGTTCATCATGTTGACTTACTTTAAAAAATCTTCTCCTTTAAAACTGCTGTATCAATTTCAGCCAAACTTAGGCTAAATGAGTTTTAGAGTTTCAGAGTATCTAGTATAAATTTTATATTTCATTTCCTTGTATGTCAAGAAACATAGCTCCTATGGCTAAAATAGAACATAGGAGAAAATGATTTTTTTTTGCTTTTGAAGAAAATAGGACGATTCAAAGAACATTTAAATAAATTGAAAAGCCAAAATAATCATTGATGAGAGATTAAACCAAACAAATTCAGGTGAGCGATTCAGGCTCTTGAGAGCCTCTTGTTTAAGATGCACATAGACCAAGGTGAGCGACACAGGCTCTTAAGAGCCTCTAGTTTTAACGTTTCGGAGTTTAGTGTGGTGTCGATTTCAATGAACTGGTATACATTATTGCTTAAGGGTCAGCTTAAACCTTATTTTTGTCGTTGAGTCGAAGATCTATTGGCGGTATTGAGCCGTTTTCTGCTCTTTGGTCAGTTTGTTATCTGTTTTGACTCTTTCCTCATTTTCATTATCGATTTTATAAATGGTAAATGTGTCAATAATAAAGATCAAGCAGTCAATAAATGCGAAATACAACACAATTTACAAAATACAAAAAAAAAAATCAGACAAACAAATATGACAGAGACGCTCACAGAAAAAGTTATTGTAGTTGATTGCAAATATGACAAAGACGCCAACATTTATTTGTAGTTGATGGTACATACAGTTAATAAAAACAAGTTCATGAAGTAAAATATAATTACAAGGGTAAACAAAATGAAAACCCTACATCGTAGATGACTGAATACATCTATGTTTAATGTTTCTTGTCTTTTACATGATTCTTACTTTAAATACTGGGTTACACAAAGGGATTTGCATGAGGAACAGGATGTTCTTATACTTTATGAAATTTTGTATCACAGTCGAAATTCAATTCGACATTCACGTCCACATATTTGACACGTAAACTTTTTTGTACGGTAAAGGGGGGGGGGGAGGTGTTAAAAAGATACAAATCCGACCAAAGAGCAGCCATTGTTGTCTGTCGTTATTAATTTATGTTTATTATTTAACGGAACAAAATACTAAGTACTGAACAATACTAAACACTAGTAGCGTTTTAATTATCACGGATTGTGTTGAAATGAGGAGAAACTATAAGAAAATATTTATTGAAAGTACAAAATTGATTTGTGTTCATTATTTATAGGTAGAAATACAATCAACAGATTTTTCACGAATGATTTTAAAGATGTTATGCAAAAACTTTTTTTTTTATTTAGGTGTCGGAATGGCTTTGATTTTGCCACCATCAATCTATTTACTTGGGACGTATTTTTCAAAGCGCCGCGCTATGGCAAATGGAATAGCTATCTCCGGCTGTTGTTTAGGGGGACTTGTTTGTCCTCCTCTGTACAGATACTTACTGGACAATTATGGCTTAAGAGGAGCTCTGTTGCTTACTGGAGGTATATTGATGCACAATATCCCAATGGCTTGTTTATTAAGGCCAAACGGCAAGTCCTCTAACATTTCTAAAAAATCAACTGAGAAAGAGGCCGACAACGAAGGAAAAACAACAGAATCAGATGAACCAGTACGTAGTCAGAATGCTGTAAAAGATCATAGCATTAAGAATGGTGACGTGAACATATATAATGTTTCTAGTGGATCAGATCCGTTGTTGTATGAAAAGAAGAGCAAAGCTAAACTTTTATCATCAAGTGAAAATTGTCTTTATAGAAACGTTGACACCCAATTACTCGATGGGCATTATAATATGCGACGATTTTCAATATCAGATTCATTTACATTTGGTAATAGAAGTGCATCTTTAGGATTATCGATGACAAATCTGAATTCCAGCAATAATCAAGTTAGCGATTCGCCAATTGAGGTACACAAATGTCCTCATCCATGTACTCCTTTCTTGAATCCAACGTTCTTTTTATTCGTTATTACAAACTGTTTGGCAACAACTGTGGCTGCTACGTTTTTATCTTACCTCCCGCTATATGCCAAACATCACAATATTGACAATACTAAGATAGTCGTTTTAGTTTCCCTCACTGGAGCAGTGGATTTTATTGGGAGAATATGTTCTGGCATTTTGGCTGACATGCCACAAATAAAAACATACTATATCTTAGCAATATCGCAGGGTGTATGTGGTGTGGTATATAACTGTAATTCATTACTGACATCGTTTGCTGGGCTACTGGTGTTTTGTGTTGCAATTGGTCTATTTGCTGGGGTCCAACTTGTATTAATGTTTAGTCATACAGTAGAAATAGTTGGACTTGACTTAACTCCTCCGGCCGTATCGATCCTTATTGTTGGTCAATTACCTGCGTTTATATTTGGACCACTAATTTTCGGTAAGTAGGTGTATAATGATCTATTTTGATAAAACTGCCAAAAAAATTGGATAAACGGATATTTCCAGGAATATTAGATTATTGAAAAAAAAGTAAAAATATAGACAATTTCCGTAGGTCGATATCGTTTTTTTTTGCCAGCTTTTATGGGCTTTCCCTTTTATGAATCTACAAAGGAGTTTTGATATTTTTGTTAAATTTTCCAACATTATGTCAAAACTTAACTTTATACTGGAAATGCAGCACATGGAATGATATAGAATATAAGTGAACATCAAGTAAATGAATAACTTGGTTTACATTGCTAAGGCATTTAACACCCTGCTCTTCAAAGATAACATGTCAAGGAAACGACACTACCAAATTTCAGTTAAGCTATTGATTAGATTTCATTTCAAGTCGTGTTGAAGCAATATAATACAATGAAAGTTAACAATTCACCTTTCAGATACATTGAAAATAAGAAATTATACATCAAAAAATATTTTTTAAGAATTACTTCTTTGTTTTGCAGGTCTTTTAAGAGACTCCACAGGTGACTTCGTTGCATCTTTTCATACCATAGGAGCACTAGCTTTACTGTCGTCGGCATTGTTCTTATGTGAACCTCTTACAAATCGGATTATCAGACAGTCTCAGGGAGTTAGGTTCGACCGAAAAGCTGTCCTTGATAAGTAATTGATGGTACAAACTTACATTATTCGATATTTCAATGACCATTCTTCTGTAGGCTCCACAAATCAGTAATATAATACAGAGTGATAATCATAAGGGGTAAACAAAAACAATAGCAGTATTCATAATGTCATTTGTATTTTATTTTTAAGTCAACCAGTGTATAATTAGTATATGTCTAAATAAAGCGCATGTGTTACTTGCTCGACAAATGTAAACACTATATGGGATTTCGCAGTCATTAGTTTCTTGTAAAACGGAGTTAAAAACAGGCTAAAACTGTCGAAGTTTTCATACATTAACATACCTATTTAAAATGTATAAACATGTACTATGTAACCGTCAACTTTTAGTACACATTCGTGTTGATTCAAAACTATAAGGCTAACTATGATCATACATAGAAATATTTGAATTAATTATTTATTATTTTCATACGTAGGTAAATATGTTTTGCATTTTGTTCACTGAATTTGATGCGTCATTTATCATTTGAAACATCAAGTTGGATTTAAACTTTAAAATTTTTCTTTTTCTAAACTATTGGATCTTTTGTTTTGTCATTCAACGGGGGGTAAAAAGAGCATTAATTACAAGTGTTGTATGATTTTAAAGTTGTATTATTGATGAGTAAAACAATAACACAAACTATGGAGTTTTATAAAAGATTTAAAACGCTTAATGACAGATGAAACGCCGAATCAATAACCGTTTGTTTGGTACATAAGTATAGTAATTACATGCCGTCAATTTAGAAAAAAATAGATCTAGTTGTATTCATAAAAGATTTTATAAATATTCAATATACTCAGGTGTTTTTTTTTTGTTATAACAACTTTCAAACAGACCTTGTTCTTGTCAGTAAGTATTGTCTTTTACGATATCAGCTATGTAATCTTTTTTTAAATAAACTTAAAAAAATGAAAGAAATTATTAAGGCATGATATTTTTTTTTTCTTCAAATTATTTTTGTAAAGTTTAAATCGAATATTAAAGTCATAAGAAACCTCAAATTAAAAAAAAAATATGCATATGTTTTTTATAACTAAATGGATAGTTTTCATTATACAACTTATGTACATATACTTTTTTCTGAGGAAAATTCTTTAATTTGTCCACATTTAGAAGAAGTTCACTTATTATTAATTGCTTGCTTCCAGGAAGCAATTCGCCGACATGTTTTCCGTATGCATAGTGACCCGAGCGTAACCCTCCTCGTAAAAATCCGGTGACCACAATACGCATGGATTTGTCATTGAAATAAACAAATATCTTATTATACATGTTAAACACGTGCTCAATACCCATGCTTTTTCTGATTTGTTTACTATAAGGTGAAAATCGGCAAAACTCGGCTTCAAAACACGGCATTTAATAAGCAGCCATATTTGTTAAATCGTAACAAACAGAGAGACGATTTTATGATATATTTGCGAAAAAAATGATAAAATCGTGCACAGAGGACTAAGTTTATGATGTATATATGCATTGGTTCAAGAATTGGACACACATTATTTTTCACCACTCACTCGTTTCATATGACTTTAACGTCAATGCTTTATTGTTTTTAGGGAGTTCAAAATTGAATTTCTAGAAATATTTTCTAAAGTCTTAAAACATATCCTTTCAATCTGAAAATACACTAGAATAGAATAAAATATTCTTTATATGCCAGTATACGGAATAAGTTTGATACAATTGTAAAAAATGTCCCAGCACAGCTGAGATAAGGTGACAAAATGCTTAGTAGTTCTAAATGTAACTGCCAATAAAAAAAAAAATGAACATCATACTTCGCTTTCATTATTTAAGCTCCATACTTATAACAAAAGCATTTTGTTTTAAGTTCCGTTTTCACCAACCGCATAATGTTACCGACGTAACGTAAAAATAAACAACCGGACGACACAATGTAGATTTCCAAAAATTCAGTGCGCGGGAAAAGTTTTGATTTTGTTTTTTTATGTTTCGATTGCTCTTTGCGCATTTAATAGAACATGATAGAGAAGGAAATATTGGTTACTCCTAACCTGCTTACGTCAGAAAGCTAGGTTTAGTTGCCGTAAATGAGAATTATGGATTAATAACACTTTAAAAAAACTTTAAATTGTGGGACAGTTTTTTAAATAAGCAATTGATCAAAATAGTAAAATGTTAACAAAACGGAATTGTTTCATTTTTTTGTAAGGGCGTTTAGGGCATTTTGAAACATAATAACTGCAAAGTGTACAAATAAATGTCTGCAAATAACGTAACAAAATTTATAGAAAAATTTTGTGTACATACTGATTTGTTTCTTCAATAGTAGACAAAGTGCTAACTAATGCTGTACTTTAAAGTTTAGGATAATAATAAAAAATCCAATAGATATACATTCAATGATTAGTTCAAATATAAAGTATTGACTAGTTTTCACCGTTATTTTTATTGAACTGATTTGGAGAAAAATGGGATAATAACCAGCTTTGTTAAAACGAGTTTCAGGATGTGAAAACTCATAAATAAAACATTGACGACGTTTTTTTTACTGGTGTGCATAGTTCATAACATGAAAAGTTAGTATGGATCTTAATTGAGTGTTGTTAAGTAATAATAATCCGATTATGCCAGGAAATTATAAGGTATGTACTATATTTATAAGTTTGATGTCTATAAATGAATGATGCCACTAAACAGAATCGTATATATTCTATATTGTTGTACTCGATATAAGAATGGTTGGAAGTTAATAGATTAATATTTAGAAGCAGTACACTCGAATTGTAAAAGGTTCTTTTACAATAATTTTTTTTAAGAATGAAATTACCTTTTTTGAACAACATATGGTGTTTTTTTTATAAAGATTGCAAACATTTCTCTTTTACAAATACAATTTTGCTGTCTTTGTTTTGAGTTTCGAAATTGTGTCAAAAAGTTATATTTTCAGAGAATACATATACAATCATAGCCTTTGTTGAGGGCCTTATAGTGACCTATATATAGTTGTTTATTGCTGTGTCATTTAGTCTCCTGTGAAGGGTTGTCTAATTGGCAATTATACCACAACTTCTATTTTATATTTAAGTGTATAGTATTAGTTGACTGTTGTGTGTATATGTGTTTTTCTTTATTTCTTCCTAACGTCATATAAAGGCAATATTAGCATACCGCTGTTCAAAAGTCATCAATCGATTGAGAGAAAAGACAAACTAACACTGAGGAAAACACATCAACTATAGGAGGGAAACAACAAAACAACAGAAACACTAAAGTACAAAAACAAAATGACATTACAACATACATAGAGACGAACTATAAAATAGCATTTGCCATTTTCCTGACTTGGTACGGGACAAAAATGAACCTCGCGCTTTTATGGCAATGATAATAAACCACTAAAAGACAGGAATATCACAAAAATACTGAACTTCGAGGAAAATTAAATCAGAAGGTCCCTAATCATATGGCAAATCAAATGACAAAACACATCAAACGAATGGACATAAACTGTCATATTCCTGTCTTGGTACAGGTTTTTTCAAATGTAGAAAATGGTGGATTGAACCTTGTTTTATAGCGCTTAACCTCTCACTTGTACGACAGCTTCATCAAATTCAGTAAAAATAAATGCAAAACCATTCAGGACAGAGAAAAACATAAATTAGTCATATACAAGTATATTTCGGCATGTTTACGACAGAATACCAACGAACACGTAAAGAAATTCAGGGCAGTGAACAAAAACGGCGTAACAGAATAACGAACTGCCCATTACACGAATGTATCAACGCCACAAAAGTGACGTCACATGTAAATTTCTAAAATATGTATATAAATCAAGATAAGTTTGTAATTATTTTATTTGATGTATTTCATAAAAATTACAGGAATACTAATATAAAATTGTGTGAGTAATAAGTTAATTAATTGTAGTATCCATTATAGCCATCTTGGTATTTCTTCTTAATCAAACTGTAAACCAAAGAAATCGTTAATATTAAGTTGCTTAAACTAAAACCTTATTAATGAACTTGGTGAATAATTATCTTTACTTTAACATATAAATGAAAAATAAAAAAAATCGAATTACAATTATGAACGATAAGAAATTTAACAATATCCGATCAGAATTACAAATACAACTTCATAACTAATTACATGCATGTTTGATACACAAATAAAATGGTTTAATGACTTAAAAACCATGAAAATAAAGTACTTTGATTTTTTAGTGTTCAAAGCCACGATAAACACTTGTTTTTATTAGTAGAGAAAGCCGACGAAAACCACCGGTTTTGTCAGGTAAACTGACAATCCGTGTCAATAGAGATTGGAGGTGAGAGAACCTGTCACATGCTGGGTTCGAATGTTGACATGCTAGTGAGTAGTTTCACTACTTAGACCACATGCACATGGTCACCAAGGCTCCTCAATACCATATTAATGGTTGAAGCAAAGGATTTTACTTTTGAAATTGATGACACTTAAACTGATTTGAATCTTCATCTTTTTGTATGCCTCATTTTATTCATGTTTTCGTTTATTAATATAATTGAAAACAACAATGTATAAATACAATACCTCATTTAATACACAAAATATTTGAAAAACAAGGATGTTCAAAACCTGGCGAGCTATTTGATCAAAAGACAGTTTAAGTGTAGGATTTAGATAATGACCAAAAAAAATCACTGGTACAATAAGATTCTAAAATGATTTTCTTTTCATTTATTTAAAGAATCAGTAAAAGAAATAGCATATTAATAGGGTCATAATCAGGAGCCAATGACCATCAAAAATTGTATTCATCTGTAAATTAGTATGATGAGCAGATATGATTTGTGAATTCAGTTTAATTCGTCAGTTGCATCGTCGTCGAATATAAAAAAAACTCATCATAGATACCAGGACTAAAATTTCAGACTTACGCCAGACGCACGTTTCGTCTACTAAAGAGGTACAAAAGATACTAGAGGGACAGTCAAACTCATAAATCCAAAATAAACTGACAACACCATGGCTAAAAATGAAAAGGACAAACAGACAAACAATAGTTCACATGACACAGCATAGAAATCTAACGAAAAAACAACTCAAACACCAAAAAGACTCATCAGTAACGCTCGAATCAAAAAATGTTTAAAACGCCAAATACAATTACGATGCTGAAGAGCATTGAGGACCAAAAATTCCTAAAGGTTTTGCCATATACAGCTAAGATAACCCTTCGGATAATTAGTATAATTTTCACTTTAGAAAATGCGTGTAAGTCAGGAATATGACAAGTGTAATTCATTCGTTTGATGTGTTGGACGTTTTGATTTGCTATTTGATTTTATATTTCATTTTCGATTTTTCCTCGGAGTTTAGTTTTCTTGTAATTTTACATTTTATTTATCGAATTTTATATGAAGAAATTAAAAAATATCCCATGATGCATTGACTTGCTGTTGAAAAGGTAAACGCCTGTAGTGTATGCCATTTTTAGAAATATTTTTACAGTAAGGGTTGTTTGCTAGTGAGAGATGTCTATTTCTTTTACTGTATTTTGTCTGTTTCATTTGGTCTCTTGTGGAGATTTGTCTCATTGGCAATAATACCACATCTTCTTTTTAATATAAGCATGGTAAAAGAAAAAATAAACAATCATCACTATATATATCGTGTGAATTATAATAGTATCTGTTTAGAAATGGAGGTTCAACTCAGTATAGTAACTTATAAACTATCTTTATAAGGTATACATAATCCAGCCTTTTAATCATTTTGAATTTTGCTATATATGTTGTATCTATTTCATCTATTTTATGTAATCGAAATTGCATGTTATTTATCTATAATGAGATATGGTTAACGTTGTTGATGTGTAAACATTTCAATTGATGTCAATGACTGTAAATAAAATATATTAAAGATTTTAATCTAAAATTATGTCATTAATCCTCAGAGAAAGTCTACCTCATTAGCAAAGTATAAAAGTTGTTACAGTTTAGCATAGGAATTTAATCGATTGAAAACGATAGGATTTTTTCATTAATTGAATTCCAACACATCTAATGTTTGACATCATTTTATTGATGCTATCATATTAAAACAGAGTAACCAATATAGAACATTTTAGTGATTTAGAAATGTATGCATATTCAAGTAGGTAAACTTATTGACCTTATTCCGGCCAAAATTATAGCATAGCAACAGCGTCATGTACGGAATGACGTAGCTGGTGTATCAAATAAAATCTTGCATCGAAATTGATAGAAAGAATTCATGGAAATGAAAATTAACAATCGCTGTCCCCGTCTTTATCAGTGTTTTACTATTGTCATTCAACTGCCCTGGTAATCAGGTTTTTTGTAATATTCGATTTAATGTCTGTATGTTTTCAATTCATACAACGTACAACGACCTTTAAAAAGTTGAAGCCTGTGGTCATTGTATGCTGCGTAGAATAAGTAATATATTTTAAGAAAGAAATTGTTTACTGAAATTCCTTTGTGGACAAAAAATTCGTGTAGAACGGAAACAGGTAAATAAGAAACCATAAGAATAGTCTGAAGTATAGAATAAACTCATATAATAGCAAAATAGTAAAGGTCACATTATGCAAGCATGCTCAAAACAGTTAGTAATTTGACGTACAAAAGTCATATTGATTTTCAGATTCATATATTTTCAGAAAGTAAAAATCGTACTGTAAATTTCTAAAGGCCGAATGCCAGGAATCACAATTACTTGTTTAACAACTGTTGGTTCCAAATGGTATCACATGCTCATAAGCTCAGAATCTCAATACTGGCATAAAAGTTTGGGACCGCAATAATTTATATACGTTTGATGCGTTTGAGCTTATGACTTTGCAATTTTATTAGGGGCTTTCAGTATGACTTTTCGTCGGAGTTCGGTATTTTTGTGATTTAACAGTTAAATGATGTACAAATATCATAAATCTAAACAAAAATCGCATAAAATCCTCAAGGAACGAAACAGGATTAGCGTCTTCTGTTATATAAACATTAAGGAGCTGTGGTATTATTGTAAATGAGATAGCTATTCACCAATCATAGTTAATATAACGTGGATGTTAGCATGTTTCAGTCAGTCGACATTCAGTAAAAATATCACAAATACGTATAAGGAAACAATCAGTTCAGTTACAGATCAAACGACTATTCTGATATGTTAAGATCTTGAACCGAAACACATATCGCTATTGGGTTGAGCCGCAAACACATTGTTTATTTCAACACATTCTGAATGATACCATTCAAATTTCGTTGGTTTAGATTTATGTCGTTTACCGTTAAAAATATAAAATTAAAAAAAAAGTTTCATTTAAATTAAAAAATTTTATCGAGGGAAATCATCATAATTAATGAAGAACCCAAGTTTATGTATCTAATTCCTGGTCATGAAGCGTCACCGAAGAGACATTAAAATCAGAACCATTGCATGTTGTAAAATGTCCAAAATCGTCTTTTTACTGTTAAAGACGTTCAGATACGGAATAAACTTTATAAATATTTAACATTTGGAAGGTAATCTTCTGTATACGGTTTCCGTTTTATTTACAGTTGATAAGGTGTTTCACCGTGGGAAGTTTCAACATAGCCTATAAAGTTTAGAAACGTCAGCAAGTGTATTGTATTCTCATCCAAATCTTATTCTATTGACAAATTAAAGGAAAATAGTTACTATTGGGTTTTATCAATATAGCTTGAATGAAAATGTTGACTGCAACTGCTCATTTATTTCAAAATTACATTATTTAACTATGGTGTATGGTGATTCATTGATTAAGAATCCATTCTATGCAAATTGAGCCAGGTTAATAGTCGGTTAAAAGTGAAAAACTTATTTGATATTTTATTTTGTTATTGTTTATTTGTCTTATTTGGTTTGCTTTTTTTATTGTGTGGTTGTTTGAGAAATAAGAGGTAGTATTAATTTTTTGTTTTACTAGTTCTCAATGATATGAACAAATATTGACATTGCATTTATACATTTCTTACTTGATTGACTTTCTAGAAACTATATTTCTATAAATTTGTTCCAGGTTAATGTTCGGTTCAAAATGACTTTTTTGTTTATTTTGTTTTAAGTTTGTTTGTCTGATTTGAGCTTTAATTTTTTTCTTCGTTATTGGTGTTTTATTGTACACCTCATGAATGTACAATTTAACTTTATAATGATGTGTTGTAATCTTCTCCAACTGCCCTATGTACGTTGCAAATGAAATACCTTTTTTGTTCGACCTATGTATGTTTTTACTTCTTTTCTCTTTGTGTTTTTAACCTGATCAACTTAAACATGTCTTTACTTCTTTTACAGATAAACCATGATGAAATGAGTCTCCACCACGTCACGTAGTAACACACACATCCTACATAAATATGAAGACACGTTTTGTTATTCATTAGCAGACTCGTAGTAACAAGATTTGTAATTCAATAAGTAGAAATGGAAATGTACGAATATCATACCGCTGACCGACTGAACTATTCTGACATATCATATACGAAAGAGCCAATTTTCAAATATCCTTACTATGAACGATCATCTAGAGTTCGGCGATCAGCTGAGGATTTTTTCGACAATAAAAACAATATTGCAATGTACATTGTAGCGCCGATTATGTTTCTTGTTTTCTGTAGCTGTTGTGGACTTTATGGTTGCTATAAATGTAGAAAATATATGAAAGAAAACGACCCTGTTTCAACTGTTAAGCAAAAGATATTCCATGTTCGAGATTTAATCACCGGGAAAATCAAATTACGAAGACAGCTTTTTTTAGAACAATTAAATAACAGAAGTCGTCCATCATCTGCCAAAAGTTTCCAATATAATGACAGAAACAGCCATAAAGGTGATTTAGATGAAATAAGGTCAGTTATGTCAACACCCGGGGTTTCTTATTTCCCGGAAAACAAATCGTTTACCAGCTCATCTACAAATTCACAGTCTACTGTTTCGATACACAATATTCAGAACTCGCCGTTATCAACAATGACCGAGTCTACTATAATAAGCTGTGCGGTCAGTATTGAGGATCATCCATTCGGAATTTCAACTTCTGAATCCATTGAAATGCCAAGTCAAAATGAAACGAACGCTTCCAACTCGATCCCCGAACAGAACTCGTACAGTAAATATTTAGATTATGGTACTTCTAAAACTGATCAAAATGGAGATTTTTTATTTTCTGTGCAAACTCCTGGAAAAGCTGCACTTGTACGTAGCACTGTTTATGAACCAAGTTCGGTTTATAGACAAAATAGCAACGTTAGCTTTACAGCACCTAACGTTGGGAAGGCAGCTTTTGTGAAGACTCGGTCTTATGTATCTCACGGAGAAATTAAAGCAGAATTACCTTATGTATCAAACAACTATGAACAAATTTCAAACCAGCGACACATGGAGGCAAAATTAACTAATATAGAGCTGTCTGTTTTAAAAAGGCCCATAGAAGATTCATCATATTTTCCATCCATAGTTATTTCACCACTAAAACCAAGCATACATAGAAATGTAGAAAATGTCAGTAGTAGTTCAAAAAATATGTTCGATAGAAACGATTGTTCGTGTGAAAGGTCAGATATGCCAACAAAAACACAAGACTTACATGAAAAACCTCTATCACTTTCGAGTAACTCGCCTAAATTAGCAAATAGTGGGGAAATTGTATTTAGGAGCAATGGAGAGAATAAAAATTCCGATGAACCCCCATCATACTCCTCTATAGAACAGCTGAGTTACAAAATGCGTGGTAGTTCTGCACATTATAGACACGAAAAGTATCGGACAAATAATACAGATGCAAAATTAGGAAAAATCGCATCGTCTTTTTCGAAAAATGAACTAAATCAGTGGAATAATTTACCTAATAGAGGTGAATCGAGTTATGCTGATACAATGAATTCTTTTAATTTGGCAAATAATAAACAAAAGTCAGATTTTGAAATAAAGCCCTATACATTTTCTGATAATGTCAACGACACAGCCAATCAAGCTGTAATAAACAATTCTTTTCAAGAGTGTGAATTAAATACAAAAACAAAGTATCAACTACATGCAGAAAAATTCATAAAAGAGGCAGCTGCCAAACAGAGGAAAAAACGACAAAAAGACAGTAGAATAATCGATTACTGGAGATAACTAGTATCCCCTTTTCCATTCGGCAATCATCGGGTTAATCCGCTACTTTCCTGTTAGATGACGGTACAGAATCTGACGAGTTGTGATGATTGTCCCCTTTTCCAAATTTTTAGTTTGGTATGATTTGAAAATGACAATTTTTAGGGTATAATATATGAAGTTCACATAAATTTAAAAAACAAATAAAAACTTGCTGTATTTACCCAACAGGATGCGTTTAAAAATCTTTAAAATTCTTATTAATATATGTATTGCATTTGTTATAAAAGTCCATTATTATGACTTGATTAAAATAAATCGCAATGATAAATGAACTCGGAAATAAATCCTGTGTACTTTTTTTATTTTGTTTTACATGTTATACAGAAATTGAAAAGAGTGGCTAAATTACTTTTACGTTTGGGGGGAAAGTTGTTATGTGTTTTGTCTTGTTGTTTTGTTCGTTGTTTTTTTTTTTAATTGGGTTCGACGGTTAACATAGTATTCAAATTGTTGTTTAGAATACAAACTGATATAGTGTCTTCTTATGATTTGCTTTTAATATGATGTCAACAAATCTATCCTTTGAACGATTAACTTAAGGTTTGTTCATTTTTTTTTCTATTGTTTTATTTGTCTCTCTGTGTCTTCTTGCATATTTACAGTTTTTTAATACCAGAGTGATAAATGAATTTCGAGATATTACAGCAAATTGATCTTTTGCATTTTAGTGTCAGTCAAATGATTACACATGATAATCAAAGTGGTAAAAGAAAAACACTTAAATTCAACATTACTAGTGTAGACTGTAATATGCTCCCTATTTTAAAGTTCGATGTAACCCTGTATCAAGTAAGCAATATCACAGTTGTTGATGTGTATTAGCTTTTTATTTTGACCTTTAGAAAGGGACTTTTCGTTTGTCCTTGGAGTAAGTTGTTTTTGATCTTTTACTTTTGTTGTAATGTACACTTTCTGACACGGTACAGTAAAAAACCCTTTGCTTTATTAGTAATCTCTAACCGAACAAGATTTTTTTTAAATCGCAAAGGTTAGAAAAATATCTCATCAAATTTAACAGTCTTCACAATTTAATGCCAACATAGTTTTCAAAGGTACCAGGATTATAATATGGTATGCCACACGCGAGTTTCGTCTACATTAGACTCATCATCGACGCTCAGATCAAAATATTTATAAAGCCAATATCCTTTTCTCATTTGCTTCATTATCTTAGGATTATAAAGCGGTAGAGATGGATCATCGATGATTATTTACGTAAGATAACGTGATAACAAAAATTATATGCACCCCGCCCTCATTGGTTTCCATTGGTATTGTGAAGTAGTGTATCTACCGCATTCTGGTCGATGATTTAAATTCATAAATCTGTATTTGAGTGCCACCGATTAGTCTTTCCAAGACGAAGCGCAGTTATTGCATTACATTGTGAATAGTTATCACAGGTAGTTATTTTTTTAAACATTGCGATTGTTTTTAATCTTGTTGGGTTTGAGATTACTTACGAAAGAAAAGTTATTAAAGATATTTTTCATTCTCAATCCAAATTATGGTTCTATGCAAAATGTTCTCAATCTTACTTGCTTGTGTTCGTCTGCTAAATCGACTGTCAATTTGATTAAAACTCACAATTCGACACTTCCAATATTTAACATTTACAATTCTACGAGAAGTAAATTAATAATATATATTCAGTCGCTTCATTGTAGGCAAGGGCAATTTTGAAATGTGATACATTGAATTTGTATTGTTTGAAAATGAATAGTTTGACATTAAATCTATCTACAACTAATCGTTCAAATTGAAAACAAATCAAGCAGATATATTTAAGCATTGTTTCAACATTGATAATTTATAACTGTGGTGTATATGCGGTTTGTATATTATGAGTCTAGTTTCTAGCCATCTTCTCCCACGTCGTGTATTGATGTTTTGCCTATGTATGACAGTCAGTAGTAATTAAAACCAAACAGTTATTAAAAAAAGAATGAAAACTACATTTCATATTACCACCAATTTTCAAACGAAAATAGACGTCTTGAGTTCAATATAATTATATTAGACGAATGTTTCATTATGATACGTTATTGTGATTGGCTAACAACATCAATCTCTTGTCCTTCTGAAATTAATATTCATTACGCAATAAAATCTAACATTAATGATGACACGAGGTCCCACAATAAAGTGCACAGGTACATTAAAGAAAAACTTTATATAAATCGTGATTTCCTGGTTCTATCTAAAAAAACGTAATTATAAGTAATAAATGCTTCATTTTGTAATTGCATAGGGTTGTAAAAGCGTTGACCGTTCGCACATTTTTAAAATGAAGCGCTTCCACTTAGAAATTATGTATATAAACAAAAGCCCATAGTAGTATACTGCTGTTCAATGGTCAAATATCGATTTAACTGAAACAAATCTGGGTCTGAGGAAAACAACGGAACAACAGAAGCACTGAACTTATTTTCAAAAACAAACGACAGCGTACATAGAAACGGACTATTTGAAAAAAAAATGCCATTTCCCTGACTAGGTACAGGACATCAAAGACATAATGGTGGGTTGAACTTGTTTTGTGGCTAGCCAAATCTTCCGCTTGTAAGGCAGTTTTTTTTTTATCGCAATGACTACATTATGTGACAGGAATACAGTACAAATAAACGCAAGAACATTCAGGAGTGAGACATACATAAATAGATAATATAATATACGTAGTACATTACCACCATGGTTACAACATGCACACCACAGAATAACAACGATTTAATAAATTTACGACAGTACACAAGTACAGCAAAATAGAATTATGAATGGATGTGCGTCACACCAATGTATTAACGCCACAACAAGTGACGTCACAAGTAAATTTCTAAAATTGGAATATTAAATTTGGATAAAAGAGGGACGAAAGATACCAAAGGGACAGTCAAAATCATAAATCGAAAATAAACTGACAACGCCGTAAGTTTTGAAATGGTGTTATTTCATGTAGTTTCTAACCATTACAAGTATATTAATATAGAATTGTGTTATATTTGTATTTTCAAACCATGTCAGTTATTCATATGCATCTAAGTTGAAACTGTGTAAAAACAAATGAATTCTGCGCATATAGTTTCCGTAAACTTAAAATCATATGAATGAACTAGGGGATTCAATATCCATAGAAGGAGGTACCAGTATTATGCCTATTCAGGGATGTACTTCAAAATGGAAATATCCTACTTTGATTTGATGTCCCGAACACGACCGGTAACTGGCTTAACATGAATGCATATGTAAGACGGTAGATAACTATGGGAGACTCGTATTTTACTAATTCATCCGATCGCATACCTTTTATGACTTAACGCGCGTTCTTATTACATGAATTTGAATTAATCATTTCCTATTTGACTATATAGATTACTTCATTTTTTCCAAACCGAACTTTCTATTTTGATGAAGCAACATATCAACAGCACCTTCGCGTGCAATATGTCTTACCATTGTGATGCAATAGTGTATGGATTGTGTTTCCCTATCAAGATTTCCTTTGTAAAGTGTTTGTTGAAGCTGTTGAACCAAGATCATAACGGTTAGCCGAAGAAGTTGTCTCTTCTAATCTTATACGGAATTCATCAAGGTTGAGTTGAACTTGATTAAAAAATATGCATAAGTTACCATAGATATTTGTCGTAGTAACAATCCCGTCCACCTTTTCGTGTTTATTTACATCACTGCGAATAATCAACTGATTCTTACTAATCACGTGCAACACGGTGTGCGTCGCAGAATGTGGTTGTTAAATTTGATAGATGCTTTTTGTGCTTCTTTGTTAAATATTTGTTTGTGTTTGTTCAAATTGAGATTGTGACACAGTTATGACTTCTGCACCCTTATTTTGACAATTTTGCCATCTGTGTCTGTTTTGATCACGCATCGTTGAAAATATAATTGAATTTGATGCGACTGTCATACAAGTGAGAGGTTTAGCGCTATAAAACCAGATTCAATCCAACATTTTCTATATTTGAAAATGCCTGTACCAAGTCAGGAATTTGATAGTTGTTTTCCATTCGTTTGATGTGTTTTGTCATTTGATGTTGCCATTTGATAATTCCTCGGAGTTCAGTTTTTTTTTGTGATTTTACTTTTCCCTTTAGTTTATCGCCAGTTGTTCTTGAATTTTATTCAGTATTTTTTGTTTAATGGGTTATGTTTGATAGACTAGTGTCATTAGGGTGTTTTTTTATGTTCAAGTTGCTGTAATTGATTTTTCTTTTTATTGCCGTTAGTAGCTTCGTCGTCTTTTCGAATAACGCAATGTAAGTCATTAAGTCACAGGTTTTGAAAATTTAACATATAATAATGAATGAATTTTGAGACTAAAGTTGAAAATTTAAAACGGGATAAAACATGCATGTGTTAAAGCATCGACCACTGATGATTACAACAAATCTATTAAAATGGCATGAACGGGAAAAAATAAACTTTAAGAATGCTCAATACATGTTTGCTTTTCAATATTAAAACTTTATAGTGTCAATATGAATTTAAACAAAGTTAATGGAGACATGTTTACCACTATATACTGTTAGTGAGAACTCTTTTACACAGGCTTTAGCAAGTTATAAAAAATATATTTAAAAGTGTTTTGTAAATATAATTGATCTACAGAGTTTTGTAGTCTATTTTTTTTTAATGAAAAATCATACCAATGCAAAGACTAAAAGGCAATTGAATGAATTGGGGGAAAATTTATACAAAAATCCACTGAATGAAAGATATGAATTGAAATGCCGGAGTGTTTATAAAAGGTTCAAGGTAAATGTTGTGATTTTTGTTCTTGATAAAAAAAAAACGTACCTAAAAGGGTTGGGATAGGTCACACT
Source organism: Mytilus trossulus (assembly GCF_036588685.1). Lineage (NCBI taxonomy): Eukaryota > Metazoa > Mollusca > Bivalvia > Mytilida > Mytilidae > Mytilus > Mytilus trossulus. The sequence continues at coordinate 42,085,713 of NC_086375.1, read as the reverse complement.
GTTTTCTCTACAACTAGAAAAACTATTCAAATCAAACTTTACCTATAATGGTTTACTTTTTAAATTGTTATTTGGATGGAGAGTTGTCTCATTGGCACGCACACCACATCTCCCTATATCTATTTACTGGTCTTTTGAATGTCTTTTAGAAATGTTATTATGTTGTCGTCTATAAAAAATTGACATTAAACTCCAGTGGAGGTCAAAGTTCAGTTTTAAACTCCAGTGGAAAATCCTGTCATTATGTTGTTGTGCTGTGGTAAATTTTTGTATTCTCGTCTTTCGTTTTTCTTATGTGCTTTGTCTATATGCCTTTTATTTTTTCTTTATTGACATATTTGTTTATTTTTATATTGATTGGAATTAAAACACAATCTGGACTGCTATTTCCCTATTTATGATGTTTTTATCTATTATTTCTGTTTCTTTTGTTCACACGTCGTTGTCAATGAAATGGAATTGTATGCAACTGTCATACAAGTGAGAGGTTTTTCTAGCTTAAAACCACCATTAACTCAACCACTTTCTACATAATAAAATACATGTACCAAGTCAGGAATATGACAGTTGTTTGATGTTCTTGAGCTTTTTATTTTGCCATTTGCTTAGGGACTTTTTAATTATAATTTCCGGCGGAGTTTTGTATTTTTGTTATTTCACTTTTTAGATATTTAGTTTGTTCTGTTTTAGGTCAGAAGAAATCAAATTAAATCAAAAAATAAACTTGTGTTTTTCTGTTTAGAAAATATTTTCAACGTTGTGTTTTTGTTTTTGTCTAGCAATGATGAGGCATACGTGTACGTTCTTCTAAAAAGTATTTCACAAGGTTTGGTACTAACTAGCCATTCTAAATTCGAAACAATCACCACATAAGGTTAAATTTAAAATTACTTTAATTATATTTTTTCAGGACTAGAAAAGTGAAGTGCAACTGACATTACAAACATTACAGAAAGGTTTCTCTCACGTGTTTTTTTTATTTTTTTATTTTACCTTTTCCTAGTTTATCACCTGTAATAAAATCGATGGTATGTACTCTTCTGCACCAGATCACATATGTGTTATCAGTTTAATTTCTTTTAATTTAATTTCGATTCGATCGTTTCCTATTTGAATTTATTTTTTCCAATGCGAACCTTTCATGTAGCAATATTTCAATAGAACCTTCATATGCAATAAATCTCATTCTAGTGATACGAAAACGCATGAATTGCGATATCCTACCAATACTTCATTTGCAAAGGGTTGGTTGCAGTTGGTGCATCACGATTTACTATTGGTTAGGCTGATGTAATATATTACAAACTATTACGAACGTCATCAAGGATAAAAACTGACATTGGTTAAATATCTGCATCATAGACAACAAATGGCTATCCATACTTTATCTGATTATTTACATTATCCAGCGAATAATCTCACTGTTTCTGGTTTTCATGAACAACACGACGTGTGTAACTTGTCGAGTAGCATGAAAATGTCAGAATCTGATTTTTTGTAAATTTTTATTCAGGTTCTTGTTGCTCATGTTTGTTATTTTATGGAATGAAAGACAATTATTTTAAATACTAGTGTATGTTATTTCGTCTTTCTACCTTGTTCTTTGATGTTGTTTTCGTTGCCTTTCATTTTTTGTAGTCCATTGTAGCTTCGTGGGCTTATTAAAGGAATATATGAATTTAGTCATAACACCAGAAGTTTAGAAAAATCCAGAGCACCTGACATCCCCCCTTCCTAGTATTTTGGTGTGGTTCGTGTTGCTAAATCTTTAGTTTTCTAAGTTGTGTCTTGTGTGCTATTATTTGTCCTTTTCTTTTATAACCATTGCGATGTCAGTTTATTTTCGATTTATGCGTTTGACTGTCCCTTTGGCATTTTTGGCCCCTCTTTTACAATATTCAATCAATTTTGAGACAAAAGTAAAGTATTGTAACGTGATCAGAACCTGCATGAGGTAAAGTATCGACCACAAATCTATTAAAATGGCATGAACGGAAAACAAAACTTTTCAGAATTCTCAATACCTGTTTGTTTTTCAATATTTAAACTCTATAGTGTCAATATAGATTAAACAAAATTTAATGGAGACATGTTTACAACTATATACTATTGGTGAGCGCTTCCTGCATAGGCTTACTTGGGGGATTTTTTTGGATAACTTTTTTTTTTAACTTCATGAGTGTTTTGTAATAAGAATTGGCACACTCAGCTTCGTAATTTTATTCTGTTTAATGGACAAATATATAACGATTTACAGAATTTGAGGCAATTGAATGAATTATAAAATTAGGACAGTACGTGTCGGCAGATAATTGTGTCTTCAAATCGGACGCCGCGGAGGTAATTGAAGTCTATATAGAACCTAAATGGAAAAGATTAAATGAAATGTATGAAACAAACAATGCGGTAGAGTTTATAGAAGGTGCTACATTAGAGCCACTTTGTCCCTGTTAAAAAGTCTAATGTGAATCCGGGGTGCCTTAGTAGTCGGATATATCACCATTCGATATATATACTTCTGGTATTTAACAAAACAATCAGATTACATAAAACTTTATTAATACCTAATATACCTTCCTTTGAATGTCCTTAGCAAGTATTGGCGTCAATTAGAATTTCAAAATGTCAACGTTTACATTTAACTATATCGGGATGTATGGTTTCCAAGATCAGATGAAATCAAACCTAATAAAACCATAAAACCAATGACAACACCTTTAATTCAAACGATAACCATCTAAAGTTAAATTTTAAATTCAAACCGTATGGGACGATATAATTTTTCAATGAAGAAAATGAACATGATGAAGAGCAACAAACATTACATGATTGTTTCCATCGTGCGAATTGTTTGTAACATGTATCTACTTAAGGTTTATTTGAGGTTTTAAAGTTTTCAAAACAATTAAAAAAATACTAGAAACTTCATTAGATATTGTTTTTCCGGATTCCACTTCGTTTAAAACTAATAAGAGTTAAAGGACGGACAACATTCTATTGGTAATACATACGCTTCCTTGTAACTAGGATAATAATATTCTAGCATTTGTCGTTTACTTTGTAACTGAGTACTTGTTGTTGTATGGAATTACGAAATTATTAACTATACTTATTTGCATCTTTAAAAGGTTAAACTAAATATAAGCAATCTATTTTGCAGTGGTATTGGTTAGTAGGAAATTCTATACATGCAGCGTTTATTCATTTGATGAAATTGCTAATCACTACTTCAAATAAAAGTTCATATTTCCATGAAGAATTTGATTACAACTTACAACTTTTACCTTAGATAAACAAATCTATTTAGATATAGAACGCTAATTCTTCGAAATTCTTACTATGATATAATTTCAATATTTAAACTAATTCAATAAGTAAATATATATAACAAAACGCATAACGGGTGGTAAACATGAAGATGTCTATGCTTTTTAATTACTAATTGACTATAAACATTTGTAGATAAAGCTATTAGATTTAAAAATATACCATTTATTTAACATTTTATCTTTGTGGTGTGCACTCAATACAAATTGAATGATCAAATGTAACTTTTATAATAGATGTTCTATCTTACCAAATATTTACCCAGACTTTGCCAGCTTTCTATACATTTATTGGTTACACCTTCTTTAACAAAATTGATTGTATTATTATAAACCTCGCCGTAAAATTGTGTTACTTTTTATGACCTTCCTAAGGGCATTATGTTTTTCAGTCCGTTCGTCCGTCCGTCCCGCTTTAGGCTAAACATTCTAGTCAAGGTGGTTTAAGATGATGTTAAAGTCCTATCACCGAGAAACGTAGTAAACATGGTCCCGATGATATGCTCTTCAGTTTAATTTCAATGCCAAATTAGAGTTTTTTTTTATTTAACCCGATTTAACGGTCTACTAAACATAGAAAATGACAATGTGAAAGGATAATCCGTGTACTATCGACCCATTCTTGTTTACAGATTAAAGGTATGTCACCATTTGTATGCTTCTCAAACAAAGCAAAGAGCAGAAAAAGACGAGTTCTGTCTAAACTTAATTACATCGGCAACTAAATACAGTTTACCCTTAGTATACAAAAAAGAATTAAATTACTCAAAATTCAATTTAAACTGTATTGTCTACAAGACGTTCAATTCATTTTGATATTTGTACCTAGCTCTAAAGTTTGTTCGCTATTGTATTTTTTTGTATGGTTATGTCTTTTGGCTATGTACAAAAACATGTTTTGTAGGTTTTGTTAATCTGTCGAAAGTTCTTTGTTGTTCAAGATATATGTTATCTTAATTCATAGAAAATTAAATATTGGTTTGAAGATTCATATCAAAGCCAGTATTAAGTTAAAAACAAACAAACAGTTAAACTAAATTAGAAATTACAACTTATAAACAGTGAGCATTTTTTCAAAGCAGTGTTCTCTGCATGTTTATGTATCATTCTTAATGAAGGTACTGTTGCAGAGAAGACAATATCTCAATCTAAAGAAAAAAAAGAAACCTGGTATTTTTAAATTAAATTTTGTTGTTGAGAATACTTGAGACTTAATTTAAATTTCTCATAAAATAAGATGATGTGGTAAGATTTTCAATGAAACAATTCTCCAAGACTAAATAATGTAGACATTATTCACTGTATGACCTTAAAATCCTGCCGCTTGCAAGCTATAAAAAGACCTAAAATAACAAATACAAACAATTCAAACGAGAAAATAAATGCACAAAACAAAACAAAAAACAACAGTAAATGACTACCACTCAATTGCAGGGATAAACATTTTCATTTAACTATATTGGGATATATGGTTTCCGAGACCAGTTTAAATCATAACAACTAAAACGATATTAAATGTATTTTAGATCTAAATTTTTTTTACAAAGTTGTGTTTTGCTTTGACTGATATTAATTTTACTCTATGTGCACTTTACAACTGAAAAAACCCAGTGGTCGACTATCTATGCTGAATTAACCCATTAAATTGGTAACTTGGTACTAATTTTATCTTCCTAAATCTAATTCAAATATTTGATACTAGACGAAAGAAAAACTAACTGGAAGTTTATTCTAGCAGTGTTAAAGGTGATACCTTGATTCTTTTTTTTTATTTGCCAGCCATCAGATATTGTAATCGATTTTGTCAACAGTACTCCAGTGCTATAATAACTTAATATATAAATACACGATAATAAATAATTAGTTTTTACCTGTAGGCAAATGCGGCCGTTCAATTCAGTTTGCTGATCTCCCTTCCTCTGGGTGCTAACATATATTGAATGAGATGATGTCACATAATAATTTTGTCAAAAATCAGACGGGTTGCCTTGAAGTCAACATCTCTTAGTCAATGTACTCAAATTTTGCATGTGCTCCAATATTTTGTTTTGATCAATGTTAGGATACAGTCAATCCTAAAGGTTTTTAATTGACCTTTTTGATTATGCTGACTTATTTGTAGGTCTTACATGGCTGTATATTATTGCTTTTACAGTTTAAATATATCTATAATAATATTCAAGATAATAACCAAAAGCTGCCAAATTTTCTGAAAATTACCAATTCCAGGGGAGCAACCCAATAATGGATTGCCTTCTTGGTATGAAAATTTCAGGTTAGATAGACTTTGACCTAACAAACAAATGTATTAACAGCAGATTTGCTTTAAATGCTTTGGTTTCTTGAGATTTTAGCCAAAAACTGCACTTTACCTTATTTTTAGCCATGCAGTTATCTTGGTTTGCAGGCAAGGTCGTCGGACACATTTTCTAAACAAGATACCCTAATGATGATTTTGGACAAGTTTGGTAAAATTAGTCTTAGTAGTTTCAGAGGTAAAGATTTGTGTACAAGATAACAAAAATTTACGAAAAACTGAGAAAAAAAATTGACTATAAGGACAGTAACTCCTTAAGGGGTCAACTGACTATTTTTGTCATTTGACTTTTTGGTAGATCTTACTTTGCTGACCATTATTGCTGTCTACAGTTTATCTCTATCTATAAAAATATTCAAGATAATAACCAAAAACATCAAAAGTTCCTTCAAATTACTAATTTAGGGGCAGCAACCCAACAACAAGTTTTCAGATTCATCTGAAAATTTCAGAACAGATAGATCTTGACCCGATAAACAATTTTACCCCATGTCAGATTTGCTCTATATGCTTTGGTTTCAGATATACAAGCCAAAATCTACATTATACCACTATTTTTAGCCATGACGGCCATCTTGATTGCTTGGCCGGGTCACTGGACACACTTTTAAAAAAAAACAAGATACTCTAATGATGATTTTGGACAAGTTTGGTTTAATTTGGCCCTGTAGTTTCAGAGCAGAAGATTTTTGTAAAAGTTAAAGTCCAGCTGAGCTAAAAATTATAATTTACCTTTGGCCATGATGAGTTTACAATATGGACTCAACATACGACTCCATTTGAATTAACAAAGGAAACAAATCGAATTTGAGAAAAAATAAAAAAAATAATACAATATTGAATAACCAGCTGATGCATTTTATTAATCATATCAAGTTGTCAAAAAAGAGCAAATTTCTTACCTTTGACAGACCATGGCATCAATGAGGAATCTTTCAAGAATAACTAATGTAGAATATAATTTTTATTAAGTAAAACATGAACAATAAATTATTGCATGCACAAATAAGGAGTATTTCATAAGTCTTATAAAAACACTTTTTTCATACTGAACTCAAGTTACATTCTATAAAATTTATAGCTTTAAAAATAACTTCATATCACCCCCTCCTAAAAGCACAAGATACGATTATCTTCAAATATTGAGGTGAAATACTCTCTGAAAATTATCTAGATCTTGCTTAAAGGTGTATTGGAAATAAATACAATGAATTTCACTTCAAAAATCCATCGTTTAACATAGACTTTCTACAGCTAAAATAAATCTGGAGAATCCCGCATATTCAATTTGGCAACTATGAATTATTTTTTTTTGTCACTTTATTTTCTATTCCTTCATTTTAATGTTTCATTTTGGACCTTTTCTTAAAGGGCAATCAACATCAAACATAATTTCTCTTGTCTCTTGTGGACAGTTGTCTCATTGGAAATCATACTGCATTTTCTTATTTCTATGTTTTGGTTGTTCAAGTGAGTCATAAAATATATGTAGTGTCTAGGTCAATTTAACAAAAACCCAAAAACCAAATAAAACAAAAAAACAGTGATTTTCAATAACTAATCTGAGGAATTAACAACAGTTTTATCATCTAAAAATGCTTCCTTTTTCGATTTTTTAAATATGGTCATATTTGCTGTGTGAGCTCTTTGGCTTTTGAAAGGCTAAAAAAAAAGACATTCATTCTGTGCAACACACAGTCGTTAATTTAGTTCCCATTTCACACTTAGTTCACATTTCTCATTTAGTCCATATGCTATATAAAGAAATAAAGCATAAATTCTTTACAATACATTAAGCAATCAGTCTAGAATGTAAGCAAATTTTCACTAGCAATGCTCTAATAATTGAAAAGGATTATTTATCATGCATTTTAAAACGAAATATAGTATTTTCTAATCCTAGAGTTGTTAAACATCTTGTTGACACTTGTTTCTCACACCAATTTTGATTTACAATATATACTGAGTGTCATATACAAATACAAGCCCTACATGTATTTCAGTTTAATAAATATTCAAACTATCATACAACAGGTTATTATTTGAACTTGGAGTTATATTTACTTATGGAATTTGCATTATTTCTTGTGCTTGTAATTCTTAATAAATTCCATGTTTATTCTGTACTTTAATGTTCTGTGCTGCGCACAACACTTTCTTTTACAAAGATAGTACATTTTCAATAGAATTTACTGTGCAGCACATAACACTGTCTATACAAAATTGTATGGAATGTGTTATTAAATGCTCAAAACATTATAATACCAAAAAAACATGTAATTTATAAAAAATTTCATGCACGACAAATTATGCAAATTCCATGATTAAAAATAATTCCTAGTTCAAATAATAGCCTGTTATATGTTTTTCTAATGTTAGCTTATTGTTATCCCTGATTATAGAGTATTTTTATACATTTTTATAATCATTAGTTTGCTAATGTTATAATTGATTGATAATTGAAAAATTAAGGCAAAATGTATACATGTTGTAGAATTAAAACTTGATGTCAAGCAGAAAACGACTTTTATTTGTCTAATGTTGGATTACAAATCATTATGAATTCAGGAAAAATTGCATTATCATGTTTATTCAAATTCATAGTTATGCCAGTCCTTATACAAGCCTATACACCACACCTTCTTTACTTCATTGAATAAACCAATTATTGGTCTACCTATACTCATAAAATCCATGAATACTAGTATACCACAAATACAAATGTATCCACAGTATATGGAATGATAAAAGTAATGGAATTTTGAAATATAAAAAAAACTTCAAAAAAACATTTGAAACACAGTAAAATAAATTTAATAAGTTAATATGTTAAGCTTGATCAACAAGATTATCACCCAACTAACCAATTAAGGTAGGCTTACTTGTGAAGGAAATGACATACAATAACAAGGAACATATAGGAGGAATTGATGAAACTGGAGAATTCGGTCAATAAATAGGGGGGCAGGACCTTTTTTAGGTCGTCAGTTTTGGGTGTTTATAAGCTCGGAATTTTGGGATTGATCCCTGCAGGATCAAGGAATTCTTTTTCGGAATTTCAGGATGTCCAGATTTAAATTTCTTTAAATTCAGGACCTCAGGATTTCATGTTTTAAGCCCGGGATTTAGGTATAAGGAGAATGTTTTGAAAAAAGTATCCTTAAATGATAGTTTTAAGTATGATCAAGTGAAATTGAAGACTTTATATAATATATTAAAATAAGTATCTATTGCTTCTCTGTTAAAGTCAAGAGGAAAAACAAACACTAATGAAACAGAAAAAAGAAATTGTATGAATAGGATGTGATTTCTTCATATGGAGTGCATGTATTATCTTGTGAGCTTTGACAATAAAAAGAGATTCAGCAATTCAGTCTAGTACAAAAAGAGGGGCGAAATATACCAAAAGGACAGTAAAACTCATAGATCAAAAATAAACTGACAACGCCATGGCTACAAAAGATAAACTATTATCACAGAGATATGTCTCCCCTTTTTGTAATTTTGATTTTTCAAATGTTGAAATCAAATACCAATACTTTAACATCTTACACTAATAAAATCTCCATGTAAATTAGATGTGCCAATGCTAATACAACTTCATACCAAATACCATTGACTTATCATAATTCGTTCCCAAACCTAAATACAAAAATTAACTTGTAAACTTTGTTTAAGTTTCAAAGTCAATAAGGCATGAAGAGGGGTGGGGCTATATAATCTCCATGGAACAAAACTTGCAAATGTATTTACTTTTGCATATACCAAATATCATTGATTTAACATAAGCAGTTCATCTTAAACTGATATAATCACAAACTAATACATGTAAACTAAGATAAATTTCAAAGTCATTAGACTGTGAACTATTGGCAAGGCCAAATATTCTCCATGGAAATGAGATGTGCCAATGCTTATACAACTGCATACCATATATCATTGACCAACCACTTGTGGTTCCCCATAAACTGACCTAATCACAAACTAATACTTGTAAAATCAGCAAAAGTTTTGAAGTCAATAGACCATGACTGAGGGGGCAGGGCCAAATAATCTCCATGGAAATGAGATGTGCCAATGTTTATACAATTGCATACTAAATATGATTGACCTACCACTTGTGGTTCACCATAAACTAGACCTAATCACAAACTAAAACATTGTTGACGCCGTCGCCGACGTCCGAAACAGCACACCTATGTCTCGCCTTTTGACTTCAGCAAGGCAGGACAAAAATGACAAACAGACAAATAATAGTACAAAAGACACAACATGGAAAACTAAAGTCTATGCAACAATAACCCCACCAAGACATTTGGGTGATCTCAGGTGCTTAAGAAAGGTAAGCAGATCACAAATCATTTCATAATCATAAGAGGTCAATGTGTTATTGTCATTACTTAGTCAACATATTTGCTAATAATTTAATTTTTGATGTAACACAGCTTCTGATTGTTTTTTTGTCTGTCAGCTCAGAGATATACTTTTGTCATGTGACTGCTTCATCAATGTTTTTTCTTAATTTAAAAATGGAATTTGGATTTAAATTATAGGCAATGATTGTGATGATTTTTCTATCTATTCAAATAAATCATGTAAATGTTTGGTAAATTATATCACTTTGTGATCAACAACATAATAATTACAAAAATCACAAATTTAAAAACCATCCTATCAAACAAAAGGAAGTAAAATATACAAAACAGTTTACATATATATCACAATGAATGAAGGCATAAACTTTTATTGATATGTACACATGTATGGCACTTGTATTATAAATCTAATGTGAAATGTAGTCATGTACCTATTCCCATGAAAACAACATGAATTTAATACATTTCATTTAATTTTGAAATGCTGGTTAGGGTTTATTGAAATATTGAGATGACTGAAGTATTGATATGGCAGCTGTTTCCTGGGAGTGTAATGAGCCAATAGATTTACTAAAAATAAATTTTGACAATGAATTTATCTGATGTCTCTTTTAGAGATCTTTGAAATTCAGTTTAACTGCAATAATTTATCTTTAGCTAAGAATAACTCCTGTATGAGACATGAGATGAAATGATCTATAATAATAACTTACATAATTTATAGAATTACAATGCAAAGTATGTATTATGTTCCAATCAGTTATAAATGAGATCACAAGAACAGATTTTGACCAGGAGATCCTAATAAAGGCTATTCCATTAAAATATATATGGGAGGATAGGGAGGGCAGTTTAATGTGGGCCATGGGTCTTTTTTCAGTATGTGTCTATTATCTCTATGCAAAATTATCTAAAAAAGGGTTCTTGGTTGTAGGGATATTTTTAAAGTCCTTTCCAACCCTCCCACATACATTTTAATGGAATAGCCCTAATATCATACTCTATCTACATCAAAATATTTTCACTATGATTTTCATCAGCAGACTAGATATTTTTAATAAGGGCTGTTCCAGAAAATACTATGTCCCCCCCAGGGAAGGCGTTTTTTTTTTAATATTATGTAGGTGGTTGTATTTGAAATACCAAAATGCAAAGGGAGTGCTATTCTAATTAAATTTTATTTCTGTGGGTGGTGGGGGTTAAAAAAAAGTGCCGTCCCTGGGGGGGGGGGGGGGGGGGGGGGACATAGTATTTTCTGGAACAGCCCTAAGGAAGAGCATCATTACCTCAGCTTTAGGTGAGACTCCACTTTAAGTTAAATAAATTTGTGGTTGGTATGTACACAATATTTGTGAATCACCCAATATATATATGGAGACAATGCAAATGCTTAGTTTGAATATTGAATAGGTAAGAAAAAGAATCAAGCATTGAAAGACTGCCAGACAGTAAAATCTTTGACACTACAGGAAAAGTTACTATATTTTTTTCTATTAGACATGCTTAACAAAAATCTTGACAAGCTATCCTTATATTTTGAGATTTTTATGTCTTACACTCATCCAATGTAAGATTTTCAATATCCATACGATGGAAGAAGAAATATTTTTCTATGATATAAGTATCTCAATCCAAAACACTAGTTTTAGTCCTATACATTAACCCTTATACATTATGCCATTGAATCCTACATCACTTAAAATAAAGAAATTGCACTTTTTAACACACAAATAGTTACATTTAACTCTCTGCCATGTCTGTAGGTAACTCCATATATCTATATTGTTTTCTCTGTCGTTGGTAAATACAACACATTGTTACAACTAATAACATCAACAGAAAAATGATGCAGGCCATCACAGAATATCCAAGTATATTATCTGAAATTAAAAATAAACATACACATTTGAATAAAAGAAGATGTAGACGTACCCCTCCTTGAGAGAGTGACCCACTCATAACGAAAAATATATGTCAAACGACACTGCAGAGACTTTTTTTGTTTACACAAAAATTGTGAGTTCCTCAATTTGAGTCTCATTAGGGATATTGACCAATATTTGCTAGTTAAACAAAATCATCACAATAATTTTATTTAATTATTCAAAACAGAATCCCCAAACAAAACTGATATATACTTTTATGAGCTCTTCAAAATTGTCCTATTTTAAAAATTATTTCTGCTTAAGATCTTTGCATTTTTTTTTTCTTAAAACATTTCAAAATTGTTCTGTTTTAAAAAATATTACTGCTAATTCATATTTTTTCCTAATATCTACAAAATATTATGCTGAGAAATTGTTCTCATAGTAAGGAAACTCCCTATTAACACTGGGGTAAAGCTGATGACCGTAACTGCATTCACGGTCATCCCAAGATGTCGGATAAAAAATTAGGTCAGTTTCTGTATTGTCTGTTAAAGTGTTTCTATATCATTAATTTAGTTACAAATCATACATTGATGCGATGTAAATTAACAAAAGATTCACATGGAAATCACTAATTGCTACCGAGAAATGTGCATGAAACAGGAATTTCGATTTGAAAAAATCGCTCAGATGACCGTAACAGAATCAGTACTTCATAACAAGGGTGACTGTAATTGGTTTTAAGATGACCGTAATTTGTAAATGATGACCGTAACTCTTAAAGGATGACCGTCAAATATAAGAAATATCTGTATTTATGTAACCAAGATAAATACCTTTTTTTGTATCTAGTGATTAATCGTGTTGGTATAAACGTATTTATATGAGAGCATTATGATTATCCTATAGGTAGAAGAAAATAAGACGTGCTTCAAATACATAGTTCACCATATGTATTTTTTTTACGGTAGAGGTCATAATTTTTAAAAATGAATTTGCAACAAGACATGCACATGAACAAGTGAGTAAAACATGCAACAAACTTGCGATAAAATGACACCTTACAAGTATATTAATAATAAAAAAAAAAATGCACTGCACAGCCTCCAACTACAAGCCAAAAGATTTATTTTTTATTTTTGGGATTCCTTTTAATGACATATAATAAATACACCTTTTTAAAAATGTGAATGAATGTACACCCATTGGTATTATCTCTGATTAGTCTCCCATTTAAAAAAAAAAAAAATACGACTAAACTAGTGAAGGTGAGCTCCATCAAAATAGATTCTTAAAACAGTCTTGTATGAATAGCGTATCACAAGGGGGAGCTTGGTCAATTTGTATATATACAGAAATGTTATTCATATATCAAGACAAATTCAGATTTAATCTGCTTCCTTTGGAACCATACACATGGGCTCGTTTACTGGATATTCAAATGTTTAATTAATGGGCATTATGTTTTCTGGTCAGTGCGTCCGTTCGTCTGTTCGCTTGTCGGTCTGTCCAGCTTCGGGGTAAAGCTTTTGGTCGAGGAAGTTTTTGATAATGTTGCTCAAAGTCCAATCAACTTGAAACTTAGTACAAATTTTCCCTATGATATGATCTTTCTAATTCTAATGCCAAATACCAGTTTTATCCCATTTTCATGGTCCACTGAACATAGAAAATGATAGTGTATGAGGCATCTGTGTACTAGGGACATTCATGTTTCTTCAACTTTTCGTTGTATCGCTGCCAATTTGTATTAGTTATCAATAAATATTTCATTGTTTACGACAAATATGCAATTTACAAGCATTGTCATGAACCCAAAATATGGTAAATAGTTTAAAAGAAATTTATGAAACATATTTATATCCACTAACCGATCCCCTATTGAGACAAACTCAACAAAAAGCAATGAAAAGGAATACGGATATCTCTTAGAATGACGGACACCCTTTAAAAGTTACGGTCGTCCTTTATAAATTACAGTCAGCCTTCACAAATTACGGTCATCCTTTACAAGTTACAGTCATCTGTTTACCAATCACGGTCATCCTTGTTATATGTTACGGTCATCTTGAAAGTATTTTGATGATGATTAATGGTCATCTTAGCGATTTTTTCAAATTGAATTTCCTGTTTCATATACATTTCTCGGTAGTAATTTGTGATTTCCGTGTTAATCTTTTATTAATTTACATCGTGTTATGGTATGACTTGTAAAGAAAATGATAAAGAAACACTTGAACAGACAATACAGAAACTGACCTAATTTTTCATCCGACATCTTGGGATGACCATGAATGCAGTTACGGTCATCAGCTTTACCCCAGTGATTAAGGTGGGTCATCTGAATATATTTCCTCAGATTGAATTTTCTTATACTTTGTCAAAATGTAATTTTTACCATCCTTTAACCAAAAATATAATAAAAATTATGGGTCAATGGGCTATATATATATTAAGCTACAGTCATGCAAAATTGCCAAAAATTTGCAGAGATTATTAAAAGCACTTTTTTGTGAATAAAAAGAAATGTATGTGATAGAATTTTGAAATAAGATATGAGAAGACAGATTTTATATTATGGTTTTAGAAAATAAAAAAAAAATATGGTGTTACCCAACTTGTTTTCTTGCTACCAGGAAAAAATAAAAGTTTCTTTTAACATTTGCTTCTTAAAATTCACGTAAGGATGAACTTAGGTGAGGTTTGGGAATTTTTGTCAAATGTTCGGACTCCTTCGGATTTTTTCCTTTAATACAGGGTAAAATATTTTGCCTAATAAAGCCCATTTTACTTTTTATAAAAGATTTCAATAGCTCATAAAAGTTCATTTACCAAAATTTAAGCAGATTGTAGATTTCTTTTCTTTCGATTTGAGACCCAAATAATATCAATCCAAATATAAGGTAAAAATCGAAGTCTGCCTTTTCCCACTATTCATAACCCAATATGTTGTCAAATAGGAGCACCATAAAATATCAATATTTTTAACTTATTTTGTTCTTAAACTGATGCTCTTCAACCTAAAGTATTAATTTTATTTTCTTGATATTTTGAAATTTTACCCAAATACATCCTGAAAAATAGTTTCAAACAGAAAAAAAACAACACTAATATTTGGTTCTTGTTAAAATTGTTTCAATAATTTAAATATTAACAAAACTTATTTTTCTCAATTCAAATTAACAGTCTTACACGATCTTACACATCACTCACCTGTTTGTCTTACATATTGCAAATTTAAGCAAAGAACTTACTGACTACTATTTTACAATTCAAGATGGCTTTATACAGTTAAACTACCTTAAACAATCATAACAATCACAACAAGCACTTAGCCAACAAAAGCAAAATTGTACAAAAAACATGTGAAATTCATGTTCGACAATGTGCTACATACTTTACAATTTTTAAAATGTTACTCATGTACTGTCATTTTGTAGTTGTACTTACTCTTAAAATTTTGTTCATTAGCATCTGATAAACCACAAGCCTTTCTCCAATCAGCAGGCATGGAATCATTCAGTATTGTATGAAACTGATCTATATCACAAAACTCGCTGCAACCTAAAAAGAAATAAAAATTCAAACATCTATTAATTATTTTATGCTAAAAAATCATATAATTTTATAATATGGATTTGGTCTATTAAAAGATTTCATCCTTTATTTTTCATGACCCTCTTCTCCATGGATTTTTTTTCTCTCACATACTTGATTTGCATAGGATTTTTTCATTAACAAAAATCATCAGGTTTAAAGTTATAATGCATTGCGAAAAAAGAATATTTTATCAATGAAATTCAAGTCAGATATTCTCAAGAATATCCTTTTCATATTGGATACAAACTTTTTAAAGTCTGATGCAGACATTTAAAATTCAAAGCACTTCAACTGAGGTACTACACAGGGGTCAAAAGGCGTCATTATGGGGTAAAGGGGGTGTCGTTGAAAAGCGTCATTATGGAGGAAAGGGTTAATGAAGTCTTGTTCATTACACCTGATATATCAATATTTCAATTTTTAAATTATCAAAAGAAATAATCAGATCTATCTATTACTGAGCATTATTGCATACAAAAACTTTTAACAAACATCAAGATCCTTGAAACAGATATAAGGTGCACAAAGACTTATATTTTGTTAACAAAATGAATGTTCATGCTACATATTCTGTGAAAATATAAATAAACTCATCATAGAAACCAGGATTGAAATTTTGTATTCGTGCCAGATGGACATTTTGTCTACAAAAGACTCATCAGTGACAATAGGGTAAAACGGTCAAATGAAGTATGAAGTTAAAGAGCATTGAGGATAAAAAATTCATAAACGTTTTGCTAAATACAGCTAAGTTTATCGTATTGGATTTGTAAATGATAATCAGCACACATTTTTAGATTTACAGATAGAACAATAGTCTGAAATCAGCAAAATGTGTAATTTAAAACAATGGCTAAAGAGAATAACAACAATTGCACCAAATAAAATGAACCAACACAACACAATGTGTAAAATAAAAAGCTAATAGTTGAAAACTTAAATATTTAACATAAATACATTATTGGTATAATTAATTTTTCTTTAGATCTTCTCAGG
Organism: Mytilus trossulus; assembly: GCF_036588685.1. NCBI lineage: Eukaryota > Metazoa > Mollusca > Bivalvia > Mytilida > Mytilidae > Mytilus > Mytilus trossulus. The sequence goes on along the minus strand of NC_086375.1, from coordinate 42,069,230 downwards.
TCATGAATATAAATAGGAAGCCTAACATTTTGACATCATTAATTTCTTTTAAAGGCATTCTCCAACCTTAGTTTCAAAATTAATTCACTAATGATTTTGAAATAACATCCGAGTAAAATGATATATTTTTAAACAAGACACTGCAAATACTGAAAGCTGTGTAACATTAGCATATCTGCAAGCTTTGAAATAGTTCAAAGGTGTGCATTATAACATTCTAGAGAGATACAATTTTTTCATGGCATTTTTGGCTGCACTGTCTTTTACTGTATAAATAGTGTAATATCTCTTCTTTTTTTCTTATAGTATACCGATTGTTGAATTAATAAACCTTTTCCTGTGATTATATTATTGTGTCAATGTATCTAAGATACCAGAAAAAGACATTTTTTTTGTGTAGGGATAAGTGACTGTTAAAATTAGACTGAAAAAAGTAAATTTAAAAGTATAATGTCATTACCTGGAAGTGTCAATGTGACAATATCATCTGTAAATGTATCATTTCTATATAAGATCCTGACTGTATTATTATCATGTAGTTCTATCATTACACAGGAGGAATATGTAGGAGTTCTGTCATTGAATATCTTCATTGTTTTAAGTAAGCCAGCAACTGTTGAATCATGCTAGAGAAAAAATATATATTTAGTTTAAAGATCTAGGATTTTTATTACTCTTCATCAAGATATGCTCAATGATTGGTGTTTTAGAAATAACCCATATTCCATGTTTTAGATATGCCCTATTTTCTTAGTTTTAGATAGGACAAACATACCATGTTTTATACTTTAGATTTGCCTCTGATTCAATGTTTTATAAAATACCACTTATTCCAAGTTTTAGATATGCCCCCTAGTCCTTGTTTTAGATATGCCCATAGTCTAGTATTAAACTATGCCAAATAGTCCATGTCTTTTGTCTCAACTAATACAATGACTTGTTGTCCATCAATGAAAATTATCAATATACTATTTGTAAAATGAATGAACCACCATCATTTTTGTCCAATGAAAACCTAAATCATCTATGTAACTTACTGCAGAATAAACCATTATTTTCTGTGTAAGGTTTGCTGGTGTGTTCAGTTTAGTCTGCATATCTTCATAGATTTTCTTCAATAAATTGCCTACAATAAAGATAAACATATTTGTATTTCATTATTACACTAAAATAAGGCCAAGTTTAGTGTGATCATTTGAGTTTAGAGTGCTGTTCAAAATTGAATTGTCTTGTCTATCAACTATACATTTTATGTGTAACTTAATAGAACAGAAAGTATGAGTGGTATCTATCCAAAAGCAAAACAAGTATAGGAACATTGTTTTTATTTCTGTTCTTCATCTCAAAGTCATAGTGAGGCTTTCAACATGCAGCAAAAACACTCATCTCACTGTAAGTTAAAGACAGCTCCTAGGACTGGATTGAGTGGAAATCTTTGCAAACTGATGACAATTCCACAACTGTGTCTTGTAAAACAAAGCCATTGAGTAATATCATTAAAATAAAACTGGAAAACTTACCTCCTTTTAAAACAGCCATTTCATGAGTAGGGTACCACCATTTCACCTTGTAGGTTTTCTGTATATAATTCAGTCTTTTTAAAGTCTCTGCATTTAGCCAGTCTGGTTGGCTTTTATTATGAGTTTGCTAAAATAATAATGCAATTAGATGACTCACTTTAAGTTTAAGATTTCACTTAAAACCAGTCAATTCTATACAAAATTATCACTTAAAACCCAAATACAAAAGTTTTCTTTTATTTTTGTACCTCCCCCTCAGCATCATAGGAGTTTGTTGTAAATGTGTGTTTTGGTCATTTCCAAGTAACGGAATATTGTTATTATTGTAATAAGAGAGTTTATATAAGTTGACAGAAGTTATTTCTAGTGTTTAGTATATCGAATGAGTAATTAACGTACGTTTTACTTTATGTTATTAGCTGTATCGATTACGTCGTATATGGCGCAACTTTGTCATGTATTGTTCAGAACGTTACCGTTGGGTCAATATTTTAAGCGTGAACCCAAAAGTGTACATTTATGAGTTCTTAACTGGATGAATTAATATGTCTAGATATGTTTATTTATAAGAGTGTATGATTATAAGCTTTTTGAGTCGAGGACTCCTATATTTTATGTAAGCGTTTTACGTTATGTTTTTCTTTCTGCTTAGAATATTTACTTCCGGTATTTTGAAATAAATACAAGTGCAACGTCACGTTCGTCAGTCTTTGCTGTGTTTACGTTTGGCTTGCAGCAAGGCTCATCCCGGGGGGTCCTAGAGGTAAGAAGCAGCGCATTAGCTGTATGCCTTGCATTTATTTGCCGTATTTATCATTGTAATATTTAAGATAATCCCAGTTGACCCGTACGAAAATACATGAGAAAGATTATTATTTTAGTAGTTTCGTCCCGTATGTTTATTATATATTATTGTTGGAATATTGTTCTTGTATGGACACATTTCGTCTGTTTAACTGTTTAATAAAAGTATCATTTTTACTATTGATCATTTATTCACGCTACCAATGATGAGAGAGAACAGACAACAAATTTGACGTCCGTATTTATTTATTACTCCGTGTATTTACTAGTTTTATGAGTATTCGTATTTGCTGGCTTTATAACTATATCAAAACATAGCAAGAAGCAGAAATTACAACAATGGTGGCAGCGGTTTAGTTCTCACGTTTTCAAGGAATTTGGCACGTCTATTTTTAGAAATATATATTTGTACGGAACACACTAAGTGACATATATTGTGTATGGAGTGCAGTTAGCTCTATACATTATATTGTTATAATTGGAATATTTTGGAAAATACAGGAGTGCATTCAGCTCCTAATTTTTTTTAATATTTTTGTAAGGAGGTGCATTTAGCTTCCTAGAGAGAAAACAAATATTAAGGAGGTGCATTTAGCTTCCTATAAAGAAAGAAAATATTTATTAAGGAGGTGCATTTAGCTTCCTATAAAGAAAAATATATATATATAAGGGAGGCGTTTAGCTTCCTAGTAATTATTTATTAGAGAAATAGAGGTGCAGTTAGCTTCTATTGGCATATTGTTGTTTGTTTTAAACATGGATCTTAGGAGTAGAAAAATCCCATCTCAAAATTTTGGAAGGGGGGAAAGTATGAATAATATGATTATTTCACAGAGCGGAACTGTTGAGCCCTGCAATTTAATAGATTTGGGTATAGAAGATGGTGTTCATTTATCCACCTCCAGCCCCGCAGTAAGTCATATGAACTCGCCTGTGCATAATACTAGAACGATTGAGGAAAGTAAAACGAATTGGAATGATAACGATATTATTACGATTCTAACGGACATTCAGAGACAATTAAGAAATCAAAATGATAGATTTTCTGATCTCAAAACGAAAGTTTCTGAGATGAGCACGCAAGTTTCCGAGATGAGCACGCAAGTTAAGCTAAATAAGGAAAATATAGCTCAATTAGCAAAGGGTTACCATGTTGCTGAAAAGAACACCAATACGCAGAATTGCAGTCAAAATAGCATAGGCTTTAACATGACCACAACTGAACAAAATAACCAGGTACCAGTTACCCAACAGTTAGCAGCAGGTCCGTATACACCACGTACAGTCAGTACAAATAATGTAAGAGAAATAAGTCGTGTTCAGCACCTGCAAAGGGAGGAACCAAAACCTAGAAGTCCATTCTTTAATGGAAAGGGTGATTTCAAGGCCTTCTGGACACAGTTTAGTTTACTGAGTAGTAGGTTTAGTTGGTCCAATGACAGACAAATAGAGGAATTAATTCTAAATTGTCTGAGAGATGAAGCCCTAGTATATGTAAATGAGCTTCCTTTGCCATTCCATGAAAATATCGAATGTATTCATAAGGCTATGTCACACAGGTTCGGAGACCATATATTACCAGAGACTTATAGGACCAATCTGCAGTTTATCAAACAGGACCACAAAGAAAGCATACAAGAATATGCATTTCGTGTGGAGAGACTAGTAGGTAAAGCATACCCTGATGTAAATGACTTGGGTTTACTGAACCGTTTCAAAACAGAACACTTTATTAAGGGTCTGCCAGACCAGTCACTAGCTTATGAGGTCCTCATACAGAAGCCAGCAACATTGCAGGATGCCATAAATGTAGTCACATGGCACGAGTGTTGTCGAGAAAATATAAACACAAACTTTAATGTCAGACACTTAAATACTGGTGCAAACTGTATAGCACAAGATAAAACAGAATACTTCGAGGTATGTAGGAGGGAGAATCCAACCCAATATGTCACTCATGCAGAATTTAAAATGGGCTTAGACATCTTGAAAAGGGGGTTAAAAATGGATGTTGAAGACATAAAGCAGGATTTAAATGAGATAAAAGATCTGTTTAAAACTGAGAAGCAAGAAAGAGAAAATTTTGGTCCATTAAATAGACATAATGTTAGGAAGAAAGACCAATTTAATACCAGCAACAGTAACAGAGTAAGTACGTGTTACTCATGCCACCAAGAGGGACATTACAGCAGAGATTGTCCTTTCTCAAGAGGAAAAAGAGGACAACCAGAAAATATGAATACTTTCGGAGGGAACCCGCAGTTTGGATTTACAAATCAGAATTATCAGAAATAGTTAGGACTATATAGCAGATAAGCCTACTGGACAAATATGAGAATATGTTTTTGTGTAGATTCGGATTTTTTATAATGTAGATATGAAACTTGTGTGATGTTTTTTGTCATTGATGTAAAAAGTGATTTATTGGTTTATTGAGAAGACTAGTAATATTAGTTTATACACTGAGTACATTAAGCACAAATATGTAGAGTATACGGTATTTTAGATTTTTGAAAGTATATTGTGGTATTGAAATTGTTTTTGAGATTTTCAGTAAACAGGTGATTTTTTATCAGAATCTGGAATTTGATGATCCTATTGAATTGTTGCTGTTGTTGCAGTAAAAGAAGATTGTTTAATACTATTTTGGTGGGAAGCTGCTTTCGGTGGGTGTATATTGGCAGTTGGGATACTTTAGGTGCCACTTGTGTTTTGGTGCGAGAATAAGTTAAGGCTAATGATTAGTCCAGATTGCATTATACATTTAGGTTACACCATGGTTATGCTGAGCTATAGTCTACACCATTTTAGATATTTCTCGGGGAATACTGATGACTATTTTTTTTATTCTTTTGTTCTAATTTCTATACTTATGTTTTTATGGTGCTTCAGTATCGAAGATAGCGTATATATTTATACGCGGGGTACCCTGGTGGTATAGTACTTGATAGGACATCTGTTGGCTTATGGTAAGCCTGGTGTTTAGAAGAAGTTTAGCTTCATGATGTTTTTAATTCCAGCGTCTGATAGAATGGAGAATTTTGGAATGAACTTTTAATGTAGTAACTGTATATTAGTGCTGTAACTGTATAAAAAATAGAACTAGGTGTTTTCGTGACACTTTACTGTTATATAAGTATAAGAGAAGATATTTATATGTCATGTATGTGGAAGAAAATTTTAGTTAACTTGTTTTGTCTTTTAAGTATTAACAGGCGCAGTAGTTTGTTGATGTATGTTTAAGTCAAAAGATAGCTTAAGTATTTGTTTGTGATTGACAAATTGGAGATGAGTAAAAATTGTTTTATTTGTATGATAGAGTAATATGTACATAGAAATATTGTGAAAAGAATTTTTAGACGTATTGTCAGAATTGCCAAGCCCATATTTCGAGGACGAAATGTATTCTGGGGGAGGGGCAGTGTTGTAAATGTGTGTTTTGGTCATTTCCAAGTAACGGAATATTGTTATTATTGTAATAAGAGAGTTTATATAAGTTGACAGAAGTTATTTCTAGTGTTTAGTATATCGAATGAGTAATTAACGTACGTTTTACTTTATGTTATTAGCTGTATCGATTACGTCGTATATGGCGCAACTTTGTCATGTATTGTTCAGAACGTTACCGTTGGGTCAATATTTTAAGCGTGAACCCAAAAGTGTACATTTATGAGTTCTTAACTGGATGAATTAATATGTCTAGATATGTTTATTTATAAGAGTGTATGATTATAAGCTTTTTGAGTCGAGGACTCCTATATTTTATGTAAGCGTTTTACGTTATGTTTTTCTTTCTGCTTAGAATATTTACTTCCGGTATTTTGAAATAAATACAAGTGCAACGTCACGTTCGTCAGTCTTTGCTGTGTTTACGTTTGGCTTGCAGCAAGGCTCATCCCGGGGGGTCCTAGAGGTAAGAAGCAGCGCATTAGCTGTATGCCTTGCATTTATTTGCCGTATTTATCATTGTAATATTTAAGATAATCCCAGTTGACCCGTACGAAAATACATGAGAAAGATTATTATTTTAGTAGTTTCGTCCCGTATGTTTATTATATATTATTGTTGGAATATTGTTCTTGTATGGACACATTTCGTCTGTTTAACTGTTTAATAAAAGTATCATTTTTACTATTGATCATTTATTCACGCTACCAATGATGAGAGAGAACAGACAACAAATTTGACGTCCGTATTTATTTATTACTCCGTGTATTTACTAGTTTTATGAGTATTCGTATTTGCTGGCTTTATAACTATATCAAAACATAGCAAGAAGCAGAAATTACAACAGAGTTGAACATCTAGGGAGTTTCCGGAGTATTAACAATGTACTTCTATTCTAATTCTTTTTATTTTTCATACTTGATTTGCAGAATCTATTATGGTCTGCTAAGAAACTTCAAAACTACAATTGTGTCTAATGTGTTAATAATGTTAATAACAGAGAATTACAACACATTAAGCCAAAGCATGACGGAAGAAGTACGTATACACTCAAACTCACATTTTCACTTCTTACTGCATTATCTGTATGCATCATGTTGTCTTTTCCTGAAATGTCATAATCCTTATATTTTGCATTTTAATTTTTTTTGGTAAAAAAAAATAAATTGATTTTGCACATACATTTTTTTTTTTAATTGAACAGAAGACTTACCTCACAGAATATTGTGTCTAATATTTTCATCATTCCCTGAAATGTCGCTGGTAAACCAGAATGTTCAGCCACATATTTCACTAAATCCTAGAAAGTAACAGCTTTATGTATTTAAAGAATTGAAATATTAACTAAATTTCTAATTAAGCTGCAACTTACTGCCCAAAATATTTCTATTTTTCTTTTTATTGCACAAAATTCCACCAATAAAAGAAATTTGTGATACAATCTGACTAAAATACATATCATATGTCTAAGCTTTGCTCACAAGCATCTGACAACACCCCATTTTACTTTCTGTTCTGATAATTATAAAAGAGGGACAAAAGATACCAGAGGGACAGTCAAACTCATAAATCAGAAATAAACTGACAACGCCATGGCTAATAAAGGGCTGCGCTTTAGCGCATGATACGCCTGTTGCTCTTTTAACTTGTCTTTTATGCTTTAAATGAATTTATATAATCAACTAGAAATAGTGTGAGCCCTGTCAAATACCCCCCCCCCAAATAATAAATAAAAATGCACAAAAAAATTGGCACTATTAAGGTCAACAGATATAAACAATTTATCAAAGTTGCATAAAATTTTGTGAAAGTGTTAGTTATTGTCCCAAAATTGGAAAATCCCCCCTTTTTTAAGCATAAAAATTCATAACATGGAAATGTAAAATCTGAAATTTATAAAAATTGAAAGGGAGCTTACATCAATAGATATAAACAATTCACCAAAGTTTCATGGACATTGGTGAAAGCCTTTTTGAGTTATTGTCCGAAGTGTGGACGACAGACCCCTTTTTTATGAATAAATAAAGCCCCCTAAATCCAAAACTTAAAATCTGAAATTAAAAAAAAACGAAAGGGAGCTTACGTCAATAGATATGAACAATTCACTTAAGTTTCATGGAAATTGGTGAAAGTGTTTTTGAGTTATTGTCCGAAGTGTGGACGACAGACGGACAACGGTATACCATAATACGTCCCGTCTAAAAGATGGGGGTATAAAAATGAAAAGGACAAACAGACAAACAATAGTACCCTGTTTGTTTATAACATTAGTCTATGAAATTCCAGCCTTCAAATTTTTGTAGGTGTGTCTAATTAATCAAACAAAACCAAAGGGTCCTGAAAGGTCATTAATACAGAAAGTATAATGAAGCATTTTTCAAATTGTTGTTAGCAAAGCTGCAATGCAGGATCTAAATTTTAATTCGATTGATTTTTATAAAAAGCAAAATAATTAATCTATTAAAAAAATATTTCAACAATACTTCACTATCAAACAAGAATTAATGTTTATACAACATAAAAAAAGTTTGCTTGTAAAAAAATCTGAATTTAAAAAAGTTGTTTTTTCACCATCAACACAGACATCTACAGTTAGTTTTGCAATACATGTATGATCAAATGGAACATGAAATTTCAATAAATGATCTTGATTGTTTTAACTAAGTGAATTTGTCAGTACATAAAATTTTCTATCTTAAAAAATATATCTGTTGGTTTTAGTTAACTTTGATCGAGATTTTTTCTATCCTGTTTCTCACTTTTTATATGACCCCTTTCTTAAATTAAGTCTTGCTGTGCACACACTTTTAAATAAGACTAGAAAACTCCATTTATGTACAAAATTAATGGTAGTATTAATGCTGTGGATTTTTATTTTCCGTTGAAGGAGGAGAAATAATATTTTCTTTGAATTTTGAATTTGTGGTTTTGCCAAAGTCTACATACAAGCAAACAGAAATTTTCCTTAGTTGATCTTTTGATTTCCTTGTTTTTTCTATATCCATGCAAAATACAAACGTTGGCTTTTTCATGTACATGTATAATACTGAATTCGCAGGAGTGAAAACTTATATATCTATTATCACAGATTTACATTAGTATATACCTGTGTGTCATTTTTCACTTGGAGGACCTCTGGATCATGTGACATAAAATACTCCATCTTAGACGTAAACACAGGACAAGGATTATCTAAATAAATAAGCTGAAATATATATGTGTAATGAAGTTTAAGTGCAATTTTCACAATATAAACTATATATCAATAATTTTATTGAAAAACCAATCAACATTTACATTCAAATTTTACTCTAAATCAAAGAGCAAAAGTTTATCTGATGTTTTTAAATTATACAATAAAAGAGGACTTGACCAACAATTATAACAATAATTCCCATGCTTTTTCTAGCCAATTCCATATAAAATTTCTATTTAAAAACAACGAATTGTTATTTTCTTTATACTGCAACTATTCCAAATGAAATAATTTTAATAACTACCATTGATTATTAATTCCAGGCCCTGACTGTATATCACAATTTTATGCTGTAATAGTAAAAAATCTCAAATTCAAGTTCAAAATTTAGGGAGAAATTTTACTTGCTATATCATTGTGTTTTTACAGTCACTGTGTTCAAAGTATGGAAGTCCATTTCCATAAATTGTACTACACCTCTTTGAAAAAGAAATTATGCATTTAAAAAAAAAATTCTAAGTAAATAAATAACATTAAAAGTTTTCTCTGTGAGAATATTATTTTAATAACATACATGATCGTCTTTGGTTGGTTCAGTATGTACAGGTATTGGCTGCCATGTTATATTTGTATTCCATGAATCTTCTTTTGTAGGTGGAAATAGTCCCGCTAGCATACAATAGGCACTCATCAATGTACGATCATAATCTGTGCTACGAACATACACCTACAAAGTTTACCATTATAATTTTTCTTTTACCTTATTCAAATATTCTGTGAATATATCAAATTAGAACAAATGTAGATTCTAATACATGTATTACATGTAGTGCTTTACAAATTTTGTCCTCATGAAACTGTTAAAATTTTCTTGCTGACTCTTTTCAGTATTTAAATTTGCCTGTAAAGATCGGAGCTATATCTAACGGTACTAGATTAGGAGGTGAAAACTAGTTTTTTATAATGATTTTATGATTTTAAAGATACAACAAAGGCAAACCTGATCTTTTTCACAGTATTAGAATAAATGTTCTTTTTATTTGAAAAAGAATGGTCACCACATAAGGTGCTGCATTTCTTCACAATGTATAAAAAGCAAAATCAGAGGAAAGCAATGAAATTTTGACCACATTCATGTATATAATTTTGACCACATTCATGTATATAATTTTGACCACATTCGTGTATATAGTTGTAACCACATTCATGTATATAATTTTGACCACATTCATATATATAATTTTGACCACATTCATGTATATAATTTTGACCATGATGGATAGAGATCACATGAATCACACATTGATTATAAAAACAAGAGGCTGTCACTACGACAGCAAACCGGATTTATTAACATTTATTTGTGTCCTGCCAATATCACAAGAACTGTAACTGATGAACATTGAAATTGAAAATCGTCAATATCAAATTTGACATCCATTTTGTCATCTTTATCAACATATTAAAATTTGAAAGCTTTGGTTGAATGTTTCATGAGTAAATGCAACAACATGAATGGAAACACCATTTTTCGATCTTTCAATAACCATAACTGATGAACAGTAAAAGTCAAAATCAACATTATTTAACTTGACCTCCATTTTGTCATCAGTAACAACATATTAAAATTTGAAAAGCTTTGGTAGAACAGTTCATGATTAAATGAACGGACACGACTGGAAAAGCCATTTTTCAATCTTTCAAGAACTCCTGAACGGTAAAAGTCAAAATCGACATTATTAACTTTAATTTTGTTGTCAGTAACAACATATTAAAATTTTAAAAGCTTTGGTTGAACGGTTCATGAGTAAATGCACGGACAACATTTGGTTGCTGCCGCCCGACTGACCACCCGACTGCCCGCTGTACATCCCCAAATCAATAACCGACATTTTTGTCACAAAAATCCGGTTAAAAAAAACATATTTTATGATCTTGCCTAGGCAATTAACATTCTATACTAATACATGCATATTCTACACACTCAATAAATCTTACATCTTTAACATTGAATGTTTTGTTTAAGAATTTGAGGTTATCTCCATAACGTCTTCTTAATATCTGCCCAAGTTGATACTCCTGTTCTTTTCCTTCCTAAAACATACATGTATATAGTAAATTCAAAACAAATTTCAACTAAAATTATACAGTAGGTTTTTTAAAAAATTTTCTACAGAAAGAAGTATCTGCTAATTACAAATAGAGTATTTCTCTTTAAATGGACATCCATTGTGATTATAAATATCTAGAATTTCATGATCATTACATTTTTAACAATGTTCATTGATTTCTACAGTTTTTTTTGTAAACACTTAAGAATATTAGTTGAAGACTTACATTTGTAAGCTGTCCTAGACCCATAGGCCATGATTTTTCTGTATTAGGGTCCTTAGGGTATAGTGCAACAGGACTTCTATCTCCATGACGATATAACTACAAAAATAGAAACATGTTCTGTAAGCCAAGCAATCTTCGTTCATAAAAAAAAAGCAGAATACCGGTACATATATTTTTATGTTGTGTACAAGTAATACAACATGTAATTATTTCCTGGCAATCTTTTAATCAAAGTGGGTGTTAAAAGCCCTATTATTCTGGGCACAGGATGTTTGCGCTTTTTTACCTGTAAAAGCGCAAATGTCCCGCGCCGATTATTCTAGTCTTTCAAAGTTATCTAAAAAGTAGACATGGTTGGTTATGTTAAATAGCCTTTCTTAGCACATCTTTTTCTTCCAAAATTTTATTATTTGACTGATAAATAAGATGTTTAAATAAAATTATGTCATAACTTATTAATTTCATTAAATTTATAGTTTTGAAAAAATTACTAATTGTCTTGTACAACATGCATGACATGTACAAGTTGTATGCATTTGAAACCAGATGCTCCGCAGCGCGTAGCTTTATACGACCGCAGAGGTTGAACCCTGAACAGTTGGGGCAAGTATGGACACAACATTCAAGCTGGATTCAGCTCTAAATTTGGATTGTGATTAAATAGTTGACACAGCATAGGTTTCTGACACAGAATGAATGTATTCAAATGAACTTAAAATTTTTGTTTTCTCTTAGAGCAATTCACTATGCTGTTGAATATTAATCCTCTCAAAAAAATGTTTGAAGAAATTTTCTTTTTATTCATGAAATTTCAAATGAGAAAAATTGAACCCAATTTTTTAATCACATCCCCCTTTCCCTTATTCCAAAACTAATTTCAATTAAAATATTCTAATGGAGTTTGCAACAATTACTACTCATTTAAATACATCATAAAATATTAAGATGTAAAAAAACTGCTTGTTATCACTGAATGGTAAAGATAATTTAAATTTATCAGTTGGTAGTAAAAAGTAAATATACATTGTATATTGTATATAACAAAGATTTAAGTTGATTCTGGACAAAGAAAGATAACTCCAATTAAAAAAAATTCTTGCAGATATTTCTTGCTTTCTTTACTGGACAAAGAAAGATAACTCTTAATTAAAAAAAAATTTGCTATTTCACAATATTGTGAAATTAGATATTTCTAGCCATTGCACAATACTGTGCAATTGAAAAGACTTGCTATTGCACAATACTTAATATAATAATTTTAGATCCTGATTTGGACCAACTTGAAAACTGGGCCCATAATCAAAAATCTAAGTACATGTTTAGATTCAGCATATCAAAGAGGCCCAAGAATTTGATTTTTGTTAAAATCAAACTTAGTTTAATTTTGGACCCTTTGCACTTTAATTTAGACCAATTTTAAAACTGTACCAAAAATTAAGAATCTACATACACAGTTAGATTTGGCATATCAAAGAACCCCAATTATTCAATTTTTGATGAAATCAAACAATGTTTAATTTTGGACCTCGATTTGGGCCAACTTGAAAACTGGGCCAATAATCCAAAATGTAAGTACATTTTTAGATTCAGCATATCAAAGAACCCCAAGGTTTCAATTTTTGTTAAAATCAAACTAAGTTTAATTTTGGACCCTTTGGACCTTAATGTAGACCAATTTGAAAACAGGACCAAAAATTAAGAATCTACATACACAGTTAGATTGGTCATAAACCTTGTGTTAAAATTTCATAGATTTCTATTCACTTTTACTAAAGTTAGAGTGCGAAAACCAAGAATAATGCTTATTTGGCCCCTTTTTTGGCCCTTAATTCCAAAACTGTTGAAACCAAAACTCCCAAAATCAATCCCAACCTTTCTTTTGTGGTCATAAACCTTGTGTCAAAATTTCATAGATTTCTATTAACTTAAACTAAAGTTATAGTGCGAAAACCAAGAAAATGCTTATTTGGGCCCTTTTTGGCCCCTAATTCCTAAAATATTGGGACCAAAACTCCCAAAATCAATACCAGCCTTCCTTTTATGGTCATAAACCTTGTGTTAAAATTTCATAGATTTCTATTCACTTTTACTAAAGTTAGAGTGCGAAAACTAAAAGTATTCGGACGACGACGACGACGACGACGACGACAACGTGATAGCAATATACGACGAAAATTTTTTCAAAATTTGCGGTCGTATAAAAAGTATGGGTCTCAATTTCATATCAAGTCAACTGCTTAACAAACAGTATTGTAATTTGACATAATACATGTACAATGTTATATGAAATAACATGTATAATGCAAATGTTGAACTTCAGATGACATTACTTTTAATGCTGAAATTTTTCCATTTTCAACATTGTACAAAGGGACATATATATGTCATGTATGTTGTACATGTGAACTCAAAAACATTAATAAAACCCTACCATTTGGAACTTGATCTTTATTTGGTACCAATATTAACATAATGTATAAGTTTCAGAAAATTTGGCAGTGAAAAGTGAGTTAAAGTGTGGAATCTGCAAAAACAGGGTGGAAGGCATCCCAGATAAAAAATTAAAATAGCCTTGCATGACGTTGTAATTATTTGCATATTTGAACTATTTTCAACCCTGATCTGTGTAAGGTGACCAGGGGCGGATACAGCAATTTTAAAAAGGGAGGTCCTAACCCAGGACAAGGGGAGGGGGGTCCAACTACATGTCCCCATTCAAATGCATTGATCGTCCAAATAAAAGGGGGGTTTCAACACCCAGAACCCCCCCCCCCCCCCCCCTCTGGATCCATGCCTGGGTGACAATAAGTGCACATGTATCATATATGTAACCATATCATAATATTTGGAAGAGGGAAACTAATTTTTGAGGTAAAAACAAGCATGACAAGGGTGAAATTTACAGTGGGACATAAATGAGAAAAACTAAAAAGTGGGAGTGGTCCATATCGGGTTACACTAATGTCCTGACAATGTCCTGACAGAAATGTAAATGCTTAATACTTTTTTATTATTGGAAGGATTTACTTGAAATTTGGAATCAAGCAAGATGAGAACTTATATTTAATAAATAAAATTTAAAAAAAATTAAAAAATATTTTTAAGAGTTAGAAAACTTGACCTGACCAACTGGACTTTGAAACTACTAATGTCCTGACCGATATGAAACGGCTAAAAAATGTTTTATTATTGACAGGATAGACTTCAAATTCGATATCAAGGAAGATTAATACATTTGATACACAAATATAAGAAAAAATAAGAAAAAATATATTTTCAAGAGTTAGAAAACTTGACCTGACCAACTACGTACTCCCGTGACTAATGTCCTGACCGATGTAAATTGCTAATAACTTTTTTGTTATCTGAAGGTTCGACTTCAAATTTAATGTCAAGGAAGATTCTAACATTGAATACATAGATATAAGAAAAAATATTTAAAAAACTATTTTTAAGTGTTAGAAAACTTGACCTGACCAACTACGTCTTTCCCATGACTATAATGTCCTGACCAATGTAGAAAATGCCTAAAACTTTTTTATTCTTTAATGTATGAATTTCAAATTTAATGTCAAGGTAGATTATAATACTTAATTTATTGATGCAAGAAAAAGATTAAAAAAGATAATTTAAAGAGTTAAAAAAGTTGACCTGACCAACGTTGACTCTGCTCTGACTAATGTCCTGACCGATGCAGAAAACTTTTTATTATTAAAAAAAAATGACTCAAGTTCCTTACCAAGGAAGATGATAGCAATAAATATAGGAATTTATGAGAGAGAAATTAAAACGCTGAAAAAAAATGTTTATTTATTTTTTTGAAATGTTAGAAAACTTGACCTGACCAACTTGCTATTTGTCATGATAAATGTCCCGACCGTTATAAAGATATCAATAACCTTTTTGTTATTTATTGGGATATTACCAAGTTAGGTATCAGGGAAGATTACAACACTTACTATAAGCATGTAAAAAAATATTTTAAACTTGACCTCACCAATGTTTACCTTGTCTTGCAATGTTTTGACTGATGAAGAAAAGACAAATATTATAAAACTTTTTTTTTCTCTATCTAAAGACAGAATATACTTAATTCTTTAAAATATATTGATATTTTTTTTATTTAAACATAGTACATTGTAGTAAAGAAAGAACTTGTATGCACTTTTTATTATTCGTAATATATGTGTATAAGAAAGGCAAAAGACAGTGACATAATAAAATTATATTTCTGTGTGATTCTAACATAATTTTACTTTGAATGCTTGTAAAAACAATATATCGACATCAAAAGAAGCCCATTTCCTGTCCTTATTTATCACGTTTATGTTATTTGACATGTTTAATCCCTCATTAACTAAACAACAAAAAATGAGTGAAATAAATAAGAAAAATATAGTTAAGTAAACACTCCAATTTGTGTTAATTTTAATCAATGTATGTGTGAATAAATTTTAATTATTCATGTCACTGTCTTTGGACTTAATTGCATTCTGTACATCTTTATAATCCTTTCATATTAAATGTAGAAAAGGTGCATTTACTTATATCTACAGCATCTCTAATCACATATCACTTTTCTCAGTGATATTAAACTTAATTATATCCTTTTCAATAACAAAAAAGTTATTGAACCGACATTCATCATGATGTATATAAAGATCAAGTTTTCTTACATTTAAAAAAATAACAAACATTTGTTTTCATAAACTTTTATTATGAATATTATAATTTCCCTCGGTAAGGATCTATAATTAAGTCAATTCTTTCAATAACAAAAAAGCAATTAACATTTTCTACATTGATCAGGACATTAGTCAGTGCAGAGTCGACGTTGGTCAGGTCAAGTTCTCTAACACTTCACATTAGTTTTTTTAATATTTTTTCTTATATCTATGTATTCAATGTTATAATCTTCCTTGACATCAAATTTGAAATCGAACCTTCAAAGAACAAAAAAGTTATTAGCATTTTACATCGGTCAGGACATTAGTCACGGGGGTATGTAGTTGGTCAGGTCAAGTTTTCTAACTCTTGAAAATATTTTTTTTCTTATTTTTTCTTATATTTGTGTATCAAATGTATTAATCTTCCTTGGTATCGAATTTGAATTCTATCCTGTCAATAATAAAACATTTTTTAGCCGTTTCATATCGGTCAGGACATTTGTAGTTTCAAAGTCAAGTTGGTCAGGTCAAGTTTTCTAACTCTTAAATTTTTTTTTTTTTTTTTTTTTTTTTTTATTTATTAAATATAAGTTCTCATCTTGCTTGATTCCAAATTTCAAGTAAATCCTTCCAATAATAAAAAAGGATTAAGCATTTACATTTCTGTCAGGACATTGTCAGGTCATTGTCAGGACATTAGTGTAACCCGTCCATATCTCCAAGTTCCAGTGAATTTTCCATTCAAAGGTTCCATTTCAAGTATAAAGGTGGATAAAACAAACAAAAACTAAGATGTATCATTATACAAGACATAGTTACTCGTAGTTGAGGTTGATACTAACACTGTACAACAGTAAAACAAGGAAGTTCACTCAATACTTTCGGGAATATAAAATGTGGGAGGATTATAATTATATTGTTAATTATATTTTCGACTAAAATTAATAACATACTACTTGCAACAAAACTAGTTCTTGCTTTACTATTGGAATGAATGCAAAAAATATAAAGATATTATTCAGAACAATTTTTTGTTTTGATGACATGGTTCTGATTATCTCCCTTCAATGAAACGTTGTAGGATAAGGATGGCAAATCCGTGCTAAGCTACAAAACAAAAAAATAACAACCAAAAAAAATCACAAACGGTAGAAAATAAATAATGCACGAGAAACAAAAATCATCAAAATAAAAGAAGAAGAAAACATAAATGAAAAAAAAAATATCTGATATTGTCAATGGGGCAATTATATATGATAGCTACGAAATATGAAAAATTTAAAGTATGCTTTTTTTCTTTGTTCAATTATCAATGGAGTGAAAGGGGTACGTCTAAACACCGCTCCGGACCTCCTGAGTGCACTCAGGACATACAAAGTGCACTCAGGACCCTTTATAGTCATCGCATTTGCACACAGGATGTATGTATATATTCGTTACATGCTGCTTATATAAGAATTAAATTTTGGTAGAATTTGAAATCGAACTTAGATAGATATGTTATTTTTTTTTAAATAATGAGGGCACGTGTCACTGTAGTCCGAGATTACTCTGACGTCCGACGGCTGTTTTGCCAGACAAGCTGGGGCCGTGGGACGTCAGAGCTTGTCCCATATCAAAAAGTGGATATTTGCCCACCCAAAATAGATGCGCTACTTTGTCGCGTCTGGAGCCGACTGAGGGCCTTGGAATTTTAAAAATCGGGCATCAATCTCTTCATTTTTCATTTATCTCTTCATTTATGTAAGTTTCACCTACCTGCCAACCTTTATTTTACTATATTCTAACAGTTTTCATAGTGACCCCTCCATTTCAGCATTTTCACTTTCACTTTCAAATATGGACGTCAAGTTACGAGAGAGTTTGTGGCCTCGAGACTCAAATATGCAAATATTTATATTTTTTTACCTCCTTTATAGGAGATCGATGATTAACATCTAGAAGCAACCACGTTTTTTCGATAATCAGCATTCAGTTCCGACCACGATAACCATCGTAAGCTCTCGGATCTTTAGGCAGGCGCATCGTAAATGAACGAGGTGTTACATTATGGTCATTTGCCCTGTTTTCTCGTGGTCACGTGATAATATTTGAAAATGATAGTGAAAATGCTGAAATGGGGGGATCACTATGAAAACTGTTAAAATATAGAAAAATAAAGGTTGGCAGGTAGGTGAAACTTACTTAAATGAAGAGATAAATGAAAAATGAAGAGATTGATGCCCGATTTTTAAAATTCCAAGGCCCTCAGTCGGCTCCAGACGCGACAAAGTAGCGCATCTATTTTGGGTGGGCAAATATCCACTTTTTGATATGGGACAAGCTCTGACGTCCCACGGCCCCAGCTTGTCTGGCAAAACAGCCGTCGGACGTCAGAGTAATCTCGGACTAGTGTCACTGATTACATAACTACTGAGCCGTGAATTATCCAATCAACAAAATTAATTGGATTATCTTTATTGGTGTTTGAGAATTGTTTTGTTAGTACGGGCGCACTACGTTTGCGCGCATTTTAGGATTAAAATAATTTACGTTTGCGAGCAGCTTTTGATTACATTTGCGCGCATTTTTTTTACAGGTAAACTCAGGTAAAAATATAAATAATAATTATGTTAAGTTATAAATAACTATTTTTTGGGGTATTTTCATATTAATCAATTATTAATTTTAAAAATAGTTTGTTTATTAGTCAAATTATATACTGTTCAAATTGAATTTTTAAAGCAAGTAAAAACTCCGTTATAGCTTAAGATCAAGTTACAATATATGAATGGGCTATGTCACGGATTTTCTTAAAATTTTGCATACACCTTTGTCTTATTGAATTGTGTCTGAAAATCGAAAAAAAATCTGCGATTTTATTTCTTTTTCCCCTGCCTTATGAGACTTATACTAAAGGAAGGGGTACTGATACTTGTAAATAATTGAACAAATTAATAGATAAATAAGCATTATTATCTGTATTTTCCCTAAAAAATTACTGATCTAATAATTTCAAAGTATGTACCTTATGATAACATTAAGAATGGAAATGGGGAATGTGTCAAAGAGACAACATACTACGACTAACGGAAGGGGTACCGATACTTATAAATAATTGAACAAATTAATAGATAAATAAGCATGATTACCTGTATTTTACCCGAGTTTACCTGAGTTTACCTGCCAAAAAAATGCGCGCAAATGTAAAGGAAAGCTGCGCGCAAACGTAATGATTTTTGCGCGCAATTGTAATGGTAATGCACGCAAACGTAATGCACCGGTTAGTACAATGTTGTGTTTAAAATAGTTGAGATTGTTTAATGTAGTTAAATTTAAATTATGCACTGTGAACATAGTGAATTGTATGTTTATGGGGGGGGGGGGGGGGGGGGGGAATAAGATAACCCATTCGATGTTCTTTTTCAGTTTATATTTCATTTTGACGGCTAAATTATTTTTTTTGTATTCTGCAGTTTATGAATAAAGAAAATTACAAAAATCTGTAACAAGTTCTATTTTTGTTTTTCTTTGTTATTTTTTTCTTTCTCTCCATATCAACTTAATAAACAAAAACAATGTTTACTAAATATCAAATTTTATTCTCAATAAACAATACACATATACGATAGAACTTATTTAGGACAGTAAACTGACAAGAATTGCGAAGCTGAATTGTTTAGAAACAATACCCAAATATGATGATTATCAAAAATCGGAGACAAATTCATTTTTCAGAATTTATTTTCACATTGAAATTCGTTCAAGGCTTGTATTACTGGACAAGAACGATTAAAATGAGAAATAAAATCTTACTAAATGCGGATTTGTTCAAACATTCGTATTACTCGGGAATTAAATTACTGGACAAGTCCGATAAAAATGAGAAATATAATCTAACTTAATGAGATTCTTATTGTTTGAAAAATTTATTTTGGTCAGTACGGTTTCTATACTTAAAAACGGGCTCTATATACAAAACTAATTAACTTCATGAAAAGTAAATTTATTTCCCTTTTTAACCTCGTTCAAGGAATTTATTACTGGACAAGAATGAGTTTCAATAGGGGAATAAATCTTACAAAATGAAATTTTGATTGAATCTTAACGACAAGAAAATAGAGAAAACACACACACACACATGCATATATATAAATATTAAATTATTAAAAAACACAATGATACCAATTTAAAAAAGAATCAACGCTACTATTCGTAATTGTAACTGATAGCTTTGAAATAAATTATACATGAAAAGGTGTATCACATATTCTTTTATTCTTTTTTTACTATGGAACCGTGCAATTAAAAGCTATTGTAGTATATCTAGAGATATGAAAATACGAAAGAATTATTCATCTTAAATTTTGAACTATCAAAGAATAAAACTAAAACTTTTCCGTATATAGAACGAAATTTGACAAAATAAATTAAAAAAACGCCACTTTTTTTTTTATTAACTACAAGTGTGGACACAGATGAGTGTGGATAGTATGTTTGGATGTTTGACAGTGTCTAATGACAATAAAGTTCTATGTTTTTCTTATATGGTGTTAATAACTGTGTTGCACGGTGACAACCGATCTGAGCATTAGGAGTGTTATTTATTTGATATTTTTTTTATGTTCAATACAGACATGGGGAGACAGTAATTACATTAGTAACCAAATGATTATGATAGAACATGTTCTACATCTTTGGTTTTGGATACATTTTGTAGCTGGGAGAGCAATTGTTAATTTCTGTGTCGATTTGGTCTCTTGTGGAGAATTGTCTCATTGGCAATCATACCTCATCTTTTTTTATATGTATTTGCTTACTATTGGTATGGTTCTATTTACATTACTTTGTGGTGGATAGTCAGTATCATTAGTAAATTTTTTTGTTAAAATGTCGAATTTCTTCCTCAGTTTAGAATACATTTATTGGTTTTAAGTAATGACAATGGCTTATGTCTGACATATTATTGGGGCTAAATGAGATAGGAAGTAAACCTCTGTGCTGATTTATATCAATTCTTTATATCTCCTCCAAAGCTGGTCGAAGCAAAGACAAATTTTGACCAATATAAAAAGAACCTTTGTGAGCATGCTTCAAAGACTCATAACTGCTCCAAAAGTAATCTGATCGAATTTGAAGCATGTCAAGCAGATATCATCAACCTCTACTTAATAAGTCTTAATATGTCTAAATACCTAAAAAGCTATTTAGTACTCAAAAGGTATTGCAAAATTATTCCTTCTCATTTTTTGTTTTGTTATATGGATACAAATATAAGTGATACATGTACCAATACAGTATTTGTTGTGGTATGCAAGTGTAGTAATTAACATTTACTGTAACAATGTTAATTCACACAAATTAAGAAATAACAAATGAATGGGACAGATACTCCACAGCTTTATACGACTGCAGAAGTGGAAACCTGAACGGTTGGGGCTAGTATGGACACAACATTCAAGCTGGATACAGCTCTGAATTTGGATTGTGGTTAAATAGTTGACACAACATAGGTTTCTGACACAGATTGAATGTGGTCTATTAAAGAACTTCAACTTAAAAATTTTAAATTGGACATTTACCTATTTTGGTCCAATATCCAAAATCTAAATACATGGTTAAATTCAGAATATCATAGAACCCAAAGAATTCAATTTTTGATGAAATCAAATAATGTTTAATTTTAGACCCTTTAGACCTCCATGTGGACCAATTTGATAACCGGGCCCAAATATTAAAAATCTAAATACACGGTTAGATTCGGCATATTGAAGAACCCCATAAATTCAACTTTTGTTGAAATGAAACAAAGTTCAATTTTTGTCCCTTTGGATCTTAATGTAGACCTATTTGAAAACGGGACAATTCTGTGCAATTGAATATTCCTGGCTATTGGCAATACTGTGCAATTGAAAATTTCTTGCTATTGCGCAATATTGTGCAATTAGATATTTCTTGCTATTGTGCAATACAATGCAATTAAAAATTTCTTGCTATTGCACAATACTGTGCAATTGGAGATTTCATGCTATTGTGCAATACTGTGCAATTGAACATTTCTTGCTATTGAACAATACTGTGCAATTAAAGATTTCTTGCTATTGCAGAATACTGTGCAATTGAAAATTTCTTGCTATTGCACAATACTTGGTATAATAATTTTTGACCCCGATTGGGACCAACTTGAAAACTGGGCCCATAATAAAAAATCTAAGTACATGTTAAGACTCACCATATCAAAGAACCCCAAAAATTCAATTTTTGTTAAAATCAAACTAAGTTTAATTTTGGACCCTTTGGACCTTAATGTAGATCAATTTAAAATCAGGACAAAAAATTAAGAATCTTAACACGGTTAGATTTGGCATATCAAAGAAGCACAATAATTCTTTTTTTTGATGAAAGCAAACAAAGTTTAATTTTGGCCCCTTATTCCTTGGGACCAAAACTCCCAAAAATAATCCAAACCTTCCTTTTGTGGTCATAAACCTTTAAAGATTTCTATTAACTTATGCTAAAGGTATTGTTAAAAAAACCAAGAAAAATGCTTATTTGGGACCTGTTTTTGGTTCCTAAATCCTATACTGTTGGGACTAAAACTACCAAAATAGAGTTATAGAGCAAAAACCATGAACAATGCTAATTTGGGCCCTTATTCCTAAACTGTTGGGACCAAAAAACCCAAAATCGATCCCAGCCTTCCTTTCATGGTCATAAACCTTGTGTCTAAATTTCATATATTTCTATTGACTTTTACTTAAGTTAGAGTGCGAAAACCAATTGTCTTTGGATGAAGACGATGACGCCAACGTGATACCAATGTACAACCAAAAAGTTTTCAATTTTTGCGGTCGTATAAAAATGATCTCAAATCAAATTTCTAATGGAGTTTGCAACAATAATTATTCAACTACTCATTTTAATAAAACATAAAGTATTAAAATATAAATGTCATACAGTCATGGTGATGATGCCCCCGCTAGCATATAACGTTAAATAGGTACATAAAGTGAAGCTGCCAAAAATTGAACTTAAACTGAGTTTAGAGGTAATAAGCATTATATACATATTTCACTTAATTTAGTTGAGACAAACTTGAGAAATTTTTCCATTTGGGAAAGGG